>NC_081362.1:90951927-91287760 GCF_030684315.1 Stegostoma tigrinum | reverse complement strand
TCTGTAACCTAAAGCATCCTTCATCACTATCCACAACTCCACCGGCCTTAGTGTCATCTGCAAATTTACTAAGCCATCCTTCTACGCCCTCATCCAGGTCATTTATAAAAATGACAAACAGCAGTGGACCCAACACCGATCCTTGCGGTACACCACTAGTAACTGGTCTCCAGGATGAACATTTCCCATCAACTACCACCCTCTGTCTTCTTTCAGCAAGCCAATTAAGCTAAGGTCCCCATCTGTGTCTTTCCATCTCTGTGAAAAATTTCATGCCACTATTTTTAAAGACAGCACAGCAGCTATCCTTAATGTCCTGACTAAAACGAACATTGTGAAAACAGATGGCAATATCTGAAATCTAGCTGAAACCCGGTGTATATCCAACAACATGAGCTGATATTCATGAGATAGGGATAGTAGGAACTGCAGATGCTGCAGAATCTAAGATAACAAGGTGTAGAGCTGGATGAACACAGCAGGCCAAGCAGCATCTTAGGAGCAGGAAGGCTGATATTTTGGGCCTAGACCCTTCTTCAGAAATGGGGGAGGAGAAGGGGATTCTGAAATAAATAGGGAGAGAGGGGGAGGTGGATCGAAGATGGATAGAGGAGCAGAAAGGTGGAGAGGAGACAGACAAGTCAAAGAGATGGAGGTGGAGCCAGTAAAGGTGAGTGTAGGTGGGGAGTTAGGGAGGAGATAGGTCCTAGCAGGGAGGACGGACAGGTCAAGGGGGCGGTGTGAGGCTCGTAGGTAGGAGATTGGGGTGGAGCTTGAGGTGGGAGGAGGGGCTAGCTGAGAGGAAGAACAGGTTAGGGAGATGGGGTCGAGCTGGGCTGGTTTTGGGATGCGGTGGGGGAAGGGGAGATTTTGAAGCTTGTGAAATCCATATCGATACCATAGGGCTGCAGAGCTCCCAAGCGAAATATGAGGTGCTGTTCCTGCAGGAGGCCCAGGATAGACATGTCGTCTGAAGAATGGAAGGGGGAGTTGAAATGGCTCATGAAATATTCATGATCCATGAAATGGAATTGTTTTTCACTCCAGTAATGTAACTTCCTGGCCCCATAGGTGAGGTATTGAACAAGGTACTACATTCTCCCACCAGGACAGAGTTCTCCTGCAGTCTGAATGGTCTGACTGATTCTTGATCCCAACCAATCCCAGCTGACCCAAAAGCTGGCAAATCCGAAATCTGGCTCAGACCCAGGTTCAAAATTTCCACCTTTGAGACACTGGACCTATATCTTTTCATTCGGGGTGGGAGAGTCCAAAACTAGAGGGGTATAGTTTTAAGGTGAGAGAGGAAAGATTTGAAAGGGACCTAAGGGTCAACTTTTTCACGCAGAGGGTGGTGCAGATCAGGAATCAGCTGCCAGAGGAAGTGTCAGAAGCTGGTACATTTACAACATTTAAAAGGCATCTGGATGGATATATAAACAGGAAGGGTTTAGAGGGATATGGGCAAAATGCTGACATGAACAAGTTGGGCTGAAGGGTCTGTTTCTGTCCTGTACATTCCCATGAAACCATGACTGTATGTGAAAAGATTACTTCTCGTTGTGGGAAAATCTGGATCCAGAGGGCATAAAGTTAGAATACTTTTTGGCAATTTAACACAGAGATGAGAAAGAATTTCTTCTCTCTGAGGATAGTGAATCTGTAGAATTCTTTACTGCAGAAGGCTAATGAAGCTGGGTTGTTTATTATATTCAAGGCTGGGATAGATGGATTTTTAATCAGTAAAGTTATGGGGGAAAGGCAGAAAATGAAAGATGATCAATTAATCCATCATCTCAGTGAATGGCAGCATAAAGTAAATGGGCTGAATGGCCTACATCTGCTCCTATGTCTTATGGGCTTCGTTGCTTGCAATGTCTGGCCTATTTGATAATGGTCATATGACTACAGCAGACCAGGAAGGGCATGTTTGTACATGGTTGTATTTCAGTTCAAAACCAATAGCTAGCCTCTGATTAATTGGCACATCTTGGTCTTTAGCCTTGATTTCAGTGAAGACCCAGTGCTGGGCTTGTATGGTACTCATTCAGTGGGAAATCCCTAAAATAAGTCAGTTAATAGATGGGGGAAGAAAAAAATCAACTCAAGGTATAAGCCTAGACTCTGGGTCTGTACTTGATTGAGCCTTGAAGGATAAGGGGAATCTCATTGAAACTTCTAGAAGGCGGAGAAAATGTTTCCACCAGGATATGAGGGCACAGCCTCAGAGTGAAGTGGTGACCCTTTAGAACTGAGATGCAGAGGAATTTCTTCAGCCAGAGGCTGCTGAATCTGTGGAACCCATTACCTCAGGGGGCTGTGGAGGCCAAGTCATTGAGTGTACTTAGTACAGAGATAGATAGGTTCTTGATTGATAAGGAGAATCAAGGGTTACGGGGAGGAGGTAGGTGAATGGGATTGAGAAATGTATCGGCAATGACTGAATGACAGAGCAAACTCAATGGGCTGAGTGGCCTAATTCTGCCCCTGTACCTTTTGTTTTATGTCTACTTTGTCTATGAATGTTTATCAATCTGTTGTGATAGCTGAGGACATTTTCCTCCACAAATCTCACCACAAGCAGAAACTGGACTGTTTACACCTTCAGAATCAATTGCAATGAAATAGATCTTTATTTCATATCAATGGATTGGTAATTCAATGAATAATGTGACAATTTCTTGTCTTTTCTATCTGTGTACAGATGCGAGAATGAAACATGTAAGGACATGGTAGGATATCTTGCGTGATGGCATTCAAGGAAATGAAATAGAAATTATCAAGATTGAGAGAGGAAATGGTCTTATTCTCCATGGTTGATAGCAGAGCTGTACATGGATAAAATCTGCATGGGGTGGGGGAAGGGGGTGTGGAAGGAGAACAGCATTGACATAACAAAATGTCAGATAAACTTCACCTTGTAAATGTTTCGCCTCTTATTTATGCCTGGTGCTGCTTAACGGAGACTCACAGAGTTACACAGCATGGAAACAGACTCTTCAGTCCAACTCATCCATCACGACCATATGTCCTCACTTAATCTTATCCCTATTACCAGCATTAGGCCCATATCCCTCTAAACTCTTCCCATTCGTATACCCATCCAGATGCCTTTTAAATGTAATAATTGTACCAGCTTCCACCACTTCCTCTGGCAGCTCACTCCATGCATGCACCATCCTCTGTATGAAAAAGTTGCCCCTTTTGGTCCCTTTTAAATCTTTCCCCTCTCACCTTAAGCCAATGTCCTCTAGTTTTGGTCTCCCTTACTCTTTGAAAAGCAGCTTGGCTATTCATCCTACCCATGCCCCTCATGATTTTATAAATCTCTGTAAGGTCACCTCTCAGCCTCCGACACTGCAGGGAAATAGCCCCAGCCTCTTCAGCCTCTCCCTATAATTCAAACCCACCTGCCCAGGCAAAACCCTTGTACACTTCTTCTGCACCCTTCCCAGTTTAATAGGTACATAGGTACAACAAAAAAAGCCATTCTGCTCCTTGGGGCTGTTCTGCCATTCAGTGAAATTGTGGCCTTACTCCATAAACCTACCTTTGGCCCATATTCCTGAATAACTTCGCCTAACGAAGATATCACGTTTCAAATTAGCTGTTCTCGCATGGATGTTTGATCTGCTAAATAATAGTAAAACCCATGCATTTGTATTTGAAGTTCCAGCAGGAATGCCCACGCCACTAAAATTCGAGTGAAGTTTGGGGAACATTCCTTATTTAAAGTTTTTGTGAAGATTTGTAGCTCGGGTTGTGGATGAGGTTGTAGATTTGCTCACTGAGCTGGTGGGTTTGATTGCAGATATTTCATCACCCTGCTAGGTAACTCCATCAGTGTGCCTCTGGTGAAGCATTGGTATTCTGTCCTACTTGTTATTTATCTGTCTCAGTTTGCTGGGGAGGTTGGCATCACTTCCAGTTCTGTTTCTCAATGGTTTGTATATTACGTCCAGGTTAATGTGTTTGTTGATGGATTTCTGGTTGGAATGCCAGGCCTCCAGGAATTCCTTGGTATGTCTCCCTTTGGCTCGTGCTGTTATGGATGTGCTGTCCCAGTTGAATTTGTGCCCTTCTTTGTCCATGTGCACTGAGACCAGCAAGAATTGGTCATGTCTGTTGGTGGCTAGTTGGTGCTCATGTATCCTTATTGTCAGTTTCCTTCCAGCTTGGCCTATTTTCACAGTTCTTGCATGGTATTTTGTATATTATGTTTGTTTTATTGGTTGTGGGTATGAGATTCTTTACGTTCATCAGTAGCTGTTGTAGGGTGGTTGTTGGTTTGTGGGGTAGCCTGAACCTAGGGGTCTGAGTAGTCTTGTGGTCATCTCTGAGATGTCTCTGATGAACAGTATGGTGACTAGTGTGTCTGGCCTTGTAGTGTCTTCTTGTTGTGGTCTGTTGCTGAGGTGATGGCTGATTGTGCTTTTTGGGTATCCATCTCTTTTAAAAACTGAACAGGAGCATTTATACAGAGCTTTTAAAAGGAATGGACACCCAAAAAGCACAATCCGCTGTTACGTCTGTGACAGGCCACAACAAGATGACACAACATATTACAGGGGTGGCATGGCAGCACAGTGGCTCAGTTAGCATTGCTGCCCCATAGACCCAGGGACCTGGGTTCAATTCCACCCTTGGGCAACTGTCAGTGTGGAGTTTGCACATTCTCCCTGTGTCTACATAGGTTTCCTCCGGGTGCTCCAGTTTCCTCCCACAGTCCAAACACACGCAGGTTGGGTGGATTGGCCATGCTAAATTGCCTATAGTGGCCAGTGATGTTTAGGTTGGGTAAGTTGGACATGGGGAACTGGCCTGGCTGGGTGGGTCTTCAGAGGGACAGTGTGGTCTTTTTGGCTGAATGGCCTGCTTCCACACAATAGGGATTCTATGGATTCATAGCTTTGTAAGTTACAACTCATCAAGGGCACATGAAAAAGCTCTCTTTTTATACTTTTTGTGTTGAGGGTGTCTGCCTTCAACAGCTCTCGGGGTAGTGATCCTCACCACCTTATAGATGAAAATCATTCCCCTTGAGCCCAATGGGGATGTTTAACCTATTGGATTGGGTCACAGGACAAATGGTCTGCTTTGCCTTCAGTGGTGTATGGCATCATGTGGAGGGTGGGAACCGTGTGGATTTCTATACCACGGAGGGCTGTTGAGGCTGTGTCTTTCCGCACATTCAAGGCTGAGGTAGACAGATACTTAATAAGTAAGACTGAAACTTACGGATGTCCAGTTGCTGTGACTAATGTGATATAAGTGAACCTTCTTTCTTTCACAGTCGATTCACTGAGTCAAGCATTTTCCCACCCACCTGCTACTCCTTGATCTGTTTTTGCAATCTTCAATGTTGGAACCTTATTAAAACTGTTCTCTATGATTTCTAAGCAGTTCTCTCCATCACTGCCCACCTCACCCTCCCCACCTCCCCCTTACCTCTTACATTCTTCTTACTCTGTGTTATTAAGCTATCAATTCTGGCTATTTCATTGCTGGGGCTGACCAGCAAGCACATGAACTCAAGAAATAGGAGCAGGAGCAGACTGTATATCCCACTGAGCCTACGCAGCCAATCAATATGATCATAGCTGTGCTTGGCAATCAACAGCATCTTTCTCTCAATGTTCAAACATTCAAAATCAACTTCAGCAGAACTTCATTTCTACAAGTTCCAGAGTTCCAACGTGCTTCGGAATTAATATATTCAAACCTCAGTCTCTCCCAAGTGTGCCATAACTTGATGGCAAAGCATTTGTAGGGCATGTCAGCAAAGTATGAATTTTTCAGCCCTTTATGGAAGACCTTTGCTGGAAGAAATTGCGAAGATCATTAGTTTCAGACAAGCTATTTGTTTAACATGCACAAGTATGACAAGTGAAAAAGAAATTACACTTTGAAATGTAGCTGCTGTTTCAATTTTTATTTAAATTTATTAATGCATTATGAATATTTACAGAACCTGCAATTCTTTGAGAGGAATTTCCGTCAAGTTTATATGTGTAGGAATTTGTAAAAGGACTGGATCATTTTCAAAATGCGGAAGAAATTTTGGTTTAAACGGTTGTTTGCTTTGAATCCCTTTAGGAATATTGTTTCATGGATAATTAGTATAAATTAAAATACAAACAAAAATATTTTTGAACTGTTTCTTGGTCTTTGGCATTGGCACTCACACTCAAAACCATGTACAATAACTGTAAGAGGTTCTCCAATAAGCTACGTGCAGAGATTTATAAGATTTATTTAAGCTATTTGCACTTTGCACCACTCGGCAACTCTGTAGCTGTCATCCATGCACAGGAGTACAATTCCTGTATGTGACTTGAGAAGTTTATGATACCTGGTGCTGCTCTTCGACTCCCAGCATCTGAAGGGGGGGGGGGGGACAGTGTCGACCAGAGGCACAAAGTGGGAGTGGGGGGCAGTGGCCCAGAGTGAGGCAGCAGCTTGCGCTGGTCTGCTGTGAAGAGCCCTTGGGGACAAACTGTGACATTTGTCTTTTTAACTTTGCTTCTTGTTTTTCTAACCAATGGTTATACTGTGTATAGTTGTAATGTAAATTTTTAAACATTAGATTCTCTATTCTTTAACGAAGGATTGCACATAGCGCCCCCTGTACCTAATATGGCACTGCATGTTGGTGCCATTATTACACTGTAACTAATCTTGTAAATGAAGAAGCAGTAACTAGAGTACCTTTGTCCCTAAGATGTGCTGCAAGCGGTGACTCACAGACATTGCACTGTACATGTGACAATAAAGCTAATTCAATTCATTAATAAGGCATCCAATTTGTCTCCTCTTTCAGTGGCTTCCTGAGATGCTCAGTGGGAAAATGAGGCATCTCTTAACTGGCAAGAGCAACTGAAATAGAGACAGGAAGAAGGAAACCGCTTATTGAGCCTTCTTTACCTTTCAATACAATCTCTTGTCTTCAACTCCAATTTCCTGCCTGCTCACTGTATCCCTTGATTCTTTGAGACAACAACAGCTATCTGTTCAATGGATTCAATGCTAGAGTTTCCAAAACACTCTGTGCAGAAAATTCCAAGGATTCACTTATGTAATCTCACAGGGAATGGAATTGTATAATGTTAGAGACAACAAGGTGTAGATCTGGATGAACACAACAGGCCAAGCAGCATCAGAGGAGCAGGAAAACTGACATTTTGGGTCTGGACCCTTCTTCAGAAATCATTTTCTGAAGAAGGGCCTAGGCCCGAAATGTCAGCTTTCCTGCTCCTTTGATGCTGCCTGGCCTGCCACGTTCATCCAGCTCTACACCTTGCTATCTCAGATTTCTCCAGCATCGGCAGTTCCTGCTATCTTTGTATCAGGTTAGGGAGCTTTTGCCGAAACTACACAAGGCACAACTCAGATCACAGCTTGGGTATATTAAAATGTTTTGAGCCTCTTACCTAAGGAAAGACAGTCCAGATGAGGTTCACTCATCTGGTTCCAGGAATGGAGGGATAGATTAATGAGCAGAGATTAAGTCGGTGGGATCTGTGCCCAATGGAGTTTCAAAGAAAGAGAGATGACTTTTTTGAAACAGACAAGATTCTTAGAGAGATCGTAGGAACTGCAGATGCTGGAGAATCTGAGATAACAAGGTGAAGAGCTGGATGAACACAGCAGGCCAAGCAGCATCAGAGGAGCAGGAAAGCTGACATTTCGGGCCTAGACCCTTCGGGTTGGTTAAATTTTTTTTCATCATTAACAGAATCAACGACTATGGGGGAAAGGCAGGAAAGTGGAGTTGGGGTTTACAAGATCAGCCATGATCTCATTGAGTGATGGAGCAGACTCGATGGGCTGAATGGTCAACTTCAGCTCCTGCATTCCATGGTCTCAGAGTCTTATAAGATATATTGCCTCCTTTCCATTTCAGCAGCCTTTTCACACAATAAGTTTATCATTAATAATGCTACATAACCTCTTTGAAGAGCATGTGCTTTGAGATTTCTGGTCTATGCGACATTCTAGGAAAGTTTGTCCTTCCTCAATAGAAAAAGATAAATAGCTATTCAAGGGAGTTGGATGGATGAATATCTAACCTCTATAGCGTCTTGGAAGGTTATGAAAGATAAAATGGACAATATCATGAATTTAGTTTATTTAGACCAACTGCAAAATCTCACACTGTTCTACTGAGAGACTATTAATTAAACTACAAGTTATAGGGAGCTAGGGTGGAACATGAAATAGACTAAAGAATTGATTAAACAATAGAAAACTGAACATATTTCAAAGAAAAGTGATTTTAGTCTAAAGGAAGTATTGAGTGGCATATCCCAGGAGTTAATACTTAGCCAGCATTGGCTCTAATCTGTGATAATAACATGGCCACTGGAACTTTATAAGATTATCAATTCTAATGACAGCACCACATTTCAAAGCAATTGGTTGTGTATGAAGTACTCTTAGATGTAATAATTGCTTAATAAATCACCCTATACAAAAGTAAAGATAATTACACCCAAAATAAAGGGTTTTTTCTCCTTGAGTTGTTTCTGATACTGGACTATTGAGTTCCTTTACAAATTTTCAAAACTTTTGTGCTTCCATTGTGCTTGAGTGGAACATCAGAGAACTGAAGACCTTGCAATTAAAATATATGCTCCTGGTTGTTACAATGTATTTCACAGGCAGAAGCGTGTGTGGGGTAGCCTGTAGGAATGAAGGTGATGCTTATTCATAGTCATACAGCAAGCAAAGAGACCCATCAGCCCAACTAGCCCACGCTGATCATAATCCCAAACTAAACTTTTCCCACTTGCCCATATCCCTCCTATCTGGATGTGAGTTTGCTCGCTGAGCTGGAAGGTTAGTTTTCAGACGTTTCGTCACCATTCTAGGCAACATCATCAGTGAGCCTCCGACGAAGCGCTGGTGTTATGTCCCGCTTTCTATTTATCTGTTTATGTTTCCTTGGGTTGGTGATGTCATTTCCTGCGTTGGTGATGTCATTTCCTGCTATTTTTCTCAGGGGGTGGTAGATTGGTTCCAAATCAATGTGTTTGTTGAAGAAGTTCCGGTTGGAATGCCATGCTTCTAGGAATTCTCGTGCATGTCTCTGTTTGGCTTGTCCTAGGATGGATGTGTTGTCCCAATCAAAGTGGTGTCCTTCCTCATCTGTATGTAAGGATACGAGTGATAGTGGGTCATGTCGTTTTGTGGCTAGTTGATGTTCATGTATCCTGGTGGCTCGCTTTCTGCCAGTTTGTCCAATGTAGTGTTTGTCACAGTTCTTGCAAGGTATTTTGTATATGACGTTCATTTTATTTGTTGTCTGTATAGGGTCTTTTAAGTTCATTAGCTGCTGTTTTAGTGTGTTGGTGGGTTTGTGGGCTACCCTGATGCCAAGAGGTCTGAGTACTCTGGCAGTCAATTCGGAAATGTCTTTGATATAGGGGAGAGTGGTTATGGTTTCTGAGCCTGTTTTGTCTGTTTGTTTGGGTTTGTTGCTGAGGAATCGGCGGACTGTGTTCATTGGGTACCCATTCTTTTTGAATACGCTGTATAGGTGATTTTCCTCTGCTCTGCGTAGTTCCTCTGTGCTGCAGTGTGTGGTGGCTCATTGGAATAATGTTCTAATGCAGCTTCGTTTGTGGGTGTTGGGATGGTTGCTCCTGCAGTTCAGTATTTGGTCCGTATGTGTTGTTTTCCTGTAGATGCTGGTTTGAAGTTCCCCATTGGCTGTTCGCTCTACTGTGACATCTAGGAATGGCAGTTTGCTGTTGTTTTCCTCCTCTTTTGTGAATGTTATGCCAGTAAGGGTATTATTGATGGTCTTGAAGGTTTCCTCTAATTTGTTTTGTTTAGTGATGGCAAAGGTGTCATCCTCAGAGCGGACCCAAAGTTTGGGTCCATCAACAAACACATTGATTTGGAGCCAATCTACCATCCCCTGAGAAAAATAACAGGAAATGACATCACCAACGCAGGAAATGACATCACCAATGCAAGGAAACCTAACCAGATAAATAGAAAGCGGGACATAACACCAGCGCTTCGTCGGAGGCTCACTGATGATGTTACCTAGAATGGTGATGAAACGTCTGAAAACGAACCTTCCAGCTCAGCGAGCAAACTCACATCCAGAACCTCAACCTGAGCTATAAATCGTCTCAAAACTCGCTATCCCTCCTAACATTTCCTGTTCATGTACTTATGCAAATGCTTTTTAAATGTTGTAATTGCACCCACATCCACCACTTCCTCATGTCAAGAACTTGCACTTTTTTTTATTTCAGCCAATAGGACATGGTGTGATCAGCCAAGCTAGCATTTATTGCCCTGAAGCAGTTGAGTGTCAACAAATTGCTGAGGGTTTGGAGTTGCACGTAGGCCAGACTAGGTCAGGATGGCAAGTTGAACCTGCAGGTATCCAGGCCAGTAGGGAGTTTTCCATTACACTCCTGACATGTGCATATAAATGGTGGACAGGCTTTGGGGAGTCAGGCGATGAGGTACTTCCTGCAGTATTCCTAGCCTTTGACCTGTTCTTACAGCCAGTATTCTTTTTTGGCGAATTCAGTTGAGTTTCTCATCAAATGGTAAACCCCAGGATATTGTTAATGGGAGATTCAGAGATTATAACACCTTTGAATGTCAAGGCATGATAGTTAGATTGTCTCTTATTAGAGATGGTTATTGCCTGGCATTTGTGTAATGAGAATGCTACTTAACACTTGTCAGCCCAAGCCTAGGAGTTGACCAGATGTTGCTGCATTTGAACATGAATGGCTTCAGTTTCTGAGGAGTCATGAATGGTGCTGAACATTGTGCAATCATTAGTGAGTATCACAACCTCTGCCCTTATGGCAGAGGAACGATTATTGGTGAAGCAGCTGAAGATCGTTGAGCCTGGGACACTGCCCTGAGGAACTCCTGCAGAGATGTCCTGGAGTTGGGCTGATTGACCTCCAACAACTGCAACCCACTTTCTATGTGTCAGCTATGACTCCAACCATTGGAGAACTTTCTCCCTGGTATCCATTGATTGCTTGGGCTCTTTGATGCCACACTTGATCAAAGGCAGCCTTGATGTCAAGGGTTGTCACTTTCACCTCACCTCTGGAATTCAGCTCTTTTGTCCATGTCTGAACTAAGGCTGTAATGAGCCAATTCTGGATCCAACTTGCCAAATTTCCTTTCATTGAGATGACTGACCTCCAACAACCACAATCATCTCCATATGTGTCAGGTGTGACTCCAACCAATGGAGTTTTTTTCTGCTGATTCACTGATGAATGAAATAGATGGAGTTTTAATAACAGTTGTTATGGTAACCATGATCAGGATTATCATTTAGTTTTGTTGACTGCATTTAATTTCGAAGAGTTGCAATCATGGGCTTTGAACCCATGTTCTCAGTGTATTCGCTGTGGTGTCTGGATTACTGGCACACCAATATTTCCCACTTGGCTTTATACCCATTCTGACAAGTGGTTTGCCCAGTTTCCATGTGCTGTAGGAAATACAATGCTACTCTTGATGACACTTATAAACTAACAATGAATATGTGCAGCACTGATAAAAGAGGATTGTAAAGACACTGAAACTAAGAAGGGATTTTAGCATGGAGAAATGCCATGAGCTTGGGTATAGCCTGAAGGTTTAATTCTGGTGAAAATTTGAGGAATGTCAATGGTGCACAAAGGAGGTGGGTTTGGGAGAGGCTCAGCAAATGATGGAGTTTACAGGAGGCTGAAGTTGGACAAGTTTATGGATAAAGGGAGAGGCAAGCTGGGTATGTAGGAATTTGAAAACAATTTTACTTTAAGGGGCTGCAGCTGGATTGAGAGTCACTGTGGATCACAATAGGTGAGCAGGAAGTCAGGTTAGGGACTGCAGACTTTTGGATGAGGTCTATTTTTATGTGGACAACAGATAGAAGGGCAGACAAGGGAACATTGACAACATCAAACCGTGATGTGATAAGAAGCATTGGTGACAATCTTGGCAGCAACTAGGCTGGGGTACAGTAGAGGTGGGCACTGCCATGGAAAGGACTGATCCTTCAGATAGGGTTAGAAATTCAGCTCTGGGTCAGACAAGATAGGGAGCAACAAAATGTCTAGCCATCATGGCCAATGTAGAAACATGAAATCTTCAGACTCAGAAATGGCAGCAGCATCAACTAAGCCAAGTTGACACGTTTCTACAGGAGAGGGGGAGACAGCGATACAACAGTCTCTTTCAGGTGACAGAGAAACATCAATGATGGCAATGGGAGTAGGTCATTCGACCCTTTGAACCAGCCTCACCATTCAATACCATCATGGCTGATCATTCCAACTCAGTAGCTTGTTTCTATATTCTCACTTTGATCCCTTTATCCCTAAAAGTGATGGTGAACTCCATCAGAAAACGTTCAATGTTTTGACCTCAACCACTTCCTGTGACAGAAAATCCCATAGGCTCACTACCCTTGGGTAAAGACATTTCTTTGCATTTCAGTCCTGAATGGCCAATCCCATTTCCTTATATTGTGACCCTATGGTTCTGGGCCGTGATCATTAGGAACAGCCTTACTATGCAAACCTCGTCTAGTCCTGTTCAAATTTTATAACTTCCTATGGGATTCTCCCTCTCATTCTTCAGTGAATATTGTCCTAACTAACCCAATCTCTCTTCATACATCAGTCTTACACCCCAGGAATCAGTCAAGCTTTTAAGAAGGCCAGAGTAGGAACAATGGTTCAGTGGTTAGCACTGCAGCCTCACAGCACCAGGGACCCGGTTTTGATCCCACCCTCGGGTGACTGTCTGTGTGGAGTTTGCACATTCTCCCCGTGTCTGTGCAGGTTTCCTCCCATGGTCCAAAGATGTGCAGGCTAGGTGGATTGGCTGTGAGAAATTGCCTGTTGTGTTCAGGAATGTGTAGAGTAGGTGGGTTATACGGGCCAGGTCTGGGCAGGATTCTCTGAGAGTCGGTCTGGACTTAGTTGGGCTGAAGGGCCTGTTTCCACATTGTAGGATATCAATGATATCACACTGGAGGAGGTTGCAAATGCCACTGATTAAAGAAATTGGATATGCTCTCATTGGAGCAAAGAAGGTTAATAGAGGTGTTCAAAATAGTAGAGGCTTTTTTGGATGGATTAGATAGAACTGTTTCCAGCGGCAGAAGGTTTGAGTCAGTTTGACACAGTTGGTTGATACAATCTGGAAAGGGCAGTCGTGACAGTTTACACCAACTTTCAAAAGGCCATTGGATACATACTCAAAAAGAAAACATTTACAGAAACATTACAAAAAGCAAGCAAATGGTACAAACTGAATAGTTCAGTCAAAAAGCCAGCATGGGCAGTAAGGACCAAATGATCTGATTCTGTGATAGACCCTATTAAGAAATCTACAGATCATAATGATGACTGTGAAGTGAGTGCTCCTCCTGAATTCTCCTTGATCAGTGAAGCTTCAAAGCTACCACCTCCCTTCATTAATAAATTTATATTATTATCAGACAGTTATAACTAAATTGCCTTTTAAAAATTGCTTTCAATATTGAAGTATAAATAGGCCTCTTGATCTGAAAGGGTGGCGAGCCTAAAATGATTAATTTTTCTCACCAGTTGTTAAGCCTTAAGCTATTGTACATGGTGGTGCATCGCTCGTCCCTTCCATCTGCTCATACTTAAAAATTACCACAGACGTTTTATTGTGTCGGTCCACATGACTCATTGCAGATTAACTTCGTACCTCTACCAGCTTTGTTCATACAGGAGCCGCCTTCCAGGGTAACGAATGTGCATTCCTTTGGGAGTTTCTTGTCTCTGTTAATGGTGACAATTCGTGTGAGTTTGTGAGTAGAAATAAAAATGTGAAAGGGCTATGAGAAACACAATATTTAATGTACAGTCTGGGAGCTGAACTTTCAAAAACTGTGCTGACAAAAGATGACAGCAAGGCTAGTCCCACCCTCTCTTTCCCTGTGCTCTCTTCTTCAGCAGTCTCATGAGACTATAAGAAATAGGAACAAGAAAAGTTCATTCAGCCTCTCAAGCCTGCGCCCCGATCAATAAGACACATCCAATCTACATACCGCATGCCCACATTCCCTCTCTTTCCCCTTAAAACCTAATTCCCTGACTGATTATGAATCCATTTATCACAACATTGAATGTACACAAGGACTTTGTCCCCACATGGCAGGAGTTCCAAAGGCTTACAATCTTTTCCACATCCACTTTGTCCAGTCCTATTAAAATTTTATAAGTTTGCATGAGATCTCTCCAATTTTTCTAAATTTCAATGGCTTATACTCCTAACTGATCTAGTTTCGCTTCATATGTCAGCCGAGCCATCCCAGGTATCTGTCTGGTAAACCTTTGTTGCACTCTCTCCATAACCAGAACATCCTTCTTCAGAAAAGGAGACCAAAACTGCACACAGTACTCCATGTGTGGGCTCACCTTTGTGCAGTTTCAGTAAAACATATCTGTTCCTGTACTCGAGTCCTATTGCTATGGAGACCAACGTACCCTTTTCCTTTGTCACTGTCTGCTGCACCTGTAATGCTTATCTTCAGAGGTCTACAAAGATCACCCAGGTCTTGTTGAACCTCTCACCTTTCCCAATCTATTCCCATAGGCAACTGCTGTCCATATAATCAGGCTTGAACCTCTGGCATAGCTAATTTCCTGGCACAAATGGAAATTTGTGTGCTCAAGACTGACTCAAGTTTCCAAAAGAATGCTTTCAGTCACGATCATTTCTCTATCTTTCCCTTTCTATATTGGCCTTTTACACTGGCTAGCTTCAAATCCCCAGCACTATGTGTAATTCATTTGAGTGCCTCTTATGTTCCTGGCTTAGTGCAAATAATTACACTGTTGCTTTGGTCCCAAGACTGAGATAAGTCCCAGAGTATGTAATTACTCACAACACTTCCATAGAATTCTGATGGAGTGCTACATGGCAATGCTATTATCTGTGCCATGTGATGTTAAACTGAGACTTTACCAGGAATGTATGATCATCATAAAATGTACAGTAGGAATGCCATCATGTCTATATACTGACAATGAATCAAAACAAGGGGGTCAAACATATGAGGATTATAAGTAGAATACCAATTAGCTTTGTAAAAAATGAAAGAACTGCGAGTGCTGTAAATCAGGAAGCAAAACAGAGTTAACTTTTCAGGTCCGGTGATCCTTCCCCAGAACAGTCCTGTGGAAGGGTCACTGGACCCGAAACATTAACTCTGTCTTTTTCCTTTACAGATGCGGCCAGACCTGCTGACCTTTTCCAGCAATTTCTGTTTTGTTTACCAATTAGCTATGCTCAGTTTCCTTACTTCTGTGCAATGGAAATTTGTGTGCTCAAGACTGACTCTGGAAATTTACATTTGAAACCTAGGCTCTGGTGCATTATTGAGGGAGTGCTGTGCTGTTGGGAGGTGCCGTTGAACTAAGGCTCCATTTGCCAACTCAAGCGTAAAAGGTATAATGGCATCTCCCCAAGATTTATCCTTCAATCAAGCAGATTCTGTAATCAACTTCACTTTCTTGTTTGTGGGAGCTTTCTGTGTGCAAACTTGCTACTAAATCATAAACCTTAGAGCAATCTTATAGAACTTTTGAAAAGAGATATATCAATAAATGTTCTTTCTTACTTTAGTATTAAATGCGCCAGCTCTCTAAAATCCAGCAGAGGGTTAGGCCTTCCATTAAATGTCTCTGTAAAAATATAGGACATTACAACCACAGAACACAACCACCTATCTCTTTCTCTCTGATTTCTTCCACCCTCGCTCGACAATTATTTTGACTTCTAAGTTCAACTGGAAGTCTGTTAAATCACAACCCCCACGTTCTTCATCATTGACATCTCTCTTTGGTAAAACTACCAAAGTCTTGAAAACACTCCACAACATCAGAAAATAAATAACAGTAAAGTAAGCCTAAGGAACTGAAGGTTAATCACCATCATTTTTTGGGAATTGTAAATTCATGTCTGCTGCCATTAAGGTAAAAGTATGCATGGGTTTGGTGTTGCTTCTTCATTCATCACATTTTACTGTGGACTTCAGAAAAGCAGAGGGTATTCCTGCGAACTGAGTGCCAGACATAAAGTTCATACGGGGCTCTTCATGCAGTTGAACACATGCTCCTCACTGACTGCCAGCCAAATGCATTGAATGTTCTACACTTGCAATGGGAGAGCCATTGCAGCTGCAACCCAGAGGGTTCCAGATCACGGAGGGAGCTTGTCTGGGCATGTCCTACCAACAATGCAGGCCATGTCATATTTAGAGGGCCTCCTTTATTGCTTTACATGCGCAGAAAGGAATAAACTGTAGATGTACCTAGATTTTATGCTTCTGTGCTGGTGGGTTTAAAAGTCACACAAAATCCAGCAGTACAGCTCCCAACCAATATGGGGCTGATGGGTCCAATGGTTTCCTTCAACATTGTAAGATTCTACAACGATGATAGAGAGATGTGAAGGGCACTTGGTAGATATTGGGTGTGTGCTTTATAGGAAGCTAATTTGAATATACAGGCAAGCAAAGGCTAATGATTAAAAAATGATCTCTCACGAAATCATTGTCATGGTAATTATGATGACCTTCCTCTAATTAATTAAAACCATCATTGCTTGCTTGCCATGGTTAATTAAAGCCAATTAGTGTGTGCCCTCTTTTCTAATGAAAGCAAAAGCCTTCATGGATTAAAGGTCAACTTTCCAAAGATGTCATCACGGCACACAGTACCTCAGTTCTCAACCTCCCTTGACTTGACCTGAGTCAATTAAAAGCTACATGATACCTCTGAGATAGAATAACAACAAGGTCCTATGATGAAAAATGATTAGGCCTCATGCTTGTGATGATCTTCATTGATTGAGAATCACAGAGTAGATTCCCTGCAGTGTAGAAAAAGGCCATTCAGCCCATCGAATCTGCATTGACCCACTGAACAGCATTCCCACCCACCCCATCTCCGTAAACCTGAATGGGATTTTTACCATGGCTTAACCGACTGGATTTAATCAACCAATGCGTGCCAAAACGCAATATTGACCCCACTACGTCCCAAAGCAAACTCTTTCCCAGGATCTCAAATCCATGGGACTCCTCACCTCCTTCTAATTTTCCATCCTCCTACAGATATGCGGAAACAATTCTTGGTGTCACAGAATATAATCCTACGCTCCCTGGTTCATATCTTGGATTTCTTTACATTAATTCCTCAAGCATATTTCTGGATGTAGATTGGTGAGAAAGTGTTGAGCCTGGAACATTCTCACTCAAAGTCTATAGTGTAGCAAGAGGCCATTCAGCCTGTTGTGCTGCGTCTGAATAAGTAATGCTTGTTGTGCAATTTCCCTTCCCTTTTTTTATGTAACTGCGCACATACTTCCTTTTTGGATGATTATCTAATTCCTTCATAAAAGCCACAATTGGTGGTTCCTCCACCTTATTGAAACTTATTTATGCATCACTGGCTAGGCCTTCCCCCAGTTGCTTTGGAGACCATAAGACCATAACATATATATGTGCAGAATTAGGATTTTCAGTCCTTTAAGGCTGCTCTACCATTCGATCACGACTAAAGTGTCTCAACCCTATTCTCCTGCCTTTTCGCATAACCTTTGATGCCCTTACTAATCAAGAACCTATTAATCTCTGCTTTAAATACACTCAGTGGTTTGGCCTCCACAGCCTTCCACAGAGTCATCACCCTCTTGGTGAAGAAATTCCTCCTCATCTCAGGTCTGAAAGATCATCCCTTCACTCTGAGGTTGTGTCCTCTGGTCCTCGTCTATCCTACTCATGGAAACATCTCCATAGAACAATATAGTGCAGAACAGGCCCTTCGGCCCTCAATGTTGCACCGCTGCACCCACCGTACATACTCACTGTATTCAGGCCTCTCAGTATTTTGTAAATTTCAATTCCACTGATCCTTCTAAACTCCATCGAGGACAGACCCAGAGTTCTCAATTGTTCCTCATATGGCAAATCCTTTATCCCTGGGATTATTCCTGTAAACCTCCTCTGGAACTCCTCCAAGGCCAGCACTTCTTTCCTTAGATACTGGGCCCAAAACTGCTCACAATATTCCAAACACAGCCTGACAAGAGCCTTATATAACCTCAGCAGTGCATCCCTGCTCTTGTATTCTAGCCCTCTCGAAATGAATGCTAACATTGCATTTGCCTTCCTAACTGACAACTAAACCTGTATGTTAACCTTAAGAGAATCCTGTACTAGGATGCTCAAGTCCCTTTGCGCTTCAGACTTCAAAGCCTTTCCCATCTTAGGCCTCTATTCTTCCCACCAAAATGTATAACCTCACACTTTACCACATTATATTCCACCTGCCATTTCTTTGCCCACTTTCCTAAACTGTCCGAGTCCTTCTGCAGCCTCCCCACTTCCTCAACACTACCTGTTCCTCCATCTATCTTTGTGCCATCTGCAAACTTAGTAATAATGCCGCCAGTTCCTCCATCCAGATCGTTCGTGCATAATCTGAATAATTGTAGTCCCAGCACTGGCCCTTGCAGAATTCCACCAATAACTGACTGCCATCCTGGAAAAAAGGTCTTTTCTTGTGGCTCTCTGCTTTCTGCCAGGCAGCCCATCCTCTATCCATGCCAGTGGTTTTTCTCTAACACCATGGGCTATGTCTTATTTAGCAACCTCCTGTGTGGCACCTTGTCAAAGGCTTTTGAAACTCCAAATAGATTATGCCCACTGGCCCTCCTTTGTCTAATTTGTGTGTTAACTCATCAAAGAATTCTAATAGATTCGTCAGGCTTGACCTACCCTTGATGAAACCATGCTGACTCAGCCCTATTTTACTGCGTACTTTCAAGTACTCCGTAATCTCATTCTTAATAATGGACTCAAGAATCTTACTAATGATCAAGGTCAGGTCTATAGTTTCCTGTCTTCTACTTCCCTCCCATCTTTAACAGGGGTGTTACAATGGTCACTTCCCAGTCCTCTGGGAAACACCCTCCGACTCTAGTGATTCCTGAAAGATTACCATCAATACCTCCATAATCCTTTCAGCTATCTTCTTCGGAACCCTGGGGTTAGCCTATCCTGTCTGGGTGATTTATCCACCTTCAGACCTTTCAGTTTCCCTTGCACCTTCTCTTTAGCGATAGCCACTACCCTCACCTCTGTCCCCTGACTCTCCTGAAGTTCTGGAGAAGGTACACCTACAATACCCCTAGGGTGGGAATTCCAGGATTTTGTCCCAATGACATTGAAGCAACAGCGATATATTTCCAAGTCAGGATGGTGAGTGGCTTGGAGGGGAACTTGAAGGTCGTGGTGTTCCTAAATGTCTGCTCCCCTTAACTTCAAATGGTAGTGGTTTGGGAGGTACTGTCTGAGGATCTTTGGTAATTGCCTGCAGTGCATCTTGTTGATGTTATATACTGCTGCTACTGATCATCAGTGGTGGAGGAAGTGGATATTTGAGGAGGTGGTGCCAATCAAATGGGCTGCTTGGTCATGGTTGGTGTCAAGGGATTTCTTGACTGTGGCTGATGGTGCATCCATCTGGACAAGTGAGGAGTATTCCATTGGACTCCTGGCTTCTGTCTTTGCGAGCCACAAAGTGTCACTGACTGCACTATTCCTAGGCTCTGACCTGCTCCTAGAGCTGTTATATTGGCAAGCCCAGTTGAGCTTCTAGTTAACCCCAGGACATTGGTAATGCCATTGAATGTCAAGGGGCAGTGTTTAGATTGCCTCTTGCCTGTGATGGAGATCATGGCATGATGGGTCAGATCTACCATTGTGCAAAGAACTGAAGAATGCCAATGACGGTGCCAAAGAGAAAGCAGCATTTAATGTGCTGTAGGATCAACATTGAGATCATTAAAAACAATGGAACAGTTTTGTTGATGATTTAAGGGGGCTATATCCAGATAAAGAGTGGCTTAGGGTGATAGGACGTCCTGTAACTTTGCAGCAAATTTATAATTCAATGGCTGGCAAGATCTCTTTTAGGGAGCCAACCTTGACAGCAGTGACAGTAATGTAATTCTCTTTTGGAAAGGCAATTGTTAGTTCAATTAAGCTCACTGCACAGGAACACTTAAAGGCAATCTCCAGACAAATTTCTCTAATTCTTTCTCAGGGAACCCGAATTGGCAGAAGGCTGTTAGAATTGGAAAGCTAACCTTGTCGTAGATAATAGATTTGAAAGAAAAACAGAGCTGTGCTGCGAATGAAAAATTGCAGGGTTTAACATATTTAGAAAACCTAGCTTGATAACAAGGGGAGGCCAAGTCACTGTGCTTCGTAATGATAACATAATGACAGTAAAAAGTAACTCAGTCATTGGTAAGATGGAAATAGAGTGCATGTGGATAGAAATCAAAGATAATTAAAGACCAGTCATAACTCTCGGTGTTTACAGAGCATTTAATAATGAAATGGAGGTGGGGGCACAATATGCAAACAAATTGGGGAAACGAGCAAGCAACATGGAACAATAGTCATGGGGGAATGTCAACTTCTCTGATATTAATTGCTGATGTGAGTGGGGGAAAAGGGAGAAATTTCTCACAATGTTGTATGGCCGTAATAATGTTCCTGAACAGGTTGTTTATAAAGTATCTATTGCTAATGTGTATGTTGCAACTGTTTAACCCAATTGGAAACTCAGCCTACAGTGCTCCCTGTTGCAGATTGTAAAACGGAATGGACTTGCAGCATCAGTGGAGTGGATTTGAACCGATGGCTTCAGCGGCATCTGTTTTGGCGAGTTCCATTGAGGACTCATAATGGCAAAGGTGCGAGTGGGGGTAAGATGACACTGAAGAGTGGTTTTTAACCCAGTGGTATCAGCACAGCAACAGGATCTCATGCCTGGCCTCCAGGCCCATGGCCCATGATGGAGCACTTGACAAGAATCACTGTAAAGTTGAACATCTTTTCTTTATTTGTTTTATTTTTCTGTCTTTATATTCAATATTTTGGTTTATTTTTCTGTGTTTTAAGATGGCACTGGGGTGATCCAACACAATCAAAAACTTTTCACTGTATTTTGTAACAAAATACATGTGGCAATAAGTAAATAAAATCCACAGCAAATAAGCAAACTGAAAACGGGGGAATATTTAAGGAACAGTGATTATAATGATAAAGACTGGATTTTATTTCCTTTGTTCCCTGACTGCTATCACCGTCCCTTTGCCTGCCCAACTTTTCTCTCACTGGGCTCCATCTCCACCTATCTATCCACTCTTCTTCACCCCACACCCCCTCTCATCAGTATTTCCAAACTATTAACAGTCACTGGACTCAAAATGCTCATTCCATTTCCCTCTCCATAGATGCTACCAGACCTGCTGAGTTCTTCCAGAAGTTTCTGTTTCTGTTTCAGATTTCAAACATCCACAGTTTTTCATTTCAGGAAATAAAATTGAGGTAGGGTCACAACATGCAAACAATGCGTTAATAAGTTTGCATAATGAACAACACACGTAGCAGTTGGAAGAAACTCCATTAAATGTTTGCATTAAATATTGACACCTGCCATTAGCTTTGTTTATTTTAACATAGAAATACAGGAACATGAAAACTAGGAGCAAGAGTAGGCAGTTCGGCCCTTTGAGCCTGTACTGCCATTCAATATGATCAGGCCAGGTCCTCTATCTCAATGCCATATTCCCACATTTCCCCAATCCCCCACAATGCCTTTAAAATCTAAATAGCTTAAATTTCTTAACAGTAATACAACAGTGATGAAGGACTCTGATGGAACCTGTTGTTTCCAAATTTGCAGTACACAGCCTAACTAAAAGGGAATGTGAAAAAGGAAATGGATTCTCCAAGTTACAGCAGGTCTGGAGAAACCAACAGCCATGGTTTTAATTTCCAATTTCTCAACAAGTACAAGAAATTTGAGCATGAAATTCCTGAGGCCATGGTGCTGAGTGGAAACTGTTGAGATCATGTCCAGTGGAACCATTGTGAGATACTTTGTGTAGATTCAATGCTACCAACCTTTCTTTCTGGCCTTAGTCTAAGTTACTGGTGTTAAGTGGGAAGAGATGCAGGATAAATTCTTTGGTGGATATGAGGCACAGCCTTGATAAACAGAGTAACTTTATTAATTAATATAACAAAGTGTGGAGCTGGATGAACTCAGCAGGCCAAGCAACATCTCAGGAGCACAAAAGCTGACGTTTCGGGCCTAGACCCTTCATCAGAAAAGGGGGAGGGGGAGAGGATTCTGAAATAAACAGGGAGAGAGGGGGAGGCAGACTAAAGATGGATAGAGGAGAAGATAGGTGGAGAGGAGAGTATGGGTGGGGAGGTAGGGAGGGGATTGGTCAATCCGGGAGAACAGACAGGTCAAGGGGGCGGGATGAGGTTAGTAGGTAGGAAATGGAGGTGCAGATTGAGGTGGGAGGAGGGGATAGGTGAGAGGAAGAACAGGTTAAGTAGGCTGCAACGACCTGAGCTGGTTGTGTGGTGCAGTGGGGGGAGGGGACGAACTGGGCTGGTTTTGGGATGCAGTGGGGGAAGGGGAGATTTTGAAGCTTGTGAAGTCCACATTGATACCATTGGGCTGCAGGGTTCCCAAGCGGAATATGAGTTGCTGTTCCTGCGACCTTCGGGTGGCATCATTGTGGCACTGCAGGAGGCCCAGGATGGACATGTCATCTGAGGAATGGGAGGGGGAGTTAAAATGGTTCGCGATTGAGAGGTGCAGTTGTTTACTGTGAACTGAGTGTATGTGTTCTGCAAAGTGGTCCTCAAGCCTCCGCTTGGTTTCCCCAATGTAGAGGAAGCCACACCGGGTACAGCGGATGCAGTATATCACATTGGCAGATGTGCAGGTGAACATCTGCTTGATGTGGAAAGTCATCTTGGGGCCAGGGATGGGGGTGAGGGAATAGGTGTGGGGGCAGGTGGAGCACTTCCTGCAGCCCAAAACCAACCCAGCTCGTCCCAGCCTGCCTAACCTGCTCTTCCTCTCACCTATCTCCTCCTCCCACCTCAAGCCACACCTCCATTTCCAACCTACTAACCTCATCCTGCCCCCTTGATCTGTCCGTCCTCCCCGGACTGACCTATCCCCTCCCTCCCTCCTCACTCATACTCTCCTTTCCACCTATCTTCTCCTCTATCCATCTTCAGTCTGCCTCCCCCTCTCTCCCTATCTATTTCGGAAACCTGTCCCCATCCCCCTCTCTGATGAAGGTTCTCGGCCCGAAACGTCAGCTTTTGTGCTCCTGAGATGCTGCTTGGCCTGCTGTGTTCATCCAGCTCCACACTTTGTTATCTTGGATTCTCCAGCATTTGCAGTTCCCATTATCTCTGATCATAACTTTATTACTTAATACTTAGTTTCATGATATCTATCCTGGTCCATCCATATTGATGTGATGGTCAAGAAGGCACAACAATGCCTCTACTTCCTCAGGAGGATAAAGAAAATTGGCATGTCCATCAAGTCTCTTACCAATTTTTTCAATGCATTTAATTTGGAAGAATTACGGCTGGATGCGGCATCTGCTCAGCCCAGGACCACAAGAAAGAGGTGTGAACTCGGCCCATCAGCCCAGTCCATAACACATGCCAGCCTTCCATCCAGGGTCTAGGCCCGAAATGTCAGCTTTCCTCCTCCTCTGATGTTGCTTGGCCTGCTGTGTTCATCCAGCTCTACACCTCGTTATCTCTTCCATTCATTGACACCGTTTACATGTCTCACTGCCTTGGGAAGCCAACATTGTCAAAGACCACTCTCATCCTGGTTATAGTCTCTTCCAAAATCTTCCTTCAGGAAGATGATTAAACACATGTAACAACAGGTTCAAGAACAGCTCCTTCACTGCTGTTATTAGATTTCTGAATGGACCTCTCAAATTTCAAATTTACTGTTGATCTTGCTCTTTGTGCACCTTGTTAGCAGCCATAACATTGTATTCCTCATTCCTATTACCCTAATGTACTTTCTTTGGTGTGATCTCATGTCCTGTGCGTAAAACAAAACTTTTCACTGTACATAGGCACATATGACAATAATAAATCAAATCAAATCAAAATCTGAGTTACACAAAAGTCTGGTATGAGACCTCAGTCAAGACTTAATTGCAAGTATACATGACGTGTTTAGTAACATAAAACTTAGCAAATAAATTTCAACTTACAACTGCGATTGAAACTGATTAGTTCCTCCCAGGAACTGTACCCAATTTGTTGGCTGTCAATGTGGTATTTTATGGATTATTACTTTGGAAATAAAACTAGTCTGACTCCAAGTTAATACACAGTGAGATTCTAAACAAGGCCTCACATCTAAAATGTATTGTCTGACCTGAGATGACACCTCTGGTACACTGATAAAATCTTTAGTTATCTTGGGGCGGTGACTTGAAAGAAATTCTCTGATCGTGTTTTAAGCCTTTTTGACTGATTAAAGAATTAACAGCCATCTTAGGTTTGTTCAACACATTTTGCATCAGTTCTATGACCCTTTGATCTCTTGCTTATAAATTCTGTGCCTGATGCCACCTCTCTCACTGACATCTGAAGAAGAAGCAAGACTCCGAAACCGTATGTTTTCAAACAAGCCTACTGGACCACTAGGCCCAAAACGTCAGCCTTCCTGCTCCTCTGATGCTGCTTGACCTGCTGTGTTCCTCCAGCTCTCCACTTTGCTATCTCTGTTGGACTATAATCTGGTGTCGTGTGATTTTTGACCTTGCATCTTGATGGGTGGAGATTATAGCGTGAGAAAATAAACTGAAAGCAAATGGTATGTTGTCCTTCACGGGAAGAGGATTCAAGTACAGCAATTTTACAGAGTCTTAGGGAATTCATACCTCCAGTAGGATGTCAGTTTCAGTCACCTTTTCTTAGGAAAGATGTTCCGGCTATGGAAGGACTGTAACAAAGGTTTACCTGACTGATTCCTAGGATGGCAGTTCTGACGTTTGAAGTGAGACTGGATTGACGAAGACTTCATGGGATACATAAATCTGATACCAGAATTGTCGGAAGATTCAAGATTTAGTGAAAGGGAGTGAACTGAGAAAAATCAACATTAGTAAAGAAATGGTGCTGGGAAAATTGTTGGGATTGAATGCTAACAAATCCCGTAGCCTGAATATCTACATCCCAGAGTACTTAACGAAGCAGCTCTAGAAATAGTTGTTGTATTGATGGTCATCTTCCAGGACTCTATAGACTCTGGAACAGCCCCTGCAGATTGGTGGGTAACTAATGGAGAGAAAACAGGGAATTATAGACCAGTGAGTCTAACAAAGGCAGTAGGGAAAATTCTCCGATCCATTGTCAAGGATTTTATAGAAGAGCATTTAGAAAGTAGTGGCAGGGTCAGACAGAGTCAGCATTGATTTATGAACAGGAAATCATGTTTGAGAAATCTGTGGGAATTCTATGAAGATGTAACTTATAGAGTTGACAAGGAGGAGTCAGTCATTGTAGAGTATTTGGACTTTCAGAAAGCATTTGACAAATCCCACATAAGACATTAACGCGTAAGATTAATGCACATGGGATTGGGGAAAGTGTACAGAGATGTATAGGAGATTGGTTGGCAGAGACGAAACAGAGACTAGGAATTAATGGATCATTTTCAAATTATCAGGTGGCAATTACTGGAGTGTCACAGGGATCAGTGCTGAGGCACCAGCTATTCACAATCTATATTAATGATTTGGATGTGGGAACAAAATGTAGCATCTCCAAGTTTGCAGATGATACCAAGCTGGGTGGGAGAAAACTGAGACAATGATGCAGGGATCCTTTAGCATGATCTGGACAGATATGGTGAGTAGGCAAATTAATGGCAGATGCAGTATAATTTGGATAAATGTGAGGTTATTTACTTCGAAAGCAAAAACAAGACGACAGATTACTACCTGAATGGCTGTAAATTGGGAGAGGGGAGTGTGCAGCAGGACCTGGGTGTCCTTGTCCACCAGTCGCTGAAGGTAAGCATACAGGTGCGGCAGGTGGTGAAGAAGGCAAATGGTACGTTGGCCTTCATTTCAAGAGGTTTCGAGTACCAGAGCAGGGATGTGTTGTTGCAGTTATGCAGGGCCTTGGTGAGGCCACACCTAGAATACTGTGCGCAGTTTTGGCCTCCTTTTTTGAGGAAGGATGCTGATGCTCTCAAGGGAGTGCTGCGAAAGTTTACCAGGATGATTCCTGGGATGGCGGGTCTGATGTATATGGAGAGAGCACCTAGGTTGAGATTATTTTCACTGGAGTTCAGATGAATGAGGGAGGATCTCCTAGAGGCTTATAAAATTCTAATAGGATTGGGCAAGGTAGATGCAGGGAGGATGTTCCTGATGGTGGGTGTGTCCAGAACCCAGGGTCACAGTAAGAGAAGATGATTTAGGATGGAGATGAGGAGGCATTTCATCACCCAAAGAGTGGTGAGGTTATGGAATTCATTACCACAGGAAGCAGTTGATGCCAAAACATTGAGTGGATTCAAGAGGCAAGTAGGATAGAACAAATGGAATGAAATGTCATCGGGGGAAAGCAGTTGGACAATCAACCATGATTGGGAAGAATGTCACAGTAGGCTTGAAGGGTTGAATGGCATCATCCTGCTCTTATCTTCTATGTTTCTATATTCACTGGATTTTGGAAGAATGAGGCAGGGGATCTGCCTTAGAAACTAATAGAATTCTAATAGGACTAGAGCGTGGAACTGCAAGAATGATATTCCCAGTGGAGTGGGTGTCTAGAACCTGGGGTCACAGTCTAAAGATCTGGGGTAGGTCATTTAGCCCTGAGATGAGAAGAAGTGTCTTCACCCAGAGTGAGGGGCCGATGGAATTCTCTGCAACAGGAAATATTTGAGACCCCTAATGCTTTGGATGCTTTCCAGAAGGAGTTTGATATAGTTCTTGGTGCAAATGAGACAGAAAGGTGTGGGGAGAAAGTGGGAACAGGGGCCTGAGCTGGATCATCAGCTATGATCTATTGAATAGTAGAGCAGGTTTGAAGGGCTGAATGGCTTGCTCCTTTTTTCTATGTTTCTATGATATCATTTTAACCCTTCCCAATTACTTTACATGACTTTAGGTATCAGCTGAAGGTTGAATAGATAGCAATCTTGTGTTGGAATTAAAGGATTCTGAGTGTGACCATAATCCGATCTGACATTCCACAGGAGGACTGAGGGAGTCCTGCACTGTTAAAGGTGCTATCTTTTACACTGGAACTGCTGTCTGCCAACTTCCTCTCATGGAAACATAAAAGACCCAGCGGTACTGATTTAAGGAAGAGCAAGTAAGTTCTCCGAGCGTCCTGGCCAATAAAACTCCCCCAAAAGACCTTCCAAAAAGCCCAGATAATCTGATTATTATCACATGCTGCTTGTGAGACTTTGAAAATGACATGATACAGGCTGCTTCCAGCAATAAAGAACCGAACGATGCATTGTGATACATGGTGGAGCAGCTGTTCTCAAACTAAAGGTCACTGAAGCACTGATTGCAGTGATAAGCTCCTTCCCTCTCTGAGGCTGGATCACAGATACAGCAGCACCATTCGGCCCTTCTCTAGCTCTACTCGCCTCTTGGTCTCTCCAACTGGGCAATGCGTTCCTGCTCGTCGCTGTTCCGTTGAACCTCAAAAACCCAGTCTCCAATATGAAATGGTGATGCCACTGCTGCTGAGCTGCAGGCTGCCTGAGACCAATCTCTTTGACTGATAACCCACCAAATTGCAGTGATTTATAGCCAGTAATGGAATTAACCAGAGCTCCAAACATTACCCAAATGATTGAAGCCAATGTATTGCTGCTGTCTTTAGAATAATCAACTGCACATCATGCAGGGAGGGAACCACATCTGGAGTTCACCCATCCTTGCAGTGTGTAGATTAGAAATGTATTAAGGTTGAGAAAGCTGAACGTGTTTTTTTTAACCCACTATACAGTTTAAAGCAGATCACGGTCACTTTTTCTGTCTTGTGTGGACCTGCAGAACGATCTGTGCTCTGATGTCATAGAATCTCAACAGTATGGCAGCAGGCCATTAGTCCCATTGAGTCCATACTGACCCTTCAAAGAACTTACCACCCAGACCCATCACCCTATATTTCCCATGGCTAACACACCAAACCTGCACTCTACAGGCAATTTAGCGTGGCCAATTCACCTAACCTGCACATCTTTGGACTGTGGCAGGAAACCGGAGCACCCAAAGGAAACCCACGCAGACACGGGGAGAATGTGCAAACTCCACACAGAGAGTCGGCCGAGGTTGGGCTCAAACACAGGTCCACGGCACTGTGAGGCAGCAGGGCTAACCACTGAACCAGTGCCACCCGTAGGTAACCAGACAAGCCAACAGCCTCAGCTTGTACTCCTTCTGCTTCCTGACCAAGGACCATGAACTGGAGCAGCTCCGATCAAACTGTGGCATGGTCAGCACATAAAGTTTTACAAAGTTTCTTTAAAAACTTAGATTCCCACATTCACACGAGTACACTTTAACAATTATACACGGCTATTCTGCTACCGTGTTTTATCGCTACTTTGTTGTACTAGTGTCTGGGGTTACATTACTTTGCAAATATTTGACAGAATTGGATAGTAGTTTATAATGTGACTTTATAAAGGTTTTAGTCAGTTCTTCTGATGAACAGGTGATGAACTGTCTAAATGAGAGAGCAGGAGAGAGATGTAATCAGTGATTAAAAATAACTTGAATTTATACAGTGAGAGGTAGGAACTGCCGATGCTGGAAAATCTGAGATGACAAGGTGTGGAGCTGGATGAACACAGCAGGCCAAGCAGCATCTTAGGAGCAGGAAGGCTGACGTTTCGGATTTGGACCCTTCATCAGAAATTGAAGAAGTGTCCAGATCCGAAACATCAGCTTTCCTGCTCCTTTGATGCTGCCTTGCCTGTTTTGTTCATCCAGCTCTACACCTTGTCATCTTGAATTTACACAATGCCTTTCACAACCTCAGAATGTCCCAATGTACTTTACAATGTACAAAGTGCAGTGTTATGGACATAATATAAGATAAGAAGTAAGGCTTTTTTCCCCATAACTCTTGATCCACTTATTGATTACCTGTCTGACTGCATTGAATCTTGTTAATGGTCAAGCCTTGACAGCCCTCTGTAGTAAAGAGTTCCAACCATCTGAGAGAAGAAATTCCTCCATATCTCTGCATTAAATAGGAGATCCCTTACTCCAAAGCTGTGCCCTCTGGTCCTAGTCTCTCCCAAACCTTTCTCTATCTACTCTGTTAAGCCCCCTGACATTCTTATGTGTTCTATTCTTATTATCCTCTCATATTTCTAAACTCCAATAAGCACACAATCTAATCATGCTCTCATCATAAGAATATTTCTTCACACCCAGCAACAATCTGTTGAATCTTTTCTTGAATGCTTCCAATACCGTTGTATATTTCCATAGATATTGGGACCAGAACTGTTCATGGCATTCTGCTGTAAGTTGCATGAATGGTGCCTTGTATAGTTTTACCAAAATCTCCCTATTTTTATTCACCTCATTCACTCTGAAATAAAGCCCAACGAATATCCACTGGTCTTCCTTATTACCTGCCAAATTTGGATACCTGTTTCTTATGGCTCATGCATGAGAAACCCCAAATCTGTCTGAGCTGCAGATTTCTGCAATTTTTTCCCCATTTAAGTAATGTTCAATTCCTTTATTTGTCATGCCAAAGTGCATAACAATACATTTTCCCACACAGAATCATAGAATCCCTACAGTGTAGAAGAAGGCTGTTCAGCCCATCAAATCCACACCAACCCTCTGAAGAGCATTAGGCTTAGGGTTAGGGTCCGAGTTAGAGCTGAGGTTTGGAGTAGGCCAGCCAGGCCGTGGTTAGGGTTAGCGTTAATTCCAGACTCACAAGAGTTTACACAATTTCTTTGCTTTACAGTCAAAGTCTTAATCTATAGTTTTGCATAGAGACGGTGCTTTACAGACCTTTGGAGGCAGTTCAGAAAGGCTTGCTTTATGTGGCGGGATTGAGCAGTTTAAGCCTGTACTCGCTAGAGTTCAGAAGAATGAGAGGAAATTTAATTGATGTCCAAAAGATGTTGAATTGAATTGACAACATAGATGTAGAACGGATGTTTACTGATGTGTGGCAGTCTCGAATGACCAGTCATAGTTTTAGGATAAGGGTAGTAGATTTAAAACAGAGATGAGGAGAAATTACTTCTCTCAAAGGGTCGAGCATCTGTAGAATTCACTACTCCAGCATTCAGTGGAAGTCGGGACATGGAAAAAATTTGAGGATGAGAAAGGCTGTTTAGTAACGGGTTGAAGGGTTATGGAGAGCGGGCAGAGAAGTGGAGTTGAGGCTGAAATGAGATCAGCCATGATTGGATAAATGGCAGAGTTGTCTTGAGGGGTTGAATGGCCTACTCCTGCTCTCTGAATTCTTGTGTTCGCAGTGAATCCAAAACAGTGGGTGCTCATGTCAGTGTACGGCATTTCTCTGATCGGTCTAATTAAATCAGAATCACTCAATGCCTTCAGTATTCGATTCAGGAGCCTTGATTTTTTTTTGAAATGTCATATCAAGGATTTTGTGTGCTTTACACTGATGGAGTACAATAGCATTGACTGAATCAATTATTTCTGATGCCATGGTGAATTAGCACTAAGGTCTTTCAATTCACAGCATCTGGTGTGACAGATGAGCACATCACCTACTTAGAAAAGAGATATTCAGACTTTCCGATCTCGAGTGCTGCAGCCAACAGTTAAATTTATAACACAGGTAACGTGGCTGCTCCCATAAGCTACAGAAAACCTGAAGGAAAAACGGTAGCAAATTGGACAAGGAAATCAGACTACAAAACCAAAGACCCACAGTTCAGCTGGGGGCCTGAGATGAATGTAATTTGGCGATTCTATCAGCGTGGGATCTGCCTCTCTTACACAAGGGATACGGATGTTTGGTTATATGAAGACAAACAGATCTTTGTGAGGGGGTATCTTGCAGGAACCCATTAAATTATAAAGGAACCGAATAAGATAGAGGCAGGGTAACAAAGTGTGGAGCTGGATGAACACAGCAGGCCAAGCAGCATCTCAGGAGCACAAAAGCTGACATTTCGGGCCTTGGCCCTTCATCTTTGATGAAGGGTCTAGGCCTGAAATGTCAGCTTTTGTGCTCCTGAGGTACTGCTTGGCCTGCTGTGTTCATCCAGCTCCACGCCGTGTTATCTTGGATTCTCCAGCATCTGCAGTTCCCATTATCAAAGACAGAGGCAGGGAACTGTTTCCACTTGGGGGTAAAACTAGGACTGAGGAGTATAGCCTCAAAATAAGGGGGAGCAGATTTAGGACTGAGTTGAGGGGGAAGTTCTTCATCCAAAGCATCATGAATCTATGGAATTCACTGCCCAGCGAAGCGGTTAAGGCTACTTTGTTGAATGATTTTAAGGCAAAGGTCAATATTTGAACAGTAAAAGAATTAAAGGTTATGGTGAGTGGGTGGGTAAGTGGAGCTGAGATCTCGTAAAGATCAGCCATGATCTTATTGAATGATGGAGCAGGCTCCATAGACCAAATGGCCTACTCCTGCTGCTATTTCTTATGTTAATTGTTCTCATTAGAGTAGCAAGAGCAAACATAAGATGGAAATAGTATTTCCTCAATGTTCTGAGATAACAAGATGTAGAACTGGCGGAACACAGCAGGCCAAGCAGCATCAGAGGAGCAGGAAGGCTGACGTTTTGGGCCTAGATCCTTCATCAGAAATGGGGTAGGGGAAGGGGGTTCTGAAATAAATAGGGAGAGAGGGGGAGGTGGATCAAAGATGGATAGAGGAGAAGATAGGTAGAGACGAGACAGAGAAGTTAAAGAGGCGGGGATGGAGCCAGAAAAGGTGAATGTAGGTGGGGAGGTAGGAAGGAGATAGGTCAGTCCAGGGAGGATGGACAGATCAAGGGGGCAGGATGAGGTTCATAGGTAGGAAATGGAGGTGCAGTTTGAGGTGTGAGGAGGCGGTAGGTGACAGGAAGAACAGGTTATGGAGGCGGGGACGAGCTGGGCTGGTTTTGGGATGCGGTAGGGGGAGGGGAGATTTTGAAGCTTGTGAAATCCTAACCTGTTCTTCCTCTCACCGATCTGCTCCTCCCACCTCAAGCCCGATCCCCATCTCCTACCTATTAACCTCATCCCGCCCCCTTGGCTGTCCGTTCTCCCTGGGCTGGCCTATCCCCTCCCTACCTCCCCACTGACACTCACCTTTACTGGCTCCATTCTCGCCTCTTTAATTTGTCTGTCTCCTCTCCACCTATCTTCTCCTCTACCCATCTTCGATCCGCCTGCCCTCTCTCCCTATTTATTTCAGAAACCCCTTTTCCTCCCTCATTTCTGAAGAAGGTTCTAGGCCTGAAACATCAGCTTTCCTGCTCCTCTGATGCTGCTTGGCCTGCTGTGTTCATCCAGCTCGAACACCTTGTTATCTCAGATTCTCCAACATCTGTAGTTCCTATTATCTCTGATACAATTTTCCTCAATGTTCACTTGGGAGGTAACGTGTCAGTGCCTCTAATCTCTGAATTTGATGTTTCTAAGCTCACGTCTCACAACAAACATGCACGGTTGTTATGACAATGCCCTGTGTAAGGCTCCCCAAATCATTACACTTCCAGACAGAATGCGTAAACTGTTGAGCTCCTGGGCGAGGAGCTGACAGGAGGGGTGAACTCACTTCTCTTCTTTATTCGTCCACTTGTTCAGTTGACTTCAACAAGGTTAATTTTCAAATTATTCCTATCCTTGCAGGCACCTCACTGCCAAACCCAAATGAACTTTAGGGGGAGGAAAGGGGACAGACAGACAGTGCAGAGATCCCCTGTGGGCATTCCCCTCAGCAATAAGTATACCGTTTTGGATACTGCTGGGGGGGGATGACCTACCAGAGGAAAGCCATAGTAGTCAGTTCTCTGGCACTGAGCTTGACACTGTGGCAAAGAAGGGAAGGGGGCAGAATAGAAAAGTACTCGTGGTAGGGGACTCGATAGTTAGGGGAATCGACAGGAGATTTTGTGGGCAAGATCGGGATTCCCGGAAGGTATGCTGCCTCCCTGGTGCCAGGGTCCGGGACGTCTCCGGTCGGGTGTATAAAGTGCTAAAAGGGGAGGGCGAACAGCCAGAAATCGTGTTACATATTGGCACAAATGATATAGCCAGAAATAGGTTTGAGGATATAAAAAGTGATTTCAGGGAGTTAGGATGGAAGCTGCAGAGCAGGACGAACAGAGTAGTGTTCTCTGGTTTACTACCGGTGCCACGAGATAGCGAGGTGAGGAACAGGGAGCGGGCGCAGCTGAACACGTGGCTACGCAGCTGGTGTAGGAGGGAGGGCTTCAGATATGTTGATAATTGGGATGCCTTCTGGGGAAGGTGGGACCTGTACAAGAAGGACGGGTTGCATCTGAACTGGAAGGGGACCAATGTCCTGGGTGGAAGGTTTGCTCGAGTAGTTCGAGAGGGTTTAAACTAGTATGGCAGGGGGGTGGGAACCTGAGCTGTATACCAGAGGTGAGCGTTGATGCAGGTGAGGCAGTAGCAAGAGGTAGACCAGCTAGTGGGAAGGATTTTCCTGGGAAGGAACCAAGGGATCGGTTAAAGTGTGTTTGCTTTAATGCAAGGAGTATCAGGAATAAAAGTGATGAACTTCGAGCATGGATCAGTACCTGGTGCTATGATGTTGTGGCCATAACAGAGACATGGGTTTCTCATGGGCAGGAATGGTTGCTGGATCTTCCAGGGTTTAGAACATTTAAAAAGAATAGGGAGGGGGGAAAAAGAGGAGGGGGTGTAGCACTACTAATCAGAGAGGGTATCACAGCTACAGAAGCTTCCATTGTCGAGGAAGATCTGCCTACTGAGTCAGTATGGGTGGAAATTAGGAACAGCAAGGGAGTAGTCACCTTGTTAGGGGTTTACTACAGGCCCCCCAATAGCAGCAGGGAGATTGAAGAAAGCATAGGTCGGCAGATTTTGGAAAAGTGTGCACGCAGTAGGGTTGTTGTAATGGGTGACTTTAACTTTCCTAATATTGATTGGAACCTCCTTCGAGCAGAAGATTTGAATGGAGCTGTTTTTGTAAGGTGTGTTCAGGAGGGTTTCCTAACGCAGTACGTTGACAGGCCGACGAGGGGAGAGGCCATTCTTGACTTGGTGCTCGGAAACGAGCCGGGGCAGGTATCAGATCTTGTGGTGGGAGAGCATTTTGGTGATAGTGACCATAACTGCCTCACATTCTACATAGCTATGGAGAAGGAGAGGATTAGGCAATATGGGAGGATATTTAATTGGGGAAGAGGAAACTATGATGCGATTAGACATGAGTTAGGAAGCATGGACTGGGAGCAGTTGTTCCATGGTAAGGGAACTATAGACATGTGGAGACGGTTTAAGGAACAGTTGTTGGGAGTGATGAGTAAATATGTCCCTCTGAGACAGGCAAGAAGGGGTAAGATTAAGGAACCTTGGATGACGAGAGCGGTGGAACTTCTAGTGAAAAGGAAGAAGGTAGCTTACATAAGGTGGAGGAAGCTAGGGTCAAGTTCAGCTAGAGAGGATTACATGCAGGCAAGGAAGGAGCTCAAAAATGGTCTGAGGAGAGCCAGGAGGGGGCGCGAGAAAGGCTTGGCAGAAGGAATCCGGGAAAACGCAAAGGCATTTTACACTTACGTGAGGAATAAGAGAATGGTCAAAGAAAGAGTAGGGCCGATCAGGGATAGCATAGGGAACTTGTGTGTGGAGCCTGAGGAGGTAGGGGAAGCCCTAAATGAGTTTTTTGCTTCTGTCTTTACGAAAGAAACGAACTTTGTAGTGAATGAAACCTTTGAAGAGCAGGTGTGCATGCTGGAATGGATAGAGATAGACGAAGCTGATGTGCTGAAAATTTTGTCAAACATTAAGATTGACAAGTCGCCAGGCCCGGATCAGATTTGTCCTCGGCTGCTTTGGGAAGCGAGAAATGCAATTGCTTCGCCACTTGCGAAGATCTTTGCATCCTCGCTCTCCACTGGAGTCGTACCTGAGGACTGGAGAGAGGCAAATGTAATTCCTCTCTTCAAGAAAGGAAATAGGGAAATCCCCGGCAATTATAGACCGGTAAGTCTCACGTCTGTCGTCTGCAAGGTGTTAGAAAGGATTCTGAGGGATAAGATTTATGACCTTCTGGAAGAGCATGGCTTGATCAAATACAGTCAACACGGCTTTGTGAGGGGTAGGTCATGCCTTACAAACCTTATCGAGTTTTTTGAGGATGTGACTAGAAAAGTTGATGAGGGTCGAGCTGTGGATGTGGTGTATATGGACTTCAGTAAGGCATTTGATAAGGTTCCCCATGGTAGGCTCATTCAGAAGGTCAGGAGGAATGGGATACCGGGGAACTTAGCTGCTTGGATACAGAATTGGCTGGCCAACAGAAGACAGCGAGTGGTAGTAGAAGGAAAATATTCTGCCTGGAAGTCAGTGGTGAGTGGAGTTCCACAGGGCTCTGTCCTTGGGCCTCTACTGTTTGTAATTTTTATTAATGACTTGGACGAGGGAATTGAAGGATGGGTCAGCAAGTTTGCAGACGACACAAAGGTCGGAGGTGTCGTTGACAGTGTAGAGGGCTGTTGTAGGCTGCAGCGGGACATTGACAGGATGCAGAGATGGGCTGAGAGGTGGCAGATGGAGTTCAACCTGGATAAATGCGAGGTGATGCATTTTGGAAGGTCGAATTTGAAAGCTGAGTACAGGATTAAGGATAGGATTCTTGGCAGCGTGGAGGAACAGAGGGATCTTGGTGTGCAGATACATAGATCCCTTAAAATGGCCACCCAAGTGGACAGAGTTGTTAAGAAAGCATATGGTGTTTTGGCTTTCATTAACAGGGGGATTGAGTTTAAGAGTCGTGAGATCTTGTTGCAGCTCTATAAAACTTTGGTTAGACCGCACTTGGAATACTGCGTCCAGTTCTGGGCGCCCTATTATAGGAAAGATGTGGATGCTTTGGAGAGGGTTCAGAGGAGGTTTACCAGGATGCTGCCTGGACTGGAGGGCTTATCTTATGAAGAGAGGTTGACTGAGCTCGGTCTCTTTTCATTGGAGAAAAGGAGGAGGAGAGGGGACCTAATTGAGGTATACAAGATAATGAGAGGCATAGATAGAGTTGATAGCCAGAGACTATTTCCCAGGGCAGAAATGGCTAGCACGAGGGGTCATAGTTTTAAGCTGGTTGGTGGAAAGTATAGAGGGGATGTCAGAGGCAGGTTCTTTACGCAGAGAGTTGTGAGAGCATGGAATGCGTTGCCAGCAGCAGTTGTGGAAGCAAGGTCATTGGGGTCATTTAAGAGACTGCTGGACATGCATATGGTCACAGAAATTTGAGGGTGCATACATGAGGATCAATGGTCGGCACAACATTGTGGGCTGAAGGGCCTGTTCTGTGCTGTACTGTTCTATGTTCTATGTTCTATGTTCTAACTTAGTTTTCAAGGAAGCCAATTTAACCAAGTTTCCTTGACTTAACAAAAAGTCTATTAATTTTATTACTTAATAAACAGGTCAAGAATTAATAATGCAACTCGATACACCCCAATAGGAAATAAGGGTTGATTCCAAAAGGATAGGAGTCTTTTTTGTCAGAAAGCAAATATCAGGATCAGTATCTGAACTGCTCGTAAACAGCTGATAATTGTGGCAGTGGAGTGATCCATTAGCACTGTCACTGCTAAGTGAACAGTCAGCTCCACAGATAGTAGGAACTGCAGATGCTGGAGAATCTGAGATAACAAGGTGTAGGGCTGGATGAACACAGCAGGCCAAGCAGCATCAGAGGAGCAGGATGCTGCTTAGTTAGCTCCACAATCGTTTTACAGATTCTGCAGATTGCTTGTAATTCTGTAGTTCTGATACTTTTCATCTATGATTGAGTTCTAGAACTCAGAATGAAAGGCACTCCTTTGTTGTCCAGGTTCTGTTTTAAATTGCTTGCACCTTTCACAGGATCTTTACCAGTAAGGCAAGGTGACCTGGAGCTAGGTAACTCTGTCATTCATAATATGCTCACACTCAAACCCAGCCTGTTACATACGAGAACATTCAGTCCCACTAATTCTCTCCAGTACAATTAAAACTGGCTTTTCAACCCCTGGTCCTTGTGTATTTCTGCAGGGTAAACCAGACCAGTCAGCTCCGAGGAAGGGTCATCGGACTCAAGACGTTAACTATGATTTTCTCTTCACAGATACTGCCAGACTGCTGAGCTTTTCAAGCAACTTCTGCTTTTGTTCCTGCCTGCAAGAGGTAGCTCTCTGTTTAGAGGGGTTGTTTCTTCTTATTAAGTGCCTCCTTGTTTGACGTTTCCCGGATGGAAAGGTACAACATTCCATTGACTTCACACAGTACTTTGCCAGACAGTCACTGTGTGTAAGTCTGCAGTCTCTTCTTTTGGAGCAAAGAATACATTTGCAATGGAATGTTATAAATGTTTATCAATGCTTCAGAGTTTTGATCTACCAATCTACCACAGTTGCCCCGCATTTAGATAAAAATTAAGTCCATTTTCAGTTCTCAAAAATATTGCAGCACAGTGACTCAGTGGTTAGCATTGGATCCGGGTTCAATCCCACCCTCTGGCAACAGTGTGGAGTTTGCACATTCACCCAGTGCCTGTGTGGGTTTCCTCTGGTTGCCTCCCACAGTCCAAAGGTGTGCAGGTTAGGTGGATTGGCCATGCTCAAGTGTCCAGAGATATGCGGGATAAGTGGATTATGCATGAAAAATGCAGTATTTCTCGGGTAAGGTGTGCATGGGACGATCCCAGTAGGGATGGTGTGGACACGATGGGCCACACTGTAGGGATCCCATGCTTTTCCGAATATCCATTCTTCTGGCATTGGTCAATTAGCTATTCAGATCTGTCAAGATCCATTTAAGTTCTGGACAAGACACCCGCAATCAAATTTGATTTCCCAGCAATGCAGGTGATTTTTAAGTATACTGCTGAAGGAACAAACTCCAACAGAATAACCTGGTGTTCTATGCTGTAAGATTTTCAATAAATGCTCATGACCAGTATAGATTGTGGACTCCCTGTACCCATTTCAAACTTTTGTCTCAATGTGTTTGACATCCAGTAATAAACTGAGGGCTTCCTTCTCTACTAGGGAGTACCATTTCTGATCCAGGTTTAGTTATTTGGAAAATACTTGACTGTGCCTCTATTTCAGATTCACCTTCTTGAAGAAGGACAGTCCCTAACACAATGTCATTCATAATGAGGGCTGCTGTAAATATTGTGTCAAAGTTCAGAGCCACAAACACAGGCTTGCTAGTTAAAATGGCATTCCACTTTTCAAAAACAGTTTGGTATTTTTTAGTGAATACTACCTTTGCTTTTTGCCACATATTGTCCTAGTGAGTTTTGAGAAGATTTGTAGCTCAGGTTGAGGTTCTGGATGTAAGTTTGCTCACTGAGCTGGAAAGTTCGTTTTCAGACGTTTCGTCACCATTCTAGGTAAAATCATCAGTGAGCCTCTGGTGAAGCGCTGGTGTTATGTCCCACTTTCTATTTATGTGCTTAGGTTTCCTTGGGTTGGAGATGTCATTTACTGTGTTGATGTCATTTCCTGCGTTGCTGATGTCATTACCTGTTCTTTTTCTCAGAGGGTGGTAGTTGGGCTCCAAATCAATGTGTATAAAATACCTTGCAAGAACTGTGACAAATACTTCATTGGACAAACTGGCAGAAAGCTAGCCACCAGGATACATGAACATCAACTAGCCACAAAAAGGCATGACGCACTATCGCTAGTATCCTTACATACAGATGAGGAAGGACACCACTTTGATTGGGACAACACATCCATCCTAGGACAAGCCAAACAGAGACACGCACGAGAATTCCTAGAAGCATGACATTCCAAACAGAACTCCATCAACAAACACATTGATTTGGAGCCCATCTACCATCCTCTGAGAAAAAAGAACAGGAAATGACATCACCAACGCAGGTAATGACATCACCAATCCAAGGAAACCTAAACAGATAAATAGAAAGCGGGACATAACACCAGCGCTTCACCGGAGGCTCACTGATGATGTTGCCTAGAATGGTGATGAAACGCCTGAAAACTAACCTTCCAGCTCAGCGAGCAAATTTACATCCAGAACATGTTGTCCTGTTGGTAGCGCTGCCTCTGTGCTGAAGTTTTGGGCAACTTTCGGTTGAACTCACACATTTCCAAGAGCATCCTGATTTCCCGTTTTGTTGTTGGAATGGGGGATTTGCGATGGTGCCTGTACCCTTTCAGCAGTACCTATCACCCTCTCTGTGTCCCAGATAGGTTACTTGCGTTTCAGTGAGCTTGTCCTTTGGTGAGATTGGCACCAGGCCAACTGACTCTACTTTCTAGCAGAGGAATTCCAGTTGTTTGAGTGGTGTTTCTGAGGTGACACAAGGCACCAGGAACTCACCTAGATGCATGACACAACTCAATAAACCAGCCAAAATCAGGATAAGTAGCCTTTGAATGGTGGCTGGACCTCTTTTGACACTGAGTGGCTTGACACAGGGCCTGGAGGAATGAACATAAAGGTTTCCTTCACACAGACCAGAAAGGGAACATGCCAGTCTTCCTTAAGTCAATCTATTACTGCAATGCAATAGGCTTGTCCTACGCAAGCCCCCCCCTCTCTCAGCAATCCTCCAGCTGGGGTATTAGGTGCAGGTTGGCTTCATTAACAGTGGTCAATTGTCCATCTTTGGCATGAGCTCAGCTACAGAGCTCCAGCTCTGCTTGCGAGGTTCTGTTAGCTGGTCCTGTAGTTAGGCTCCTCCCAAACCTGGGCTAGCTTTCCTGGGCCTAGCCAATAGGAATGCTGTCATATGGGAGGGGCCTCTCCCACATCCACATCATGTCGAGATAGAGTGCTGCAGTTTGCCTTGTCTCAGCTGCCTTGTTAAGTCTACTCACTGTCCTGTACTGAGGTGGGCATATAAGGAGACACAGTTTGCTACCATTTCTGCATTGTTTATCCAGGCGGTAGAGAGCCCAATGCAGCTTCACTCAAATCGTCCCCACTCCTCCCCTCGTCCTCTAGTCCAGCGACAATGGGACAGGCTGTTCCTCGCCTGTCCTCTTTTCAGTGGTGGTATCATGTTGACATGACCCAACATTTAATTCAGTCCCTGACCTGGAATCTCAATCAGATGATTTACATCCCAAGGCATCATGGGTCCTCTGTATGGTGACTGGACTTGGCCTGTACAGGCTTACTTGGTTTTAGTAGCAGCACTAACTTAATCTCCAGGCTGAAAGGTTCAAATGTTTGTCTGCCACCTGTTCTGTCATCTGCTGGGAGATTCCCAGGCTTCAGATAGTCATTCTCGGAAGTCCATCACTTAAGTCTGACATGGAAACTTTCTCCTTCTTTTCAAAAAGTTTTCCCTTGAGGCAGGCCACTGGCTGATGTGGGTTTGGGATTGAGTGTGCCTTGCCTTTGGAATCTGACGATAATATTTCCCTACAGTAAACCTTTGGCACCACACCCTGGTGGACCACTGCCTACTCCTCACTTGCCGGTCAGTACGGGGTGGGGATCTCATCAGTTCCTCATTTTTAATATGACGTTGTGGAAATGTTGCTGCCTCAGCTTCTGAGTGAGCAGACTGAGATTTTTAACAGTGGTTCAACCAGCTGAGATGTTACCAAGCAAGTTCTATTCATCACTTCCTTCTAAACTCTGGAGAAAAGGTTTGGCTAACCAGACTGAAGGATATGCACTGTCAGGGAGAACGCTAGATGCTTTCGCCTGATGTTGCTCAGTCTCCCACACCTCAATGGGCCTCTCAGAGATTATTACAGATCCTATTACCCTTCATCTCAGCAGGTCATTGCTGAGGAGCAGGTCAATCCTGATCACAGGCAGAATAGGGAAGACTCCCACAGTCACTGGTCCTGACACAAGGCTTAGACCTCAGATGGAGCTGGTAAAAGGATATGGGCATGTACCTTCCTTCAAACCCTCCTATCACCTGCATGGCACTTGCTGCACACTCCTGTGGGGAGGTTATACCTTTTGCCAGCAGTAGGGTCTGATTGGCCTCACTATCCCCCAGTACCTCAACAGGCTTTCTCATTCCAATAGGGACATGTGGCCATTCTTCCACTGGAAATCCTATTATCTCTCAGATAGCACCTTTCAAACCTGTGGCCTCTACCAGCTAGAGAAGGACAAAGGCACAGATACAGGGGTGCAGCCCTAATTTTAACCTCCCCACTAAGACACTCACCATCCTGATTTGGAAATACAGCACTGTTCCTTCAGTATCACTGGGTCAAAATCCTGGAATTCCATCCCTAAGGGCATTATGGGTCCACCTACTGCACAAGGTCTGCAGCTGTTCAAGAAAACATCTCACTCCACCTTCTCGAGGGCAATTAGGGGTGGACCCAACCAGCGATACCCACATCCAATAAATTATTTTTTAAAATGAGAATGGACCTCAGAAACTCAGCATTGGCATCATGTCCACAAGAGGCAATGGGGTAGTGGGTAATGTCACTGGGATAGAAATCCATACATCCAGGTTAGTGCTCTAGGGTTATGGGTTCAAATCACAGTGTAGCTGATGGCTAAAATTTGAATCCAGTAAAAATCCGGAATTAAAAAACAAGTGTTGTAACCATTGTTGAAAACCCAGTTAGACGATTAATGCCCTTCAATGAAGGAAATTTACCATGCTTACCTGGTCTGGCTCAGCCAGAAATAAGAGCAGACTATTTGGCTCTTGGCTCCTTGAGCCTGCTCCACCATTCAATGTCATCATGGCTGATCATCCAAATCAGTACCTGCTGAAAGAACAGCATCTCAATTTCCACTTGGAAACCTTGCAATTTTCTGAACTCAATATTGAATTCAATAATTTTAGGGGCTAGCACCTTCACCCATGCCCTTACCCCAAACCCCTACGCACCAAGCCTCAGTGTTTGACGGCCAGACATGTTCATAATGAATGGCAGTGCAGGCTTAAAAGGGCCAAATAGCCTACCGCTGCTCCTGTTTTCTATGTTGAACATGATTGACACTCAGTGAGAGGATGCTACCTCCTTTAGCCAACAGCCAGCTCGTGCCCTATCCCTGTCTGCATGGGTTTGCTCCAGGTGCTCTGGTTTCCTTCCACAGTCCAAAGATGTGCAGGCTAGGTGGATTGGCCATGCATCCTGAGGGATTAAAAACCTGAGAGTGGGGGGAAAACACAGTGAAACTTGAGGGTGGCAGGTCAGGAAGGCTGAACCCTGGAGACAGCCCCTCTGTTTGGTATCTACATGCACTGGGAAAGATGGCAATATGGGAGTTTGGTGCCACCCCATTAAATCTTGATGGCAGCACCTCATCACATGCTACCACAAACAACTCATTGTCAGCTGCTAGCAGTTCCCATTGCAGTCACCGATTCTCCCAGGCTGACCTTCACCCATCCTTTTGCCTACCCAACCATTTTTCTCTCTGTCTGGGCATCATTTCCACCTATCATTTTCTCCTTCCTCCACCCCATCCTCAGCGTATACAGTAATCTTTCCCTTGCGGTGACCAGTTTTGAAGTAGCGTCACTGGACCTGAAGCATATACTGTACTTTCTCTCCACGGATGCAGCCAGACCTGCTGAGTTTTTCTTCCAGCAATTTCTGTTTTTGACCCTGTTCCTGCTTTCTTCCCATACTCTTCGATTCCTTTAGCTCTAAGAACTGTGTCTATCTTTGCAGTAAACATTCAATGCTTTGTCTCAGCCACATTCTGTGGCAGTGAATTACACAAGCTCACCCCTCTCTGATCGAAGCCATTTCTCTTCATCTCTGTACTCAGTGGGCCACCCAATATCCTTAGGCTGTAATCCCCTAGTTCTAGCCTTCCCTGTCATCAGGAACATCTTCATGTATTTCTATAAACTGACTTCAAATTGTTGAATGAATAACAAATGCCACCTTGGCCAGAGACTCCTACATCCTCTGAGCAAATTGAACAAAAGTAAGCTATTAAATGTAAAGATTTGTGCTTTGCCTGGAGTATTTTTGACATTAGTGTTGATAAAAGAAGTCTTGCTATAAACAAGCATTGGTGCTTTATCTATATTCACAGAAATGGAATAATATCTTCAACTCTTTATCTGATGCACTGCATTTGAGTTTCCCCATTTTGACAAATCTTTTGAAAAGCTTTCTATTTATCATCGAGCCTTCGACATTCTGTTTTAATGAGATAACTTTAAAAGGGAAGATTAGCAGTCCTCTTTGTTGAGGAGTATGTGAGCAAAATCAGAAGTAATCCCTGGAAAGGGCCCTCCTTCTGGGACAGCAAGTTACTTTAGACACTGTCTTTCACAACTTCAAGACTTCCCAAAGTGCTTTTGAATGCTGTTTCAATGTGGGGGAAATGCAGCATGCTTTTAGCACACAGCAAGATCCCATAAGTAGCCATGTGGAAATGATCGGGCCATGTGTTTGATTGATGTTGGTGAAAGATAAATGTTTTTCTAGGCCCCAGGGAAGCCCCTTAATCTGCCTCAACAGGTTTGGTGCAGTCTTTCTCAAACACCCAGGAGGGCTGAAATTTTCTCGGTGTAATACACTGTCTGAGGGGCACAGTTGCTCCAACCTTGGAGCACATTACAGGGGTGGCACAGTGGCTCAGTGGTTAGCACTGCTGCCTCACAACACCAGGAGCTGGGTTCAATTCCACCCTCGGGCGACTGTCTGTGTGGAGTTTGTGCATTCCCCCTGTGTCTGCATGCATTTCGTCTGGGTGCTCTGGTTTCCTCCCACGGTCCAAAGATGTGCAGGTTACGTGATTGGCCATGCATTGTGAAGGGTTAAAAACCTGAGGGTTGGGGGAGAATGCAGTGAAACCTGGGAGTGGCAGGTCAGGAAGGTTGAACCCGCGGAGACAGCCCCTCTGTTTAGTGTCTACATGCACTGGGAAAGATGACAATCTGGGAATTTGATGCCACCCATTAAATCTTGATGGCAGCACATTGAGGACCTGTTGTGAGTGGGGTGGGGGTAGGTCATTATTTGCCTGCTTAAGGGGCCTTCAGTGGCCCATTGGCATGTTGACTGCCATCGGCATAATTACAGTGTGGCTCAGGCCAAGTGGGTAGTTAGTTGGCTACAAGATGTGTATGGTCATTTCAGTTAGCCTAGAGGCTAGTTTGTGGGGTGGAGTGATGTCAATGCTTGTGGGTTCCATTCCCTCTGCAAGCCGATGTTATCGCGAGTCTTGCCCTTTGATTGAGGCACAGCAACCCTCAGGATGCCCTCATCTCTCTTCCTCAAGAATGAGAGAGCAGTTTAGCGTCCTCTAAAAATGTGGTGACTTTTGCTTTACAGGGATGGAGAACGAGGTGGCTGTTGGCTAAAGGAGGTAGCATCATCTCACTGAGTGTAAATCATGTTTAATATAGAAAACAGGAGCAGCGGTAAGCTATTTTCCCCTTTAAGCCTGCACTGTCATTCAATATGAACATGGCTGGCCATTGAACTCAGAACCCAGATCCTAGTCTCTGCCCCATCTCAAACATACTGTAGATGAGCCTCTTGTGACCTGCTGGACATTCTTGCCGGATTGACTTGTTATAAATCTAACTCCCAGGATGGTTCGTTGACTAAATATTCCAATCAAATTCCTCTGGATCATCCAGACCTGAAAAACACAAACTACATCTCTATTACCCTTTAGGATTCACTTGGCTGGTTCATGCTGGAGTTTTAATTTTAATTTACCTCAACTGGGATTTCTCTGAACAATTTATGCCAATCAGCAGGCACTCATCCCTTTCAGAAAGTTTCAATTGAATTAGTTTGCCATGTCTATGGATTCAGAATTTGAACAGCGTATGCAGGATGATGAATGAGCTGGATTAAATGGGTAGCATATCGCCAGTTGATATGTTATTTTGTTGTGAGCAAGAGATTTTAGGTATTTAACATCCTCAGAATTTAACCCTCTCTTTGCCGATGACCAAGCATAATTGCTGAAAGTAGAAAATTTGGTTTGATTTATTGTAGCCACACATTCCTAAGTACAGTGAAAATCTTTGCTTTGGAGGCAGATCATACCAAACAAGGACGTACAGATGGTAGGGTGCTGAGATAGATCGAGGCATGCAGGTTAAACTGCACAGGAGGTGAGCAAAACAAGATCAACATAATTTGAAGTTAGACAGTCCATTCAGCAGTCTAATAAAAATCAAAAATTATGTTGAGTGGCTCTGACAACAACTTGCAGGTTCAGCTGTAGACAGTTATAGATTCACTGAGAAATCCAGCATGGAAACAGACCCTTCAGTCCAACTCATCCATGTTGGCCAGATATCCTAAATTAATCAAGTCCCATTTGCCAACATCTGCCCCATATCTCTCTAAACCCTTCCTATTCATCTACCCATCCTTTCAAATGTCATAATTGTACCAGCCACCACCACTTCCTCTGGCAGCTCATTCTATACACACACCACCCTCTGTGTGAAAAAGTTACCCCTCAGGTCCCTTTTAAATCTTTCCCCTCTCACCTGAAACCTGTGCCCCTCTAGTTTTCACACCCTAGGGAAAAGGCCTTGGCTATTCACCTTATCAACGTCCCTCACGATTTTATAAACCTTCATAAGGTCACCCCTCAGCCTCTGACCCTCCAGGGAAAATAGCCCCAGCCTATTCAGCCTTTCCCTATGACTCAAGCCCTACAACCCCAGCAACATTCTAGCAAATCATTTCGGGACGGCTCCAAGTTTCACACCATCTTTCCTATATCAGGGAGACCAGAATTGCATGCAGTATTTCAATAGTGGCCAAACCAATGTCCTGTACAGCTGTAACATGCCCTCCCAACTCCCATACTCAATGAACTGACCAGTAAAGGAGAACGTACCAAATACCTTCTTCACTATCCTGCCTACATGCAACTCTACTTCCAAGGAGCTATCAGCCTACACTCCAAGGCCAGTGAGATAGTTGAGTGAGACATTTGTCATTTAGTTTTGTTTTAAGGCAGTTGAATAAAGCAATCAGAGACAGTAAGAACTGCCAGTGCTGGAGTCAGAAATAATACAGCAAGGGGCTGGAGAAACCCAACACATCAAGCAGCATCAGAGGAACAGGAAAGCTGACATTTTGGGTTGAGACCCTTCTTCAGAAATGGTGCTTTCTGAAACTCTCCTCTCCACAGAGGCAATTAGCTATTTGGCAAAAATGGGAGTGTGAGAGTTTGGGGGCTGACGGTGATGCCACAATCAGATTAGCCCCTCGGGCAGAATCACCTACTCCTGTGAGATAGGAGCAGAAGTAGGCCATTCAGCCCATCAAGTCTGCACCGTTTGATGAGATCATGGCTGATCTGATGATTCTCAACTCCACTTTCGTGCCTTTTCCCCCCATGACCCTTGATTACCTTCCTGATTAAAAACCTGTCAGCCTTGGATATACTTCCTGATACAACTCAGAAGCAGATGTCGGCCAGGTATTTCCCATAGCTCCATCATGAAGGAGTATTAGCTGTCGCAATTCACTGACTTGAGATCCCATTTCAAAGAATTATGATGCACTAAATGCAGAGAAAGCCTCTGAACTTTAGAAAATGTTACAAAAATAGGTGACATATTATTTACTTCCAGACTCTGATACATCATCTTTGACACTGCATCAGGCACAGCAGAGATAACATTAAATTTCAATGATACATTGCCACTTGTATTTTACAGTGAAAAGCTTTGACTGTCTTCAAAATCCGGCACAATTTTGAATAGGTTAAGAATAAGAAGAGTAAAAAAGATAGAACTGATAGAGAAGTCTACCGCTTCCACGATGAGCCCTGAGTTGGCTCACCAATGACACTTAAGCCTCCACTGCCTCACTGCCGTCTGAGCTGGACTCAACAATGTAGGAGTCACCACTCTTTAAACATCATCTCTTCATCACTGGGCCTACCTTGCCGACACCATGTTGAACCCAACCTCACCCCACAACCAGGATCCCTGGCTCCACTACGCCAGGTGTCGAGTCTTTTGGCATAGCACACTGCTCGCCAACACCAGGAGACCCAGCTCTGGGCCTACTGTAGCCAGGAGTCCTTGGTTCAGCTACCCAGGCCAGACCACTGCTGCACCATGAGTCCCTGCCTGGCTGCACTCCTCCGAGGTGCCCCTCAGCCATCTTGGAGTGTCCGCTGCTCCCACCTTCGACTGTTTGGGGACCTTTTCAGCTGCTGGTGCTGCCACCATCCCCGAACAAGGAGGTCCCTTGTTTGCAATCTCCAAATGCCAGGAGGTTGCCGCCACTCTGCTAATGGTCTAATCTCCTTGCTGTGCCGCTGCTACCAAATAGCCTGCTAAAGAATAACGAATTAATAAAACAAAAGGAGAAGAGCGGAAGTAAAGAGAGATCATAGAATCCCCACAGTGTGCAAATTGGCCGTTCAGTCCAACAAGTCCACACTGACCTTCTGAAGACCACCCCACCTAGACCCTTCCCCTAACCCTATAGTTCCCAGGCCAATCCACGCCAACCTGTACATCTTTGGACTGTAGGACGAAACTGGAACACCCGGAGGCAACCCATATAGACACAGGCACAATGTGCAAACTCCACACAGACAGTCGCCTGAGAGTGGAATTGAACCCAGGTCCCTGGTGCCGTTAGACAGCATTGCTAACCACTAAGCCAGCGTGCCATGAAAAGAAAAGAAAGAAAGCAAATGGGAGTGGAAGAGCCCCAGGCTAGAGCTCACACATAGCCCTGCTACTGAGCCGCCACCTTGGAACCATCTCTCATGTTGCATTCCTGACCACAATGGATTTATCGCCGAGCATTGTATCTTCCTGACCTGGTGCTGATGGTGCCCACCTTGAAAGGAAGAGTCATTCACACTGAGGAAATGAGCCACTCAAATGAACAAAGAATAAATGAAAAATTCTTCAGCATAAAGCCAAAGACCATCTGGCTGTTAAATGATTTCACTAAATCATCAGAGATGATAATTATTGTGCCCACACACCCTGAGGAATCAAAAAAGTTTAATAGTTATCATTTTCACTTGAATATTAAGTTAAGCAAATGCTCATCTTCAATTCTGTAAATGGCCTTATCTAATTAGGTTGAATCTCACAAAATCAGGTTTCTGACTGCTGTGTTTCCTTGTAGAAGGGAATTACAATGAGGACTGATTGCAGAAAGTCTAACCCTGCCAAGAGCATGGATACATATCATCAGCAGGTAGACGAGCTCATTTCCATCAAGAAACAAGGTGCATATTTATAGGGTTTAACAAGGTAACTGAGGGATGCATGTCAGTTGCATTCTGTCCTTGAAAATGTTCCAGATTAGCTAATAACAAAACTCGCTCTTTATATTTTTGCTTTTAAGGCTGACAAGACAAAGGAAAAGTGACAGACAGAGATCAAACCCTTGGAAGATTTGAAGGAGACTCTTCAAGGAAGATGCAGTTGGAGAGGGAAAAGGGAATAAGGGAGTGTGATGGCCACCATCAAGTGGATGAACATTTGCAGAACAGAGATAAGATTGGAAGGTATGGAGAGAGCAGTGATTCTGTAAGACTGAAGGATGGTATACAGAGTTTGGCAAGGTCATGGAGCTCGGATGTTGTCCTGATTTTCATCCCTGTCAGCCTCTGATCTTCCTCCCTGCACATCGATTCTGCCCTCATCCCAGCCTCTGATTGGCCACAAGCTCTCACTAGTTTGATGGAAATGAAAGCTTGGGTCACATAATGGGTAGTGAAGAGGATTTCTTTTTAATTCATTCATGGAATGAGGGTGTCACTGGCTAGGCCAGCATTTATGGCCCATCTCTAATTGCTCAGACAGTAGTTGAGAGTCAAAGAGATTGCTGTGGATCTGGAGTCACATGTAGGCCAGACCAGGTGAGAATGTCAGCTTCCTTCCCAGAAGGACATTAGTGAACCAGATGGATTTTCCTGAAATCAAAAATTATCTTTGGTCATCATTAGACTCTTAAATATTTATTGAATTCAAATTTCCCCATCTGCTATGGCAGGATTCAAGCCCAGATCCCCAGAACAATACCTGAGTCTCCAGATCAATAGCTCAGCGATAAAACCACTAGTAGCCATGATGTGGAGGTGCTGGTGTTGGACTGGGGTGGTCAAGGTTCAGAAATAATAAGACACCAGGTTATAGTCCAACAGGTTTATTTGAAATCACAAGCTTTCACAATGCCGCTTCTTGCCAGGTGACCTAAGAGCAGTGCTCAGAAAGCCTGTGATTTTAAATAAACCTGTTGGACTGTAACCTGGCATTGTGTGGCTTTTGACCAATACTACTAGGCCATTGCCTCCCTTTAAGTGTTGAGCTTCACCACTCATCGGCAGAGATTACCCAACATTTCACATAACAGACTGTTCACCAGATCACAACAAATGGTTAGAAACCAAAGTCACAAAAATGACCATCAACATCTCCATCCATTTGTCAAAACAGCAACACTGACGAAACAATATATCGAAGATATAGAACATACAACGATGCAGTGCAGAACAGGCCCTTCGGCCCTCGATGTTGCACCAATGTGGCTGAGCTCACTACATTGGCAATACATGAGGAATGAAGGATCAGCAGGCCTGGCAGCATCTGTGAAGGTAGGAAAAGAGTTAACATTTTGGGACCGGTGACCCTTCCTCAGAAATCCGGATCCGAAATGTTAACTCTGTATTTTTCCTCCACAGGTGCTGTCAGACCTGCTGAGTTTTTCCAGCAACTTTGTTTTTGTTCCTGATTTACAGCATCCGCAGGTCTTTCGATTTTTGAGGAATGAAGGATGACTTGAGAACATGAAATGCACTATACAACTGCAATTCCTTGCTTATTAATGTGGAAGATTACACTAGAGATTTGCTGAGGTAGATATACAGCATTGTGCATCAATTAAAGCAGACAGCCCCTTCATTACATAATAAAACCAGAGGATACTGAACAAACTGGCAGCGTCTGTGGAGACAGAAACAGAGTTTAGCATTTCCAGAGATAATAAGAACTGCAGATGCTGGAGAATCCAAGATAACAAGGTGTTATTATCACAGCTTTTGTGCTCCTAAGATGCTGCTTGGCCTGCTGTGTTCATCCAGCTCCACACTTTGTTATTTAGCATTTCCAGCTTAGGATAACTCTTTTCAGATCTCTGAACTTCAGCTGTGAAGACAAGTAAGACCTGACTGAAAACAGTAACATGACTTCACTCTCTCCGCAGACTCTTCGACATTTGCTGAGTTTCTCCAGCATTTTCTACTCCGATTTAAACATCTGTGATATTTTGCTACAATTTAAGCAGTATTGGGTAGTTCTGTCTTCCTCTGTGATGTTCAAGTTCTACCCTGAGTGAAATCTGCCTTATTGTTTCCCCTTAACTGCCTCTCCTTTGTTCCACTACAAACTCTCTGCTGTGACACTTGGCAATTTGTTATGTTTGACTGTTGACCATCACAGGAGTAGGTCATTTGGCTCATTGAGTCTGCTCCAACATTCAATAGGGCTGACAGCAATTCTCACATCCACGTTCTTTTCCTTGTCTCATAACCCTTGATTCCTCCACAGATGAAGCGTCTTTCTCAGCCTCAAATGTACACAGGAGACTGCCCCCACAGCTCTCTGTGGCATGGAAATCGAAAGACTCACAACCCACTGAGTGAAGAAATTCCGTCTCATCTCAGCCCCTTTACTCTGAGCCTAAGCTGCCTGGTCCCAGACCCTCCCATGAGACAAGATGAGAGATGTTAACATTCATGCCCAGTGCTTGCGTTGAAGATTTCAGGTTGTACTTAACGTAACTAGACCCAGAATACGGTTTCAGTGCCCTGTGCCAGCCATATGCCACTCGATCAGCCTCAAAATAGCATCTGGTTCCTTCTCGGAATAGGATTGCCAATGCAATCCAATTTTCTGGGCCAGTCCTTTTTCTATTTTAAGATTAGATTAGATTCCCTACAGCGTGGAAACAGGCTCTTTGGACCAACCAGTCCACACTGCCCGTTGGAGCATCCAGCCCAGACCCATCGCCCTATAACCCACACAGTCCTGAAGACTACGGGCAATTTAGCATGGCCAATCCACCTAGCCTGCACATCTTTGGACTGTGGGAGGAAACCGGAGCACCCGGGGGAAACCTACGCAGACACGAGGAAAATGTGCAAACTCCACACAGACAGTCGCCTGAGGCTGGAATTGAACCCGGGTCCCTGGTGCTGTGAGGCTGCAGTGCTAACCACTGAGCCACTGAGCCACCATGCCACCAAGAATTTGCTAGAATTTGAGCAGAAAATGCAAAGGCCTATTTTTCACATAAAGGCAAAAGAAATACAGGGAGAGAAAACAGAAAGGGAAGTGGAAGAGAAGGAAAGGGAGCAGGTAGTTAAACAATTAAGAAATCAAGGAGGGCGCTGCATGAACTTCTTGATACTTAAGGATGGCAGAGATTTCCACAGTTTTATCTGTGCCTGCGTATAATGGAGAGGGAGTGGGCAGCATTCTCCGGCAGGCTTGTAGCATTTAGGGTTAGGTGGGCACCATGAATGCTATGGTACATTATCCCCCAAATCATTTTCATTTAATCACTCTCCCCACCTTTCCAACTTTGCTCATGTCACACTTCCTCTAGCAGGCAGTGTTTGTAATTTGCTCAGTGGGTCGTTGGTTAAATCGATGGGTTTCTGCATGTCAAAAAAACCATGGCAGGGATCAGCAAGCAAGTGCAAAATTCAAGGCTGAAGCATTTGCACTCGCAGCTGGTTGGAAATGTCGAGTAGATGATCTGTCTCAGCTTCCCGTTGTGGTCCACCCTGTCACAAATGCCTGCCCTTAGACAATCTGATTCACTCTGTGAGTTATCACGGCTGTGTACACTTAATATAGCAAGGACTACGAGTCCCAATAACACAGCGGCAATTTCACTGGGAGTTTGTGCTGAAAAACGAGCCATATCTCTATCCAAATTGTTTCACTACCGCCACGGCACCGGTATCTCGGGTATTTCTGCAAAAAGCACATTCAATTAAATTTTAAAAAGTCGCACTATATCAGCCTATTCTTGGCAAACAATGGAATGCATCATCAACTGTGCCACCAACTGGCACCTTATCAATAAACTGTTAAATGATGCCCAGGTCAACTCTGCTCAGTTTTGTTATGACCTTGGATCAAACACGGTATGTATTCCTAAAGTAAATTGTGAGTGGCTCCCTTACCACCAAGCCACAGTGAAATTAAACTCCATGAAAATCAGACAGAAAGCCCTCTACAGCCTGGGGTCATATCCATTAGAAAGGAAAATGGTGCTGGCTGTTGGACATCATCCTGCTTTCGGGCTTTTCCGTAGTTACTGAGGATTCTGTCCTAAGCCTAACCATCTTTAGCCACTTCTTCGATGACCATCAATCCATTTTAAGATCGGAAAGAAAGTTATTCAGGGCTTTTCAGATGCTGAAACAATCCTTGCCCATATGTAAATAAGAGCCTGACAATATTCAGTCTTTTTCTGATACATGACCAATGTAGTCACATCATGCAAGTACACAATGATCATTTTCATCACAAGAGAATCTAAGCATCTCTGCCCGACCTTCACCAAAATGGGACTTACGAATGACTGGAGGCGAAACTTGATGAACCACCTAAATACTGTGGCAACAGGGGACAGACCAAAGGGTTGGTATTCTGCAGCAAGCGATGCACCATTGACTCCCCAAATCCTTCCTGCCAACTACAAGTACAAACCAGTAATGTTATTGAATATTCCTCACTTGCCTGGATGAGTGTGGCTGCAAGTACATTCAAGAAGACCTTCCAAGAGAAAGCAGTCCACCTGATCCAAATCTGTTCAATGACAGTTCGGGGCTATGATAAATATTGGTCCAGCCATTGATGGCCACATCATTTGGACAGCTATTTAAAAAGAAATCTCGGGCTAAAGTGATGACTACAGGCATTTGCCACAGGTATGACACCAACCACTACCGGACACATCGTTGAGCCCTATTAAAGTCAGTTTTGCTCAGACAGGGAGATTTGGAATCCATATTTTGTTTTGAACTCAGGCTCTCCTGGGTCACTTGCACTGCCCACAATTTGCAGTGTGGTCATTGCTGCAATGGAACAAGCTCCAAAGCCAATGATCTGTTGTTTCCACTTCATTCACAGGATATGGGCATCGCTGTCTAGGCCAGCAGTTATTACCCAGAGGGCAGTTGAGAGTCAACCATACTGTTGCAGGTCTGGAGTCACATGTAAATCAGATTTCCTTCATGAAGAAAATTAATTAATCAGATTTTTTCCTTCTACCCTCTCCTCTGACAGTGGTTTCAAGGCTATGCCTAAACTCTAATTCTAGGCTTTTTTATCTAATTCAAATTCTACCATCTATCATGTTGCAGGATTTGAACCCAGGTTTCGGGTTAGGGTTAATAGCCCAGTGATAACACCACAAGGCCATCACCTCACATGATGCCAGTTGAAGGATAAATAGTATTCCAAATCTCAGGGATAAATAAATCTCCTGATCGTCAAAATATTCCATGTAGATCAGACTGGATAAGGACTTGCTATTTTCTTCTCTAAGAGACAGTAGTGAACCAGGTTGACTCTTATAATGATTGTCGCTAGTTACTATTTTATTCAGACTTGTATTGAATTCAAATTCTCATATCAGCTATAGTGGGATGCAGGCCTGTACACCCCACAGAGAATTATTCCAGGCTTCTGAATTACAACCCAAGTAAAGATACCACTACACTGTTCCAGCCTTTATGTAGTCACATAGTTAAACAAAACAAAATGCAGAAAGTTGGAACTATTCCTCTAAAGAAAGCTCCACAAGCAACTAGGAGATGAACACTCACACCAATAGGAACAATAATGTAGAATGTTCTAGAATAAGACCAAGATCAAATCCAGGATTTTGGTCAAGGCACCACGCTGATTAACCCTGCATAACACGAGCCTTTGCTGGGGGATTTTTTTTTTCCATGTGACATAACTTTGGGGGGAGTTAAGGTCTAAACTAGTGTGAACAGAATTTGTGTATAGGTCAAACTGCAAATCAGAGAGTTCTTGTAGAAAGCTCCACACATTCCAGATGCAGTGCATTGTGATACTAAATCAAATTATGCTCCAAACACGCAACAAAACCTCTTTCAAATCCACAATCTCGAGAATCAAGCAGGACAAAGGGTGGTTGACATGAAGGCACGTCAACTCCCAAAAGCTCCCTTTGAAGACTGACGCAACGTGCTGTCATAACCTTCATTCACTGTCACTGAGCCAAGGCACTGAAATCCCCATCCTCCCCCTGCATGGCTGTCCATACAACATGTGAAAACCACAGTGGTTCAAGAAACAGCTCACCGCCACCTTCTCAAGGATAGTAGAGGTTTGGAATTCTCTCCCACAAATGGCAGAGGATGTTGGATCGGGTCGATTGTTTATTGTTAAACAAACGTTTTAAGGGATATGGTCCAAAGGCTGAGATACAGAATTAAGGCACAGATCAGTCATGGTCTCATTTAAGGGCAGAACAGCCTCAACAGGGCTGAGTGGCCTGATCCTATACATGTTCCTATGTAATTCAGGAAGAGAAATAAATGCTGGTCTACATTTGGGGACATTTTGATCAGCCAGAGACATTTTCCTAGGCTGGAAGTAGCTATTACGAGGGGGCATAGTTTTAAAGTGAATGGAGATGGATATAGGGAAGATGTCAGAGGCAGGTTCTTTACTCAGAGAGTGGTAGGGGCGTGGAATGCATTGCTGGAGACGGTAGTGGAGTCGGCCTCATGAGGGGCATTTAAGCTGCTATTAGACAAGCATATGGATGATAGTATAAGGTAGGGGGTGTGGAGGTTAGATAGACCTCAAGGTTAGGGTAAATGTTTGGCACAACATCCTGGGCCGAAGGGCCTATACTGTGCTGTACTGTTCTATGTTCTATGTTCTATGTTCTATGGTCTTGTCATAGCCTGAAAATGAATTGCATTGTTACAATAATACTGTTGGGAAGTATGTTTTTTTGAAACAATGCAAGCAGAATTATATTCAATGAAATTTCATGATATCAACTGAAGCCTTTAGTCTTTTGTAAGGTCCCATAAATGTGAGTGACTAACACAAAAGTTCAGTTGGAACATAGTGGGAAAAACATGCAATAGATGAAACGGCATTCACCTTGAACAATCTGTAACGTGAATTTGGAACGGAATGACTCAGAACACCCTCATAGTCTCTCACTATTGAGGTTGCGTAGACAAACCGATCCAGTTAAAGTGTTTCATTGTCAGCATCCATTGAAGCACAAAACAATATCAATGCAAAAAGTTATGCCATTAACAAGGCCTTTTCCTGTGTGTGCAGAAATGTGATTGTTCCTTCTCTATAATTCAACAGAGATCAGCAAATCATGAAGAACAGAATAGTTCATTACCTTTACAGAAATACTGAAGCAGTGTAGATATAGCTGGAAATATCTCATTATTCAGTGTGGTGAGGATCTGCTCACCCCAGCTCCTTGACAATTAGGAATAGAATCCATTATCCCCATCTGAAGGGCAATTGTCTTCTTTTCTGTTTACACTTCCCCAGTAACTGCTTTAACCATTGAGTAGCTTAGCTATGTGGGCTGGATACTTGGGCATTTTGATCACTAATCTAAACAGCAGGGCAGCAGTGCAATTTTACATTTCTCTTTATTGTTTCCCTAGGCAGCGGTTTTGTTAGCTCTGTTGGCTGGATGGAGCCGACAGATTAGGCTCAACTCCCACACTCTCGCTGATGTACCCACTTCCTCAAACCCTGCCTGAGGTATGACAGCACTCAGGTTAAATCACCAGTTGCCTTTCTCTCATGGGAGAGGCAGCCTATGTTCCACTGGGACTACTGTGAGTTTACCTTCCAACTTGCCCTGTGTTAGGAAAGGCTCCCAGCTCCACATGGCGATCTTGGATTCTCCAGCATCTGCAGTTCCTATTATCTCTGATCACTATTTTAACCTCACTGCGAAGCCTCTTCCAGGAATGCCTAACCTGAAGAAGTTACCCTCCTTCCTCCTGACCAACCTCAGGGAATCTCTTTCCCACTGCAACTCTCTTGTAATACCCATCCTCGGTCTGCCTCCCCCTCTCTCCCTATTTATTCCAGTTCCCTCTCCCCATCCCCCTTTTCTGATGAAGGGTCTAGGCCCAAAATGTCAGCTTTGGTGCTCCTAAGATGCTGCTTGGCCTGCTGTGTTCATCCAGCCCCACACTTTGTTATCTAGGATTCTCCAGCATCTGCAGTTCCCATTATCTCTGTCCACATGACTACCTGGTGCATTGGAGAAAAGGACCATGCAACACTCTGCTCTGATGGTCAGATGAGGCACAGGCTGTATCAATTCTCCAGAATGAATGATGGATATGAATGGAAAGTACCCTAGGCATCATATCCCACCAAACTGTGAAAACTTCTATGAGATGGTTAACTAATGGGGAGAAAAATAAAGAAAAGCGAGGGGTATATAAAAGGCTTGAACTTGGACACCACCTTTCACAACTTTGGAATAGCCCAAGATGATTTGTAGCCAATGGAGCCTTTGTCAATGTCAGCTGTTGCTGAACATTTCTGAGTGTGAGAATAGCCACATTAACAGCCAATTTAAGAGAATCGATTGAGCTTATAATAAGATACATATACACCTGCTTTAAGCAACATACTTTTACATGTCGGGAACAGTTCTCTGCAAACAAAGGAAGATGTTCAAGCCTTGTGATACCACAGTGTGGAGCTGGATGACACAGCAGGCCAGGCAGCATCAGAGCAGCAGGAAGGCTGATGTTTCGTTTCGGAACCCTTCCTGCTCCTCTGATGCTGCCTGGCCTGCTGTGTTCCTCCATCTCCTCACTGTGTTATCTCAGACTCCAGCATCGGCAGTTCTTACCATGCCCGTTCAAGCCTTGTGTCTTTTTTTTAATTACCCAAGAACTTGGGAAGCCTTAAGCATTTAGAGTCAACTTGCTAACCAATCAGCACACTTTTGTCATAAAATTAACATTGTTGTCGTTGATTGCAATTTGTCACTTTTGCATTTATCTGGGCATATGTGGGCATGCGCATAGCTAAGGTGCTAGTTACTGAGGGGGCCAAGAAAAGTTCTTTGAGTCTGTGTCTGTTACTGGCAATATGGGTCAGGGGCATGAAGTTGACATCAAACGGTACAGAAGGTAATGTACCTGTACAGGCAAGAACCCTGCAGGTAGATAAATTCTGACATTATTTTCTGCCTGTGCGGAATGACAAAATAGTCCTTTTAATGAGTTACTAGTAAACTGCTGCTATTGCAGCTGGAACTGAGAACTGACTATGAAGGGGTAGTAAGAACTGCAGATGCTGGCGAATCTGAGATAACAAAATGCAGAGCCGGATGAACACAGCAGGCCAAGCAGCATCAGAGGAGCAGGAAGTGTGATGTTTTGGGCCTAGCCACTGCTTCAGAAAATCACCCTTCAGACCCTTCTTCTGAAGAAGGGTCTAGGCACAAAACGTCAGCTTTCCTGCTCCTCTGATGCTGCTTGACCTGCTGTATTCATCCAGCTCTACACCTTGTTATCACTGACTATGAAGGAGTGTTTTTGGTGGCAAATTAGTGCTAAAAGCAACAGAAGATATTAATGCTAAAAGGTGTTTAAAATCTGTTTTGCTACTGTCGACACTTCTCATCCAACTTCTTACTGAAAATAAATTGATCATCACTTTGCATTATTAATGCACATGGACCAGCTGTTTATTTCACACTGCCTATCACTGTGCTCACGTCTTATCTCTGGCTCATTGCTTATGTCCCAATTTCATTCATCTTCCCAACAGAGTCTAAAATGATTTCATTTCGGCTTTGCTATGAGTACTCCTTTTGATTTTATGTATGTTGCTGTTTGGCCAGTGAGTTCAGCTTGGAGGCGTTTTCAGCACTGTGTCAGACCTTGAGGCTGTAACAATGGAGGCAACAAAACAGAAAATCTCTTGGATCTGTTGCTAAACCCCCATAAGTGGAGGTATGCTATCACAATCTCTTTGGAAGGCTGTTTTAAGACGAGGTGAATGTTATTCATCTCAGTTGTCCTGTACCTCATGTCAGGCATTCACTACGCGTTGAATGCTTTGTGTGTTTCTGAGGGAGTGTTACACTTTGGAGGTTCTGTAACATTTCCGACTCTGCTCATGATCTGAACAAGACATTTAAAAGATAATAAAATGTGAGGCTGGATGAACACAGCAGGCCAAGCAGCATCTCAGGAGCACAAAAGCTGACGTTTCGGGCCTAGACCCTTCATCAGAGACTGTGAGAGCCTCTGATGAAGGGTCTAGGCCCGAAACGTCAGCTTTTATGCTCCTGAGATGCTGCTTGGCCTGCTGTGTTCATCCAGCCTCACATTTTATTATCTTGGAATCTCCAGCATCTGCAGTTCCCATTATCTCTGAAGACATTTAAAATCTGTCTTTTTCTATTTCATGCATGAAATTAGGCAAATATTAGCTTCAAAGAAGAAACATTTAAGATCGGCAGAAAGGGTAGCAAACTTGAGGCCTGGGAAAAGTTCAGAATTCAGCTAAAGAGAACAAAACAATTGCTCAGGAGAGACAAAGTAGAGTATGTGTGTAAACCAGTGGGGAACATAAAATGGGACTGTAAATGCTTCTTTAAAAATGTGAACGCAAGCATATTAGTGAAGACATATGTAGGTTCTTTACAGTCAGAAAGGGGATAGTTTTACTTGGGCACAAAGAAATGGCAGATTTGAGCACTTATTTAGTTCTGTCTTCACAAAGGAGAACACAATTCAGATCAAAGAATTTTTAGACAAGCGTTTAGTGCAAGGGAGAAATTGAGGCAATTTGTATTAGTAAGAAATGAAGCTGGGTAAATGAACAGGATCACAGGTTAACAAATCCCTATGTCCTTATACTCTATATTCGACAGTACAAAAGGCTCTTCAAGTATTTTTGTACTGATTGGAACAAGGGCCTAGCTGCTAGTTTCTATGTTTTGCTTCTAGAATGGATTTTGTAGCTCAGGGTTAAGGATGTCAACGTGGAAATAGTTCCCAGGAGCTTCATAAATCCTGAGAATAAATAGATGGAGATGTAGGCCTCTCTGCCCCTGCTGTTGTTTGATTAGATCATCTCTGATCTTCAACCTGTGACTTTTGGTGCAAACCTGATGCAGCCCATGAATACCAATGCCACGTTTGAGATACTTCTACCAAAAAGTGAGTGTCATCTTTTCCAACAGTTTGGCTCAAGGGAAGATGGTTCAGAACTTCCACCGGGAATTCACAACTGCCACAGCTCACAGGAAACCCTGAAACGTATTGAATTATCAGCTTTCAACAATCGAAATGAAAAAGGACACGGGATAAACCAAAAACTAACACTTCAGACAGGTTGCACCATCGGAAAATGGCTGGGGGAGAAGTGAAAATGCATGGAAATTAAAGGGTCAAAGCCAGAAATTCATTAACTTTGCCAGCCGCCAAAATGTGGATTTGCATATTCTCCCAACTGATCCAGAGCGTTTCCAACATTTTCTGTTTCTGGGTTTCCAGCATCTGCAGTGTTGTATTTTTTTTTACCAATTTGCTAGATCCTTTGACTCCTTTCATGGGGAACTTCAATTACAAACAGCCAGGTGTTATCAGACACTGCAGTGTCATCATAGGGTTTTTTTAAGAGTGCAAAGTTGGTGTGCTTCAATTGATTCTTCTCAGGAAAATTAAAACAATTATAACTCAAAGAGTGTCAATCATGTCTCAAAATTCAACTCGTGCAACTGTCAAACTTTTCATTCTCTCTTCTTGGCTGACTCGAGCATATTCCATCCTCTTGTGCTGGTCTGTGCGTTTGTTGTACAGAAGACTTATATCCCTTGAGAGTTGTGCTGCCTTGGCTTATGGTTATCTGTATCTCCAGGCGTGCGTGCGCGCGCACACACACACACACACACACACACACACACACACACACGCACACACACACACGCACACACGCACACACACACACATGCACACGCACACACACACACACGCACACACACACACACACACACACACACACACACACACACACACACACACACACTTCTTTATGAATGTTTATGAATGTCTGATAAGACTGGTCAATAAAGCTCAGAGCCCACTTAGGTGGCACCTGTACCAGGCAGTCAGTATGAACCGCTACTGAACCTTATTAAAGTGGCTCGGACTGGAGAACTCCATTTCTGAGTCACGGAGCTTGTGGTTTTAAACTCTTCCACATGCATAGACATCTGTTCCAGGCTGACATTTGAGAGCAAAATACAGGGAGTGCTGCACTGCCAGAGATGCGGGCAAATGTTCCCTGGCATGGTGGACAACATTTGTCTCTATTAAAGATAACAGGAGCTGCAGATGCTGGAGAATCCGAGATAACAAGGTGTGGAGCTGGATGAACACAGCAGGCCAAGCAGCATCTGAGGAGCAGGAAAGCTGACGTTTTGGGCCTAGACCCTCATAACTCGAACAAATCCTCACATTGTGGCATTTCACTGTGTGGAAACATACTGCCACGTCTCCCATTTTGTCGTTGCAATCGACCATGCTTCAAAAGTACAGAATTGTCAAGTGTTTTGGGAAGTCCAAGGGAGGCAAAACGTGTTATAAAAATGCAAGACTTACTTTGCTAGCTGCACAGTACCTCGCTCAGTGTGGTTCAGCAGTAGTGCCATTGTTAGCTCTATCGTACTGCCGGTGTTGACTGGATTGATTGAGTCAGTAAGCACTCCACAACTAGGCCCAAAACCTTCTCTTGTGTTCATGCTCAGTCTTATCAAGTTAAATTTATATTCATTAAATGACATCTGTCACTCGGCAACACAAACTCCCATCCATTTGATTGCAGTTGCCTGCCAAGCGGCACTAAGTTTCAAACACTGTACAATATCAATCATGCCTGACCAATGATGCTGCAGGGTGCAGGAGTGCAGAGAAATGAGCAGCAACTCCTGTTGATTTGGCTATAATTTTCTTCTCAAAAGTCAATGCATGCCCCTGTTTAAAACATACATTTTGCGCCCTTGAGATTTTGACTGATCATTGAAAATGGTAACAGCTTTGTAGCACACTTTATAAATTGTACCATCAATAGAGAGGGCTCATTCGGTGTGGCTAGTAAGGCTGGGTTTCATTTTCAGTCTTATTCTTCACTCAGACCATCAAAAGGACATAGCCACCCTCTCTCTCTCTCTCTGTGACATTGTGCAAACATTTTCAAAACCTGCATTCACTCAGCTCTCAGCCTCTTGTTCTCCAGGGAATGCAAGGCTCAATTGTACAAACTGCCCTTCTTCTACCATTGAATTGAATGGCACCGGGACAGTGAAGTTGGGCTGAATGGTCTTTGGCCAGTCAGTCTCCCACTGGAAAGCTGTGGGGACGGGTGGTTGGAGGCAGGATTTTGCGTGAAGAATGAGGTGAAAGTTTCGATAGTGATTGGTGGAGAGGGAGTGTGGGTGTGTTGGCAATATTTGGGCAGGAGTAAGTGGGGAGTTGGTGTAGCACTCAAACTCCTTCCATTTCTATAGGTATGTGAGGAATAAGAGGATGACTAGGATAGGAACAGGGCCAGTCAAAGACAGAAGTGGGAAGTTGTGTGTGGACCCTGTGGAGATTGGAGAGGTGCTAAGCAAATATTTTGCATCTGTTTTCACTCAGGAAAAGGAGAATATTGTAGAGGAGAAGACTGAGTTATGGGCTATTAGAATTGAAAGGATTGAGGTTAGTAAGGAGAAGGTGTTATCAAATCCAAAAGGTGTGATGGTAGATAAATATCCTGGGCTGGATGGGATTTTTCTGAGGATTGTCTGGGAAGCTAGGGAGGAGATGGCAGAGCATTTGGCCTTGATCTTTGAGTCCTCATTGTCTACAGGTTTAGTACCAGAGGACTGGAGGATTGCAAATGTTGTGCCCTTGTTCAAAAAAGGCAGTAGGGATGACCCAGGTAATTATAGACCAGCGAGCCTTACGTCTGTTATAGGAAAAGTTTTGGAAAGGATTGTAAGAGATAGGATTTATAATCATCTAGCAAACAACAATTTGATTGGAGATCGTCAAGGGCAGGTCGTGTCTCACAAACCTCACTGAGTTTTTTGAAAAGATGACCAAGCATGTGGATAAGAGAAGGGCAGTTGATGTGGTGTACATGGACTTCAGTAAAGCCTTTGATAAGGTTTCACATGGTAGGCTATTGAAGAAAATGCGGAGGTATGGGATTGAAGGAGATTTAGCAGTTTGGATTAGAAACTGGCTTTCTGTAAGAAGGCAACGAGTGGTGGTTGTTGGAAAATATTCAACCTGGAGTCCGGTTACTAGTAGTGTGCCTCAAGGATCTGTTCTGGGATCACTGCTGTTTGTCATTTTTTTCAATGACTTGGATGCAGGCATAGGTGGATGGGCTAGTAAGTTTGCAGATGATACTAAAGTTGGTGGAGTGGTGGACAGTGTGGAAGAATGTTGCAGGTTGCAGGGAGACTTGGGTAAACTGCAGAATTGGGCTGAAAGGTGGCAAATGGAGTTCAATGCAGGTAAATGTAAGGTGATTCACTTTGGGAGGAATAATAGGAAGGCAGAATATTGGGTCAATGGAAAGATTCTTGGTAGTGTGATGTGCAGAGAGATCTTGGTGCCCATGTACATAGATCCCTGAAAGTTGCCACCCAGGTTGATGGTGCTGTTAAGAAGGCATATGGTGTGCAACTGTACAAAACGCTAGTGCGGCCTCATTTGGAATATTGTGTACAGTTCCGGTTGCCCCGTTAAAGGAAGGATGTGGAAGCATTGGAAAAGGTGCAGAGGAGGTTTACCAGGATGTTGCCTGGTCTGGAGCGCAGGCCCTATGAAGAAAGCCTGAGGGACTTGGGTCTGTTCTCATTGGAGAGAAGAAGGCTAAGAGGGGATTTAATAGAGACATGCAAGATGATCAGAGGATTAGATAGGGTGGACAGTGAGAGTCTTTTTCCGACGATGGTGACTTCAGTTTGTATGAGGGGGCATAGCTACAAATTGAGGGGTGATAGATTTAAGACAGACGTCAAAGGCAGGTTCTTTACTCAGAGAGTGGTAAGGGTGTGGAACGCCCTGCCTGCCAATGTAGTTAACTCAGCCACATTAGGGGCATTTAAACAGTACTTGGATAAGCAGATGGATAATGATGGGATAGTGCAGGGGGAGCAGCTTAGATTAGTTCACAGGTCGGCACAACATCGAGGGCTGAAGGTCCTGTTCTGTGCAGTAATGTTCTATGTTCTATGTACTATTCCTGCATTAGAAAGTCAGAAATGGAGAGGTTAAGAAAAGGCAACCTAACTGAGCATCATCTGGCCCTACATGCACGGTGTCGTATCAGGAGTTTGGATCTGAAAGGTTAAAAGCTGAGGAATGCATTAAGCTCCACCTATTATGGCAGGGTCATAAGGATTTGGCTGAGGAAAACAGCTCTGATGACAAAGGAGATAGACCAATGATCTTCATCTTGGAATCCCTAAAGTACGGAACCAGGCCCTTTGGGTCAACAAGTCCACACCAACCCTTGGAGCATCCCACCCAGACCCATCACCCTATAACCCACACACCCCTGAGCACTACGGGCAATTTAGCATGGCCAATCCACCTAGCCTGCACATCTTTGGACTGTGGGAGGAAACCGGAGTACCCGGAGGAAACCCACGCAGACACAGGGAGAATGTGCAAACTCCACACAGACAGTCACCCGAGGCTGGAATTGAATCCAGGTCCCTGATGCTGTGAGGCTGCAGTGCTAACCACGGAGCCACCGTGCCGCCCCGTCACCTCAAAGTCTTAATCCCAAGTCTTATCATATCAAAGTATATATTTTTAAACAAGCTGTTCAGGATTATTATGACACCCCTTAGGAGTAGCTCAGACTTGAACTTGTGTCTCTTGGCCAAGAGCTAGGGACACTATCACTGCTCCAGAGGAGACCGTATCTTTTAATTAGTACCGTTATGCGACAAACGGCTGCTCATTCAACGCAAGAGACTCTTCCCATTAAGATTCTCCAGTAATTTCCTTTTACAATTATAATCCAAATAGGCCCTTCGGCCCACTCAAGGAAAGGAGATAGTACCAACACATACACCAATCATGAGTTGATAGTGTTGGTACGACAACGCATGCAACAGGTATTGCAGCCAATGTGGAACAAGCCAGACAGGGTGCGAATCCAGCGCTCACCTGAGGGGTAGTTTTTACATACTCGTAGGACATGAGTAACAGTGGCTAGACCAGCATTTATTCCCCACCCCTAATGGCCCTGGAGAAAGTGGTGCTGTGCTGCCTTGTTGAAACGCTGCAGTCCACCTACTGTGGGCATACCCACTACGCCAATAAGGAGTGAACTGGCTTTTAGCCCAGTGACAATAAAAGGGACTGCAATATATTTCCAAGTCAGGATGGCGAGTGGCTTGGAGGGGATCTCCCTCTGCATCTGCTGCCCTTGTTATTCAAGATGGTATTGGCCACGCATTTGGAAGGAGCTGTCTGAGGATCTAGCTCTGTTGACTCTTGTTTTTGATCTTCTGGCATTTGCCTCCTGTTGCCCAGTGCTGGGCGTATGTTGAATTCAGAGTTGCTAATGGCACATTCTTGATTATTAAACTTACCCGCTGACAGTAACAACTTCTCTCCATCTAGCTGAAAAATCATTGGGCAATAGGTGAGTGCAGAAATTATGCAAGGATATGGGGATATGGCAGGAGACTGACACTCAGTAATGACGCTCATCTGATGATGGGCCAAATGGCCTCATTGGCGTGCTGTGATTTCCTCATTATTAAAATTGATTCTTTCATGGGATATAGGTATCACTGGTAAGGCCAGGGCTTGTTGTTTATCTCTAATTAGGCCTAAACTGCGTGGTTTGTTATGGCCCTTTCACAGGTCAGGTAACATTACCGTGGGTTTGGCGTCACGCGTACGCCAGGCTGGGTAGGGATGGGAGATTTCCTACTAAATATTTTCTAAATCAGAGATTTCATTGTGCATCTCTGACACAGGTGGGATTGAACCTGGGTCTACTGGCTCAGAGCTAGGGACAGTACCACTGTGCCACACAGCTCCCACCTAGTGCTGTCAGGACATTAGCCTGGGCCTCTGGATTGCCAGGAATGTAACATTGTCACACTACAGTTCCCTTAAGGCACCACAATTAGATCACACCGAAAATGTCTGTGCTCAAGGAAAGCCCAATTGATTTAACCCTTTTAGGCCTAGGGTCATTCTGGTTAACCTAAACTGCACCCTTTCCAAAGTAAATGTATCGTCTTTGCCAGCTAGTTAATTTAGTAGTGACAGCAGCTGATAGACTGAGACCAAAATGAGCTGATGCTAACTAACATTCCGTAGCTTGTTGGCAACAAAGCACTATTGTCTGACTATCCTGTCATGCTCCTCAGTAAATGATTAGAATCACCAACACTCCCACTAAAATTGGTAAAGGCCCCTGATCCTGCCCCAGAATATGAAAAAAGAAAACAACAGATGGCAGGCAGATCCTAGTGAAATTATCGGATGGATTCACCGATCCCACGCTCTCAGTGAGGCAGCCTTTTCAAAGCCAGCATGGGTTGGAAATTCACACGAGTTCCAACGTCCCTGCAAAAACCAACCAGTCCAGTTTGGTATTGCTCAATGTGGTCTGCACTGGAACAAATACAGGAACAGAGAACAAACACAAAGAACTCAAGCAAGAAGGCCAAGAGTGGCCCATTCAGCCCATCGAGGTTGGTCTACATGTTAATATGACTGTACAAACAGAAGAATTAGAAACTGGAGTGGGCCATCTTGATAATGGGAACTGTAGATGCAGGAGAATCCAAGATAATGAAATGTGAGGCTGGATGAACACAGCAGACCCAGCAGCATCCTGAGATGCTGCTGGGCCTGCTGTGTTCATCCAGCCTCACATTTCATTATCTAGGCCATCTTGATCTTGCTCTGCCATTCAACAGAAACATGATTGGTCTTTTTTGTGGACTCAGCTCCACTTACTCACCCCCGCACCATAACTCTTAATTCCTTTAATGTTCAAAAATCTATCCATCTTTGCCTGAGAAACATTCAACAAGGTAGCCTCAACTATTCACTCCAATTCTGTTTGCGAGGGGGAGTTGGGGAGAGAATAGGAAATACTCTGGAAACAGTGACAAAGCTTCTGTTAATGGAAGCTCCTGGATCCCCATGTTTTAACTTTCCAAATGAGTGGAAACAATCTCTCAGTGACTACGCTATCAGGCCCTGTCTGATCCATTGACATCACCTCTCATTTCTTTAAACTCCAGAGAACATGGGCCTAATTTCCTCAGCCTATCATTGTAGAGCAGCCCTCTTATTCCCGGGGCCTCATTTAGAAAGAAAGAACAGGAATAGACAAACTCATCTCCTCCAGAGGAGTTGTAGCATTACACAAGCTCAGGATGTCACAAGCTGCTCCTCAAAGAGTGAAACATTTATTAATCATAGAATTGCTACACAGCAGAGAGATGACACTTGGCCCATCAAATCTGTACTGACCCTCCAAAGCATCTACACCTCTCATTTGCAAATGGGGTCCCCTGGTTCTAATCTCTCCCTCCAGGGCAAAAATCCTTTTGGCACCCATTCTATTATTTCCCTCTGAATCTAATATGTTTCTAAAAGATTCTCATTCTTCTAGCCCCCAATTTTCTCGGATAACTTTTCCCAGGATTCTTTCAAATAAAATACCCCTGACCCTGCCTCTAATGCAGTTATGTGCTTTCCAAAACGCCAAAAACGAAACAGTCGACAGCACTCCAGATGTGGTTTCACCAGTGCCCCATTCAGCTGCAGTAAATCATGCCTGCTTTTAAAGTTAACGCTCCCTCTAGTGTATATCAAAGTTCCATTATTGACACCTCACTTGAAGTTTGCACCTTCACACTGTACTTCCTTTCCAGATAACAACAACAATAACAACAAAAACAAAGCTGCTGGAAAAGCTCAGCAGGTCTGGCAGCATCTGTGAAGGAGAAAACAGAGTCAACGTTTCGGGCCCAGTGAGCCTTCCTCAGAACTTCTGAGGAAGGCTCACTGGACCCGAAACATTAACTCTGTTTTCTGCTTCACAGATGCTGCCAGACCTGCTGAGCTTTTCCAGCAACTTCCGTTTCTGTTCCTGATTTACAGCATCCACAGTTCTTTTGGTTTTTACTTTTTATCCATACTTTGGGATCAAGTCCATGCTGAGGCTGAAACTGTTCTGAGCCAGAACCAGGAGTCTTCGAGCAACTAACAAAATTAAATGGTCTCCATTGATTCAGTAAGCAACACATATGAATGCAAATAAAGATTGAAAGAACTGTAGATGCCGTAAACCAGAAACAAAAACAGAAATTGCTAGAAAAGCTCAGTAGGCCTGGCAGCACCCATGGAGAGAAACCAGAATTAGCATTTTGGATCCAGTGATCCTTCTTCACAGGGGTCTTCCGTTCTGAGGAAGAGTCATTTGACCCGAAATGTTAACTCTAATTTCTCTCCACGGAAGCTGCCAGACCAGCTGAGACTTTCCAGCAATTTGTGTTTTGGTTTCTGACAAATGTATATGATGTTTATCATGAGATAAGCTTAGAGGGGAGGTGAAGCTATTGTTCTTTCTATTAATTCATAGGTTGTAGGTATCACTGGATGAGCTAGTGTTCATTGCACATCCATAATTGCCCTGGAGGAAGAGATGGTTGTGAGCTGACTTTTTGTACCACCGCATTGTAGCAGACCACAAGAAATTGGAATAGGGAAAGGCCATTCAGCCCCTCAAGCCTGCTCCATCAATCATTAGAATCCCACAATCACATTATGGAGGAAATTCCAGGATTTTGATGCACAACAGAGAAGGAACTGCAATATATTTTCAAGTCAGGATGATGTGTGTATTGGAGGGGAACTTGCAGAAGGTGTCGTTGCCATGTATCTGCTGCCCTTGTCCCTTGAGACGGCTCATTGTAGATCTCAATGACCCAAGGCAATCCCAAGAGCAGGGTATGTTGATTGTTCTTTATTGAAATGCAACATATTACAAAATACTGCAATCATAGTAATTCATTACAAGTTTACCCATGCAATGCTTATAATCCAGTTTATGTGGACCTGCCTGAGGAACAGACCAAATCAGGGGACCAGCTTACTCCATCAAAACATCCAGTCACTGGGAAGATGGTCGCAATTTCTGAGTTAGCTAGCTAACCCTCTGAGGCAGGCTTTCTTATAAAAGCAGCCAGTGAGATCAAACCTTGACACTGTCCAGTACTGTGAAGTTGGGTAGGGTATTTGTGGACTGGGAGGTGGGACATTAGAATTTGGCATTTGTAAAATATTGGTATTTATAAAATGTTAAGGGAAAATGCAGTGTGTGGTCCCTTTAAAAGATGATGTGTTTTTGCTGTGCTTGGAGATTCCAAAGGGATGCCTATGGGCAGCAGCTTGTGGGTTTGCATGTGAAAAGAGAGCACCTGAATGGAAACATTTGTATCAAAGAGCCATGTGGTTAGTAGGTCAAGAAACAGTTCAGTTCTGTTATCAAGGCAACAAGTTTTGAATTTAGCCAATCAATTTGAACTGGGCACTTAGATACCAAAAACCAAATGAATTTATATCTGATGGTTTTGACAACATAGGACCAATCCTATTATAAGAAATTGGTATGTCATTAAAGGTATAAAAGAACAGGGCACTTGGAAAAGACAGGAGAGTGAACTACCAGAGCTAATAATCGTGAGCTCCAAATATAGAATCACTGGTTGTCATAAAATACTCTAAGCTTTAGAGAAAGCAGCATCCAAATTAAAGGTACCCGCAGCACAACTGGTTAATGATTCTGACAAAAAAAAATTGACAGAGAAGGCATTCCTGACAGAGCATTAAGTGGAGAAGGCATAGTATATTCCGGAAGACAATGCAATATGGCTGTAGCATTGAAAGACTAAATTCTAAAATTTTACTTTTTTTTGTTTTATGTAAGTGGTACTTGTATTTATTGGAACAGCATATCATTAGAATATTGTTTTATTCAGGAATAGTTTGTTAATTGTTTTGTAAGTTTGTTCACAGTCAGAGTTAGCTAAGCAAATTATTACTTGCTGATTGTAAAGAGAGCCTTAGGGTTTTTTTACTTAACAACTAGAAGTTGCTGAAAAAATGGATTAAACCCCCTTCCCACACTCCTTTTACTGGATTATACCTGAGGCACTTCCCTTTGTTATTTCTTAGCAGAGGGGCTTTATAATACCAGTCTTCAGTGATTGATTGGGATTGCAGAATACAGGAATCTGCCAACATTCTAATATTTCTTAAAATAATGTTACCAAGTTGATATTTCAGTTCAATTAACTGCACTTCCTCCTTAAAATTGAGACAGTATCAAGAGAATCTAATGAAAACCTTCCAGGGGTATAATTATGACAGCAGCTTTCTTTACCTGTTATCATAAAATAGAATTATCAATAATATATGCGTTGATTGTAAAAGCTGTCTAGAATTGGGCACATTTAATTAAAATCATACCCTTGACATACACTGATGTACTATCATTCAAACTGTTATTCTGCAGTGACACTTCTCACCATGATCACCAAGTAATCAGCCATATTATTACAGTTTATTCTCAGAAAGTGAAAATAAGTTTAACCTTTACTGAACAACTTTCAGAGCTTCAGGACTTCCCAATGCATGTCACAGTCAATGAAGGACTCTTGAATTGTAGTCATTGTTGGAATGCTGGAAATACAGCACCCAATTTGCACACAGCAAATTCCCACAACCAGCAATGTGCTAATTGCACGAGGAATGAACTATAAAAGTGGACATGTTTTGCTGCAGTTAAATGGGGCATACAGATGAGAGCATATCTGGATTACTGCAGAGATAATGGGAACTACCGATGCTGGAGAATCTGAGATAACAAGGTATGGAACTGGATGAACACAGCAGGCCAAGCAGCATCAGAGGAGCAGGAAAGCTGACTTTTCGGGCCTAGACCTGTTGTCCCTGCTGTGTCCATCCAGCTTTACACCTTGTTATCTCTGGAGTACTGTATCGGTTTTGTTTTCTTTATTTAAGAAAGGACAAAAATGGCTTAACATTGGTTCAAAGAAGGAGAATGCCTGGGATGGGTGGGTCAGACTAGAGATAATGGGAACTGCAGATGCTGGAAAATCCAAGATAACAAAGTGTGGGGCTGGATGAACACAGCAGGCCAAGCAGCATCTTAAGACTTGTGTTGATTAGAGAGTAGAAGAATGTGAAACGATTTTACTGAAACATATAACATCTTGAAGGGACATGAGATGTTGGGTGCTGAAAGGTTGTTTCCCCTGATGGGAAGGATTAGATTTCAGGAGTACAGTTTAAAACTAAGGGAACTTCTAATTAAGACCGCAATGAGGATCATTTTCATTCCTCTCAGAGGGTTTTGAATCTTTGGAACTTTTGGAAGGCTGGAAAAGACAAAAAGTGCAATAGTCCGGCAGGAAAGAGGGAATGTGTGGGAAGGGTGGAGGAGAAGGTATGTTACGGGGCAGACAGGAAGGGTGGGAGACAGATTGGAAGGATAGAAGGAAGAGGGGCAAGGAAGAGACAAAAGGAATGAACTGAGAGAGAGAAGGGAGAGGCAAGGCAAGATGCATGGAAGGAAGAGAGGCAGGAGGAGGGAAGAGCGAGGGAGAACAAAGAAAGAAAGCAGGAAGGGAAAGGGCAAGAAGGAGGGAAGGAAGGAGGGAGGAAAGTGGGGAGGACGGAAAGGACGGAAAAAGGAAGGAAAGGACAAAGCGAAAAAGGACAAGATTCCTTATCATTTTTTAAGTTGGCAGAAACCACAGAGATGGCAAAGTAGAATCCTACAGTGGGTGAAGTTACATTGACAACTACCTTGATACGAGCATTCCCAGGACCCACTAATGGTCTTGTCTATCAGGCCTGAGAACCTGTGTTTACAATCCATTCAATAAAAATACCACCCGATTGAGCTCAATTCTGCATCAAGCTAAGTTATGGAACTAAAACTAATGAAATAAAATAATGAACAGGCATAAAAAGAGCAAAAATGTTGAATATCCAACAAAATCAATTAATTGACAGAACAAAAGGTCTCATGATTTGACTGACCATCCAAAATGACCTTTAGTAACAACAACACAATATTAAGCTCTCCTTTTGATACCAGTACCTCAACATTACCAATTTACATGATTGAAGTGTAAGACGTGAGGAAGAACTTGGCCAAGAAACTTTAAGTTAAACAGCTAGTTTGTTCATAAAAAAAATCGATGTACGACTGATCGCATTTAGTGCTGCTGGCAGAGCAGAAAGTGGGCCCTGAAGATGATCTCTACAGTACTTGGCATCTGCTATTCTATACCCAGCAGGACAATAGATGTAACTGAAATCTGACAGGTTTGGGCTCCGCTGTCCACTTCACATTCTGAATTAGGATAATATGAATAGATATCTCATTGCATTGCTGGAGCCCATAATGAAATGATTGAAATTTACATAAAGGATCCATCTGCATCTCATGGGACCCTGAGGTTCTGAAAATCTATCACAATAGCCATCTTCCGCTTTTTTAATATTGCTTTCCTCCGTCTTGACTTCTGCCTATCTGCTAATGAAAATGCCAACCAGGATTTTGCTTACTTGTTTATTCCAAGTTTTCTCTGGTTCCCAATTTTCAATTTTCTAAACCTCAGCTCATCCCACACCTTGACCTGCACCAAATCCCATTAGTTATCTCATCTCTTGACATTTCATATTGAACATTACTGTATTTGTATTCAAATTCCTTCACAATACATCTTTGTAAACTCCCGCAACCTGGCTATAATCCAATGATTCAGTCTTAACCCACCTCTGCACTGTGTACATGCTTCACATCACTGCCAGCAGGCTTGTCCTTAATCATCCAAACCTTAAGCTTTGGGAGGCTTCCACTAAACCTTTCCCCTTCCATACCACACTTTCTATTATGGCGATGTTTCCTCTGACTGTGTCTTCAGCTAATTGTTTGGTCTTCCTTCGCAATACCACTTCCTTCTCCCCATTTTCAAATCTTTCATATGTCTGTCCTGTGAACTTGCCTTAGATATGTTAAGTTTATGAGTGCACTTTCTACTACCTGGTAATTATCCACAACGTCTACACTTTACTGTTACTCACTTTCCTGGGAGATAGGAATAGGTCCTATTTACATACTGAAGGCTTCCAGTTAAACATCACTGTATGATAATCCTTTGTAGTGACTTTGCCAGAGTATTTAGTGAGCATTTTGAAGGCAAACCCTTGCCTGTATCAGTTTAAAATGTTGAAACTGGGTTCAGTTGATGACTTTCAAAGCTTTTCAAATAAGGAGAAAGAAATTCAAGAATGTGAATTTGGTTGCTCTGGCAATGTAATGAGGAAGGCAGGCTTAGGTTTATGTTGTGGTGTTATTGAAACCATGCTTTTTTACAGAAAACCTATTGTATGGAACTCGTTAATTGAGAATTTGTTGAAGAGTAACATTTGTGGGGAATTAGCCTACAGCGAAAGATGGCGACACATTTGCATTTCCACACACTTAAATAAATTTTATACATTCTTTAAAGTTTTAAATGAAGATACCCTATTTGAAAAATCATGAATTAAAACTCTGTTACACTTCATTCAAGAATGCTCAACAGATTTATACAGCAAGGATGATAGTATAATTCTGGGGTTTTCTTCGAGGCATGTCTTTAGTGGGCAGTGCATTGACTATAAGAGTTAGGGCGACATGTTGCAGGTGTACAGGACATTGGTTAGGCCACTATTGGAAGACTGCATTCAATTCGGGTCGCCCTGCTATAGGAAGGATGCTGTGAAACTTGAGAGGGCTCAGAAAAGATTTACAAGGATGTTGCTGCAGTTGAAGGGTTTGAGCCATATGGAGATGCTGAGGCTATTTTCGCTGGATTGTCGGAGGCAGTGGGGGTGATTTTATAGAAGTTTATATAATCATTAGGGGCATGGATACAGTGAATATTCAAGGTGGGGAAGTCCAAAACTAGAGAGCATAGCTTTAAGATGACAGGAGAAAGATTTAAATTGGGACCTAAGGGGCAAGTTTTTCATGCAGATGGTGGTGCATGTATGAAATGAGCCACCAGAGGAGGTGGTGGAGGCTGATACAATTACAATATTTAACATTTAAAAGACATCTGGATGGGTATGTAAATAGGAAGGATTTGCAGCGATAGGGGACAAATGCTGACAATTAAACTAGATTAATGTAGAATACCTGGTTGGGATGGACAAGCTGAACCGAAGGGCCTGTTTCCGCCCTGTATGATTCTATGACTGCATCGCTCTAGCATTATTGCTGAAATAATGTCCTTGAAAGGATTTGAGTGGAGGGCCATCTCCTATCCAAGTAACATAACATCCAGACAATTGCCTGGGTGTCAACAAGCCATGAGGTGTATTCACTTGCACAATGGGATCCTGGCTGAGATCAATATTCCCAGCTATGATCTAATCGAATTCAAAATAAACTACTCAAGTCCATATTTGGATCCCTGAGCACTTGGACAGATAAGGTGTGAATGAACAAGACCCTGAGTGGATCACTTTTTCTCCTTCTTTTGTTCATCCAAATTGGAAGTGTTTGAACCATGACTGTTGACATTGATTATACAGACTTCGAATTATATCGATTACATAACAGCCAGAAATTTTTTAAAGAACTCAGCACAGTGCTGCTATCTCCAGAAAAATGGATAAATCGGATGTCTATGACTCAAATCACCTTGATGACCAAATCAACAGCACTACCAAATCCCGCCTGAAACAGCCTTTAAAGAGCTGCATTCCTCTTTACATTTACTGGAATTGAAATCCTATAACGTATCTTCCCTCTTTGTAATCTATTTGTGGGTGTGCATGTGTATGTGTGTGTGTCTCCATCTGTGTGTATGTGTGCATTTGTGTGAGTGTGGATGTGTATGTATGTGTATCTCTCTCTGTGCATCCATGTGAATGTATTTATGTTGGTATATGTGTGCTGATATATGTGTGTTTGTTTGTACATGAGTATGGAATGCCTGTATGTATTATAAGTCGATGTGTTTGTATGTATGCGTGTCTGTATGAATAACTGATTGTTGAGTGCCATAATAGAGAAACTCAAAACTATTTAGTCACAATGCCTCATTTTGATTTCTCTTTACATCACATCATTGACCTTTTCATTATTCGGTAAATTCCATTGATATTTGTTACATCTCCCTGGTTATCTTTGGACTCAGATTTGGTATTTAGTGTATTTGTAGTTTGCGAGTTAAAGTGGTAGTATAACCTTTACGTACTGCATAAAACTTCATCAAATTGGAAGGATGGGAAATGTCATTTTTGATAGGTGTGTTGTTAAACTCAGATTTGTTGTACACAGCAGAAACAACACATCATAAAGCACTAAAATTGTGACAGGTCACTTGCCTGCAAAGATTTTTGAAATACAATGGTAAGAACTACTGACTTTCATCACGCCCATCTGATCAGCTTGTGAGATTAACAGCAGCAAGTAACCACTCAATGGGAATTATGTACCAACTTGAACAGATAAGCAGGCTGATGTTTCAAATGTATTTCCAAGGGACAATTAATAATCTTTTTTCATTCATGGGAGGAGGGCAGGGCTGGCTAAGCAGCTTTTATTACCCATCCCTAGCTGCAAAGAAACCAGTGGGTCTGGAGTCACATGTAGGCCAGACCAGTAAAGATGTCAGTTTCCTTCTCTAAAAGACATGAGTGAACCGACTGGGATTTTCCTGACTATTGACAATGGATTCATGGTCATCATTAGAGCCTTAACTCCAGATTTTCCTTTAATTGGATTCAAACTCTACCATTTGCTGTGGCAGGATTGGAATCCAGATCCCCAGGACATTACCTAGACCTCTGAAATAACAGTCCAGTGATAATACCATGAGGCCATCACCTCCCCATGTAGCAGCTTTCAGATGAGATAGTACACTAAAGCCACATCTCCCCTCTCAGGTCATCCTTCAATATTTTGAAGATGGAGAGGCAATTTACTTACCTCTCAATCCTGGACTAATATTTATCCTTCAATATAAGTCTCAGGGAAGTAACGGTCTAAAGGTGTTATTAATTAACCCAGAGACCGAGGTAATGCATCCAGGGAACTGGGTTCAAATCATGATAGATGGTGGAATTTGAATTCAATAAAAGTCAGGAATAAAGAGTTAAATGATAGCCTTGAAGCCACTATTAGTGGTGGAACAAAACAACCATTAATGGCCTTTACGCTATAGAGAGGGAAATTGTCATTTGTATCTGGTATACCACATGTGGTTGTGTCTCAACTGCCCTCTAGGTAATAAATGCTGGCCTAGCCACAAACACCCTCACTCTGTGAATAAATAAGAAACAGATCAACTGACCACCTTCTGTATTTGTGGGATCTTATTGTGCACAGATTAGTTTTGGTGTTCGCTCCTTGACAGCAGTGACTACACTGAAAACCATGGGCAGTGCAAGTGACCTGGGAGAGTCCAAGGTCAAGATAAATTTTAATTCTCTCGATCTTAGCAAAACTGGTGTCAATAGGGCTCAAAAGTATGTGCTGTGATGGCTGGTCTCATACCAGATACTGAGAAAAATGGTTGTGGTCATCAAAAAGCAATTATTCTAGACCTGGGTTCTTTATCGCAAATAGTTTTTCAAATGTTGTGAGCACCACTGGCTGGATCAGCATTAATTGCCCATTCCTAACTGCCCATGAACTGCATAGTCTTCCAGGCCATTTCAAAGGATGGTTAAGAGTCATTTAAGAATCATTACTGTGGGTCTGGAGCTACATGTCACTCAGACTAGATAAGGATGCCCAGTGAAGTGGTTGAAGCTACCTCACTGAATGTGTTTAAGGCATGGCTAGATAAATTTTTGAACAGTAAAGGAATTAAGGGTTACGTTGACTGGGCAGGTAAGTACAGCTGAGTCTCAAAGATCAGCCATGCTTTTATTAAATGGCAGGGCAGGCTTGAGGGACCAGATGCCCTACTCCTCCTGCTAGTTCCTATGGTCTTATGTTATTTCCTTCCTTCAAGCGCATTGGTGAACCAGGTGGGTATTTTCAACAATCAACAATGGTTGCATTGTCAACAATAACTAGCTTTTAATGCCAGATTTTATTGAATTCAAATTTCATCATGAGTCGTGTTGGGATTCAAATCCAAATGTTAGCCTGGGATTCTGGGTTACACGTCTATTGTCATTGGCATGACACCATTGTCTCTCCTTGTCCATCTTCACTGTTCAGGTAACAAGGCTCCATTCCTATTTCATCCACAAATTATGCAGTTCTGGGCATTATCCCAGCAATCCCCGGTTATCTGTCTATAAGATTGGGTGGACATGTGAGTAATTAACATTTGTTAGACAGAAGCACCAAGCAATTACTCATTTCAAATAAGAAAAATGCCCTGTCATGTCCTGCATCATTCTCATAATAACCGTTTCAAAAATCCAACATCTTCAGTCTCATTGGAGTCAACACAGGCTAGTGATGTCCTTTTCAACATTGTGGCTATAGCTCTGTGTGCGCTTAATGAATGAATTATTCTATCCTTCCACATGTGGCAATAGGACCAATAGTTCAATAAGGATTAATGAAACAATAGGAGGCATTCTTTGTTTGATGGTAAGACGTTACCTGTACAACAGTAAGTGGGAGGTTGGCAGGCAAATCAAATGTTAGACCTTGCTGCTGTCATATGTCAGTAGTCATTTGAGTTAGGTTCTCTTGAATACATACATTCATCTCAGGACAAGATGCATCTCCTCTAGGATCTTCAAAATCTTCCCATCATCTACCAGACTCAAGCTGAGGGATGATATAACAACTTTCTGATTATCTACATGGACCTACATGGGCCTACTTTTATCCAATGCTTTACAACAATGCTGCTACCTGCACGTGGAGACACAGGTCTCTGGGCTAAGAATGCCTGAGTGTGTTTGCTCCTTATATTTACTTATGACTCTTCAATCTCAATCTAATATCATTTATTTATTTGCATCAGTTGTATGGACCAGACCAGACGCCCTTAAAATATTCAGGAGAGAGTCAAGTCCCTAACTATTTCTTATTTTAAAGGTAAATGTAAGGTGTGGTGTTCCAGATCCAATTGCGTTTGTCAAACCACTGGACTTAAAACAAAATACGCTTTATTCACTCATTGTAGTTAAAAGACAATAAAAGAAAGAAGGAATTGGAATAACTTAACTCTACTGGAAAACTTAACAGAAAAATACGTACAGTAACTATTACTAATGAACTACTCCAATTTTATAACATCTGATAAACACAGCCTGTGGCAAAAGGCAAAATCAGAAAACAGATTGTCTCACATACAACTCTGTAACCCAAGACGAAAACCATCAAGAGTGAACTCTGAGACAGTGTAGCAGGTGGGAGAGATTTAGCGCAGCTTCAAACCCTGCTGAATGCTAAAACTAAAAATTTTGGTTCTGCGGCTGAGTGCTTGACCACACACATTCAGGCTGCTTCTGTTCTCCAACTTTTACAAAAGAAGCATTCAAGGCTTCACAAGTTGTTTAGCTTCTCATAAACTACTCTGTACCTGTGCCTCAGAACGCCTCTTCAAAAAAGCATCTTCACTCTGTACATTGTAGGTTATTGAATACAAGTCTCAAATGTAGTGTGTAAGAGCTCCCTCCTCACATGCCCATTCTTGTCTGGTATTATAGCATCATGATGTGCATGAACCTCTTTACTTAAAGCAACCGCAGCCAAAAAATCTCACTGTCTTTCCAGGTCATGGCAGTGTTTGTTTCAATCTCATCGGACTCAGTAACCATTCCCCGTATTATACCTCCAGTACATACAAATTGTCAAACGTGATGCAGCAACCTGTTGAGGTTATTTCAACAGAAGCTCCTTCCCATCTCACCTCTGCCACTGAGTTGCAAGTCCGGGAAGCACTAGCATTTGCCAAGTTCCCTTCTAAGTCCCATGGCCAACTGATATGGAAAGATGCTAGCTGGGCTCACAGACTCAGAATGAAAGGTTAGCAGCTTTAAACTGAGTCAAAGGGGGAGGTAATGGTGAGCTAGTAAAGTCTTTGGACCAGTAATGCAGGAAACCAGCCTCATGTTCTGACAATATGGGTTAGAATTCCAATGTGGCTAATAGTAACATTTAGATTGAACAAGAAGCTAGTCTAATGCCAAGCATGCAACCATTGTTGACAGCTGTAAAAGCCCATTCGATTCACTTATGCCCTTAAGGGAAGAAAATTTGCCATCCTTACCCGGCCTTGCCTACATATGACTGCAGACCCACAATTCTGTGATTCGCTCTTAACTGTGGGCAATGAGAGGTGGGTAATCCATGCTGTCCTCGTCAGTGCTGCTCGGTTTATTCTTTCAGAAGGTTGTAACTCTATGGATTTCTCTACTGAAAAGTAAATTCTAACATTGCTGAGCTGTAAGGCATTGAGACCTTTTGGGACAAGGAACATAAATGTGCAACAAAAGAGGAATTGCTGGAGAAACTCAGGAGGTCCAGCAGCATCTGTGGAGAGAAAGCATAGTTAAGATTTCGAGTTTGGTGATCCTTCTTCTGAATAAGGTTCTGAGGAAGGGTCACTGGATCTGAAACATTAACTCTGCTTTCTCTCCACAGATGCTGCCGGACATCCTGAGTTTCTCCAGCAATTTCTCTTTTGTTGCATATTTATGTTCCTTGCCCCAAAGGTCTTAACGCCTTGCAGGTCAGCAATGTTAGAAATACATTAATTTACGTATTCTACATGGCTGCCTGACAAACCTATGCTTTCTTGCTTCTCTGATGCTGCTTGGCCTGCTGTGTTCACCCAGCTCTGCACCTTGTTATCTCAGATCCTCCAGCATCTGCAGTTCCTACTATCTCTGAACCTATCTACTATATTATCTCAGTAGTTACTGGGAAAGAGTAACTTGGTGGGAATACAGCCAGAATTTTTTACAGCACAGAATGACGCTGTTTGGCCCTACATTTCCTTTAATTCCTCTTTTGTATCCAAGATTTATACCTAGGTATTTGTCCCCTAAGATGGCACCAATGGAGGCAGCCACAGTATAAACTTTTCATTGTATTCCTGTACTGGAGGGCACATGACAATAAAAGATATTCTATTCTATTCTATTAAAGCACTTCATTGTCAAACAAAACTTTTCTCAAAGAGATATCTTCCTACCTCTGTCCTCCCTCTCGTGGTGACAATTTTAAATTGCTAGTTCCACATCATTAATTCCCGAATCACGGGAAATAATCTTTCCCTGGCCCTTTTATCAAAAACAGTTCACATCATGAAGCATTCAATTATATTTGCTGTCTGCTTCACATTGCTGATATCATTCTGGTTCATTTATTGAAGGCTTTATAATGTCCTTTTCAATAACGCAATGTTCCGGGTTAGACAGCACTAGGTGTTTTATCCTGTGAAATTTTGCTTTGAATTTTCAGTACTTTCACGAATAATAGGTGCACTCACTTATAACCTCAGAAACTTAAGGTCAGTGTTGGTTTGAGTTGCCAGGAGACTGTTGGATCAAGATTTGTTTATGTGCATTGGAGAGATGATTATCCACAGTTCTTCTCGTAGTTTGTTGACCAGAATGGTTTCCCCTTAGTTTGGAGAAAGAATGTAAGGAGTAGGAGTAGGAGTCGGCCATTCATCCCCACGAGCCAGCTCCAACAATTAACACGATCTTGGCTGATCTCATCTCAGCCTCAATTCCACTCTCCTGCCCGCTTTGTATAACCCTTCAATGCACTACTGACTATAAATCTCGTTATCTCCTTCCCCAATTTATTTAGAGTCCAATGTCCACCACATTCTGAGGGAATGAATCCCACAGACTCATGACCATTTGAGACAAGTAGCTCCTCCTCATCTCTGGTTAAAATTTGCTACCTCTTATCCTAAAACTAAGCTTTCTTGCACTAGATTGCCTCACATGAGGATCCTCTCTACATCTACTTTGTAAAATCCTTTTTAGCTTCTCCATTAAATCACCTCCCAACCTTCTGAACTCCAGACAGTATAGCCCTAAAGTGCTCAATCTCGCCTTATAAGGCCTTCATCTCTCAATGTGATGCTCTGACTCTTTTGATCTATACCACATGGTACATCATACTGCTCTCTGAAAGTGCATTTTTTTTAACTCGTTCACATGATATGAGGTCACAGATTAGCATTTATTGTCCATCCCCAATTGCTCAGAGGGCAGTTAAAAGCAGCCACATTGCTGTGAATCTGGAGTCACATGTAGGCCAGACCAGGTAAGGATGGCAATTTCCTTCCCTAAAGGATATTAGTGAACCAGACGGGATTGCCCCTGATAATCAGCTTCATATTCATCATTAGACTTATAATTCCAGATTTTTACAGAATTTGAATTCCACCATCTCCTGTGGCAGAATTTGAATCTAGTTTCTCAGAACATAACGCGGCTCACGAGATTTGTAGACTAGTAAAAATGCCACTAGGCCATTGGCCCCCTAGCTCACAGAGAAACATGTATTCCTTCCGTTTCTTGTACACAGTGAGCCATATTACTTACATCACATCATTGACATCACCTTGTTCCTGTTCCCTAGGGAGTAGACTTGCGCAGACAAAAGGTATGGAATCAGATCCTTCGGTCCAAGTCATCCATGCCCACCACATATTATGTTAATCCAGTTCCATTTGCCAGCATTTAGTCTATATCCCTCTAAACCCTTCTAATTCATGTACCCATCCAGATCCCTTTTAAGTATTGTTATTGGACCCGCTTCCATCGCTTCCTCTGGCAGCTCATTCCATACACGCAGGACCCTCTGTGCTGAAAAAGTTGCCCCTCAGGTCCTTTTTAAATCTGTCCCTCTCACTTAAACCTCAGATCTGTAGTACCAGGTTTTTCTGGTGTAACGCAATTACTAAATTGTTCGCCTTTACAATCTGGGCTGACATCGGTGCCCCCGTTTGTGCAGCTTGTTTGATGCAGAGAAATTTCAGAAGAAACTCTGCCCAGAAATGCTGTGAAAAACTTGGAGACGGAGGGAAAGGTTGTGAAATTGGGTACAAAGACATGCAGCGTCTACGGCTGTTAAAGCAGAGAAATGGAGCATAAAAACAAGGTGATTATGATTAATGGTTTGTGAAACATGGCTCATTCCCACCTGCAGGATTGCATCCTGCTCCGGTCATCACATTTTGTGAAGGATGTGAAGGCTTTGGAGAGGCTTCAGGAAAGTTTTATGAGAACCACTTAAGGGATAAGGAGCTCCAGATACAAGAGTAGATTGCAGAAACTAAAACTGTTGTAATTGGAGACCAGGAGGTTGAACATTAACATAGAACATTACATTACAGCACAGTACAGGCCCTTCGGCCCTCGATGTTGTGCCGACCTGTCATACCGATCTCAAGTCCATCTAACCTACACTATTCCATGTACGTCCATATGCTCATCCAATGACGACTTAAATGAACCTAAAGCTGGCGAATCTACTACCGTTGCAGGCAAAGCATTCCATTCCCTTACTACTCTCTGAGTAAAGAAACTACCTCTGACATCTTTCCTATATCTTTCACCCCTCAATTTAAAGCTATGCCCCCTTGTGCTCGCCGTCACCATCCTAGGAAAAAGGCTCTCCCTATCCTAACCCTCTGATTATTTTATATGTTTCAATTAAGTCACCTCTCAACCTTCTTCTCTCTAATGAAAACAGCCTCAAGTCCCTCAGCCTTTCCTCATAAGACCTTCCCTCCAGACCAGGCAATATCCTAGTAAATCTCCTCTGCACCCTTTCCAAAGCTACCACATCCTTCTTATAATGCGGTGGCCAGAACTGCACACAATACTCCAAGTGCGGCCGCACCAGAGTTTTGTACAGTGTCACCAGAACCTCTTGGTTCCAGAACTCGATCCCTCTATTAATAAAAGCTAAAATACTGTATGCCTTCTTAACAGCCCTGCCAACCTGGGTGGCAACTTTCAAGGATCTGTGTACATAGACACCGAGATCTCTCTGCTCATCTACACTGCTAAGAATCTTACCATTAGCCCTGTACTTTGCCTTCTAGTTACTCCTACCAAAGTGCATCACCTCACACTTGTCTGCATTAAACTCCATTTGCTGCCTCTCAGCCCAGCTCTGCAGCTTATCTATGTCTCTCTGCAACCTAAAGCATCCTTCGTCACTATCCACAACTCCACCGACCTTAGTGTCGTCTGCAAATTTACTAACCCATCCTTCTACGCCCTCATCCAGGCCATTTATAGTTGAAAGGAGACTTCATTGAGGTGTTCAAGATCACGAGGGGTCTGGGCAGAGCAGATAGTGAGAAACTGTTCCCTTTGACACAAGGTTAACACTAGACTCACAGCAATGTAGTTGACTCTGAACTGCCCTCTGGGCAATTAGAAATGGGCAATGAATGCTGCCTTAGCCAGCAACACCCATGTTGTATGAATAGATAACATTGAGTTGCTTTCATTTTGGCACAGGGCTGTGACATAGCAAATCTGGTGAAGGGGCATTTTGACTTCAGTTTCAAGCAGCGTAAACACACAATGAGTTACAGATAATTTCCTCAGGCAAATTAAACACAGCATCCTGGAGGTTAAGACCTTTGCTGGTCTTGAATCAAAGCAGTGAGTATGGCCATACACCGAGACTTGCAGTTTCCTGTTTACATAGGTTACGTAAACCTCAATAAACTACAAGCTTCATCATTATTCTATGATCTAAGAGAGCAATCACAATAGCCTGCTCATAATTTCTGTCAGGCAAGTAGCAGCTGTACAATTCAATATCATGACAATAACCTCAAGCCTAATCAGAAGAGAAAGGCACTCTGAGCACTGCAACATTACTGTCTAATTAATAGAAGGAGTTGCCTGCCTTTATTCTAGATTTTAGCTAATGCATAGCCCACTGCTGTTTTAGGTGCAATTTAGGAACACATTGCCATGCGTTTACGACACATAACGTAGATGCCATTTAGGCAATTAATGTAAATATATGTTGTATTTAAGCTGTCACACAACACCAGGTTATAGTCCAACAGGTTTATTTGAAATCACACGCTTTCAAATCACAGCCCCTTCAGGTACACTTGATGAAGGAACAGCGCTCAGAAAGCTTGTGATTTCAAATAAGCCTGTTGGACTATTACCTGGTGTTGTGTGACTTCTGATCTTGTCCACCCCAGTCCGACACTGGCACCTCCATGTCATGGATTTAAACTGGTATACAGATTGCTTTTCCCTTACTTGACAAACAGCAGCGACAGTTTGGCAAGGCAGTAGTCACAGATATCCTTCACTGATGTACACCGATGTAGAAATGCAGGATTAGCTGCCAGATATTCATTGATGTAGAGAACAGGACTCCTCTCAGCCTTTCCTAACAAACTGCCCATCTCTAACATCTCCCATTCGGGAAATAAGGAGTCTTGTCAATAGGAAGCATTTTGCCTCAATATTTACTGGGAGATGAGGGTGGTCAGGTTCACAGTGGGAAACATTCTTGTGTAAAACAACTATAATTCATTCATTGCCCAATATTCCAAACTGAAAAGCAAGTCCATGTGAGAAGGCTGTCAGCCAAAATAGAAACACAAAAGCGATGGCATATCTCATTGGTTGGCAATGTACAGCCCACACAACATTCAGTACCATTTGGAGAAGCTGCACATTACTTATGCTGCAACCATTATTGATTGATTGATTCATTGTGGTCATATGTACCGAGATACAGTGAAAAGTGTTGTTTTGTGTGCTCTACAGCCAGATACAAAATGCCACAGGGTAGCAGAACAGAGTGCAGAATACAGTGTTACAGATGCAGAGAAAGTGCAGAGAGGGAAAGGCCAGAATTAATATTTAAGAGGTCTATTCAAAAGTCTGGTAACTATGGGAAGAATGCTGTTCTGGAATCTATTCGCACATGTTTTCAAACTTTTCCATCTTCAACCCAACAGAAGAGGGTGGAAGAAAGTATAACCAGGGTAGGATGGGTCCTTGATTATGTTGGTTGCTTTCCCAAGGCAGTGGGAAGTGTAGATGTATACATGTTAATACTGGAGATGTGTAGATGTACCTATTATATATTCCACCTGTAAGACACACCACCAGTTATATGCTCCACCTGTTAAAGATTCCATTCGCCTGCACTTCTAAGGTAGCAGTGGAGGTTAGATAGACCTTAGAATTAGGGTAAAAATTCGGCACAACATCGTAGGCCGAAGGGCCTGTACTGTGCTGTACTGTTCTATGGTCTATGTTACCATCATAAATCCACCTGATTTTTATTTAACTGTTTTTTATTTAACCTATTTTTTCTAATCAACCTATTCAAAAATGTTATTACATAACTCTAAAGCAGGTAGCACTTCAACCTCAGCCTCCTGGCCCAGAGGTAGGGATGCTACCACAGTGCCACAAGAGGGCCCAATGTTACCTGTTTAAACCTCCCTTGTAGAGCACTTCACCTGTTAAACCTATGATATGTCACCCTGTTAAACACTGCCCCGTTACAAGGTATCTCTTCATCAACTTGTTCAGAGAGACTATGAGACACTTCAGGAGCCCGTGGGACTTGAAACTGGACCTCCTACCTCAGAGGCAGGGACACTATAACTGATCACACCTGCTCCACCTGCTACACACTCCACCTGCTACACAGCCTACCCGTTACACACTCTACCCGTTACACACTCTACCTGTTACACAGCCTACCCGTTACACACTCTACCCGTTACACACTCTACCTGTTACACACGCCACCTGTTACACACTCTACCTGTTACACACTCTACCCATTACACAGCCTACCTGTTACACACTCTATCTGTTACACACTCTACCTGTTACACACGCCACCTGTTACACACTCTACCCGTTACACAGCCTACCTGTTACACACTCTATCTGTTACACACTCTACCTGTTACACACACCACCTGTTACACACGCCACCTGTTACACACTCTACCTGTTACACACGCCACCTGTTACACACTCTATCTGTTACACACGCCACCTGTTACACACTCCACCTGTTACACACTCTACCTGTTACACACGCCACCTGTTACACACTCCACCTGTTACACACTCTACCTGTTACACACGCCACCTGTTACACAGCCTACCTGTTACACCCTCCACCTGTTACACACTCTACCTGTTACACACGCCACCTGTTACACACTCTACCTGTTACACACTCTACCCGTTACACAGCCTACCTGTTACACACTCTACCCGTTACACACTCTACCTGTTACACACGCCACCTGTTACACACTCTACCTGTTACACACTCTACCCGTTACACAGCCTACCTGTTACACACTCTATCTGTTACACACTCTACCTGTTACACACGCCACCTGTTACACACTCTACCTGTTACACACTCTACCCGTTACACAGCCTACCTGTTCCACACTCTACCTGTTACACACTCTACCCGTTACACAGCCTACCTGTTACACACTCTACCTGTTACACACTCTACCTGTTACACACTCTACCCGTTACACAGCCTACCTGTTACACACTCTACCTGTTACACACGCCACCTGTTACACACTCTACCTGTTACACACTCTACCCGTTACACAGCCTACCTGTTACACACTCTACCTGTTACACACTCCACCTGCTACACACTCTACCCGTTACACAGCCTACCCGTTACACACTCTACCTGTTACACACTCCACCTGCTACACAGCCTACCCGTTACACACTCTACCCGTTACACACTCTACCTGTTACACAGCCTACCCGTTACACACTCTACCTGTTACACACGCCACCTGTTACACACTCCACCTGTTACACACTCTACCTGTTACACACGCCACCTGTTACACACGCCACCTGTTACACACTCTACCTGTTACACAGCCTACCTGTTACACCCTCCACCTGTTACACACTCTACCTGTTACACACGCCACCTGTTACATACGCCACCTGTTACACACTCTATCTGTTACACACTCTACCTGTTACACACGCCACCTGTTACACACGCCACCTGTTACACACTCTATCTGTTACACACGCCACCTGTTACACACTCCACCTGTTACACACTCTACCTGTTACACACGCCACCTGTTACACACTCTACCTGTTACACACTCTACCTGTTACACAGCCTACCTTTTACACAGCCTACCTGTTACACACTCTATCTGTTACACATGCCACCTGTTACACACTCCACCTGTTACACACTCTACCTGTTACACACGCCACCTGTTACACACGCCACCTGGTACACACTCTACCTGTTACACACGCCACCTGTTACACACGCCACCTGTTACACACTCTACCTGTTACACACTCTACCTGTTACACACGCCACCTGTTACACACGCCACCTGTTACACACTCTACCTGTTACACAGCCTACCTTTTACACAGCCTACCTGTTACACACTCTATCTGTTACACACGCCACCTGTTACACACTCCACCTGTTACACACTCTACCTGTTACACAGCCTACCTGTTACACACTCTATCTGTTACACATGCCACCTGTTACACACTCCACCTGTTACACACTCTACCTGTTACACAGCCTACCTGTTACACACTCCACCTGTTACACACTCTACCTGTTACACATGCCACCTGTTACACACTCCACCTGTTACACACTCTACCTGTTACACACGCCACCTGTTACACACTCCACCTGTTACACACTCTATCTGTTACACATGCCACCTGTTACACACTCCACCTGTTACACACTCTACCTGTTACACACGCCACCTGTTACACACGCCACCTGTTACACACTCTACCTGTTACACACGCCACCTGTTACACACGCCACCTGTTACACACTCCACCTGTTACACACTCTACCTGTTACACAGCCTACCTGTTACACACTCTATCTGTTACACAGCCTACCTGTTACACCCTCCACAGGTTACACACTCTACCTGTTACACACGCCACCTTTTACACACGCCACCTGTTACACACTCTACCTGTTACACAGCCTACCTGTTACACGCTCCACATGTTACACGGTCTACCTGTTACACACTCTACCCGTTACACACTCCACCTGTTACACACTCCACCTGTTACACACTCTATCTGTTACACATGCCACCTGTTACACACTCCACCTGTTACACACGCCACCTGTTACACACGCCACCTGTTACACACTCTACCTGTTACACACGCCACCTGTTACACACGCCACCTGTTACACACTCTACCTGTTACACACTCTACCTGTTACACAGCCTACCTTTTACACAGCCTACCTGTTACACACTTTATCTGTTACACACGCCACCTGTTACACACTCCACCTGTTACACACTCTACCTGTTACACAGCCTACCTGTTACACACTCTATCTGTTACACATGCCACCTGTTACACACTCCACCTGTTACACACTCTACCTGTTACACACGCCACCTGTTACACACGCCACCTGTTACACACTCTACCTGTTACACAGCCTACCTGTTACACGCTCCACATGTTACATGGTCTACCTGTTACACACTCTACCCGTTACACACTCCACCTGTTACACACTCCATCTGTTACACAGCCTACCTCTTTCACACTCCAGCTGTTACACACTCCACCTGTTACACAGTCCACCTGTTCCTTGCTTCCTCGGTTGTGTCCCCTAGCTGTTTTTATGCCATTTCCATTAACTGTCTCACCGATGGATTCCATGCGGTGTACACTCCACTGTTTTACCTTCCTCCTGTAAGATACTTAAATTGCTCAGCCCCAAGACCATTTTTTCATGTATATAGTGCCATCACAGATCCTCATCTTCACCTCACCCTGTAGAGTCACTTTGCACCAAGTCCTGTAAAGCCATGTTATTCCAGTGCTAAGACAGCACTGAATGTTGACCTGACATTTACTGTCTGTGGTCATTATTACAACAGTCACAAACCATGTACTATCTATCAATCTGACTGAATGAAACAGTTGAACTGTGTGGAGTGATTTGTCAGAATCTCCAGCTAATACGTCACCAGTGACTATCTGTACCTAGTTATTGTGCTTCCTTCCAGACATAGGCTTGTGTGCAAAACAATTCCACCACCTGAGAATTTCCCGGGCTTGAACCGTCTTCTTTCCACACAATCACTGAATTGTTACAGCATTGAATGAGGCCATTCAGCCCATTGTGTTTGCACTAGTTCCTCGAATAAGCATCATTACCAAGTACTGAACTCCTGCTTTATCTCCATACCCTTGCATACTATTTCTATCTAAATAACCATTCAATGCCCACTTGAATGTTTCAATTGAACCTGCATCCACTCCATTTCCAGACAGAGCATTCCAGACTCTAACTACTTACTAAGTGAAAATATTGTTTTCTCACATCACCCTTGCTTCTTTTGCATATCACTTTAAACCTATACACTTTCATTTTTGTTTCTTTGATGAGCCATTTGCTTTCCTCTTGGATAATGTCTTCTACTCTATTTGCCTCCATTTTTTTTTATTCCATGATTGCTCTGCCCTTAGGCCTGGAGTTTCTATCAGCCTAATGCAGGGCCTGATCTATTCTGCCATGAATCAGCTACAGTTGTGGACCCTGTCACCTTTACCAGCCACAAGAACCAATGCAGCAGAAGACCACAATTTACAACAACACCTTCGAGCCACACATGCTGACTTGGAAGTATATCGCTGTTCCTTGGTGAAGTGAAGACCATTCAGCCTATTGGGCTTACACATCTTCTAAAGTACTATTCAATCTCTCTGATTGTATTCTCACAATATTTTCACACCAGACACAGTTCCAGTTGCCTTAAGAATGTTACTATTGAGATCAGAGACAATGGGAACTGCAGATGCTGGAGAATCCAAGATAACAAAGTAAGAAGCTGGATGAACACAGCAGGCCAAGCAGCATCTTAGAATGTTACTATTGAATCTACTTCCACCAACTCTTCAGGCAACACATTCCAATTCACAACAGCTCACTGTTAAAGAAAACACAAAAGGCCTCATAACCCTTGACAATGACTTGCCAGGTTCACTCACATCCGAAGAACAACTGAGTCAAATAAAAATTAGCAAGCCTTCCTCACATATGCAGAAATCTGCTGCATGTCCTTTCAAGTCATCTCCAATGATATTCTTTTGGATGATTCCTGATTATTTTTCCTGCAGTTCTTTGCCTAGAAACTCAAGATATTTATTGAACATGTTGTGAAAAGGCCCCCCAGTGCTCAGTCATGTTTTTGTTTTCAATTAGTTTGAATATCTTCCTCTATTGTTACTTCCAGTAATTTATGTCTTGGAGTTATTTGTAACTTAAATACCATGACAAGGCAATCTCCCAGTGTCTTTCTTTCAGACTTTTAACGCTCCCTGCAATAACCAGCTGTCAACCAACATCTACTCAGACAGTTTTCAATGCTTACATTAAATACTGGATGTCCTGAAGTCTGGAGTGAGAATCATTTCCATGAGCCATGGTAAGGATAGATCTCAGGACCCATCTTAAATCCCATTGTGCTGAGCTGTTGGGAGTGCAGTAGACCATAAGACTATAAGATGTAGGGGCAGAAATAGGCCATTCGACCCATCAATATTGAGATCTTTGCTGATCTGATAACCACCACTCCACTTGCCTGCCTTTCCCCCAAAACCCTTGATTCCCCAACTGATTAGACACATTAAACTGTTCATCCTCTCTGCTGAATGTAAATGATTTTCTCCAACATTCTCAAAAAAGAGCTAGGAAATTGTGCCCGCAAGAAGAACAGAAGTTTCTGGAAAAGCTCAACAGCTCTGTCAGCATCTGTGGAGAGAACATTTCAGGTCTAGTGATCCTCCCTCAGAACACATCCATTTATCGGAACTTAAACCAGCTGATCTGCCCTTTATTTTTGGCTATTGTGTTGTGGGTGCTTGCTGTGTTCAAATTGGCTATCATGTTCTAAAATACTTTGTTAGTAGGAAAGAACATTGGAATTTCTTGAATTTGTGAAAGTTGATGAAGAAATGCGAGTCAGCCTTCTCAGAAGGGATGGCATTCAAAAGGATACTGGATGATTATTTGGATAGAAATTACGTGCACAGATACAGGGGAAAGGCAGGAGATTGTCATCAGTCATCATGCTCACTTGAAGAGCCAGTGCAGACACGATGGGCCAAATGGTCTCCTTCTGCTCTGTGGCACTTCTATGTTTCAAAATAAAATACACTCACTTTAAAATGAAAAGTGAAAAGAACCTTTTTGGTCATGCTTCTCCGAGATCAACGTTGTTTACGCAGATTAATTTAGCAGGAGGATTATCCACTGGGCTGTCTTCAATTGACAAAGTTAAAGCTGAAAGATAATTGTTGAAGGTTGAACACACCCAACACTCCTATCCACAATAGTCAAGTCTGGACGCATCGAAAAATGAAAGAATGAAGTGCATTAATTTTCAGGCTGCTGACAGACCTTTAATGCTAAATTTTATCTATTACCAACTTTTCTTATCAGAGCTCCAGAGATAATCCTCAATTTCCTCAAATTGCACGGCAAATTTATTGCAATAGCCTGACTATTTTCAAATTCACTTTTGGGAAGCATGAAGAGGGACTGTCACTTTCTTCATTGTTCTGGAAGGAAGCATTTTAATAATTTCACTGGCATTTCCTCTTGCGCAGCCTATCACTGGCATGAAAGAAAACCACACATGTGCTTTGTGTCCATCGTGAAACCTGGCAGCTGACTTGTGCACAGCAAGATCCCATAATTGAAGCGAAAGGTAAAGTTGTCATAGTCTCACCAGACTATAGGGCTGCTGGCTCATTACAGAAAGGTGACTGGGGATGTCTTAACCTGTGGGCCACCTTACCTCAGGAGAGGGGTAAGTTTGAGAAGGAGAGTCCTTCACAGTGCCCTCAGCTTGTGCGGGAATTGAACCATCACTGTTGCCATTACTCTACGTGACAAACCAACTATCCAGTCAACAGAGCTAACTGGCTCTCCTCATTAAGGCATTAGTGACTGCATAACCTGTTTATTTATGTGCAGGTTATGTAGGTTGGCCATGCTAAATTGCCATAGTGCCCAGGGATGTGTAGGTTAGGTGGATTAGCCATGGGAAATACAGGGCTATAGGGATAGGGTGAGGGGGTATGGCTCAGCGGGGTATGCTCTTTAGATTGTCTCTGCGTACATTATCGGCCAAATGGCTTGCATCCACACTACAGGGTTTCTATGAAGGTGTGGGTTAAATATCATCCAGCACACTTGGGAGGGACTCCCTATTCATCCTCAAAACAGCCTGGGCAGCCCCCGAGTTTGGGAAAGGTATTTTGCTGCAGAAATGAAGATCTCACTGTTTTAATTTTTCCCCGGTTTGTCCTCAAGTAGCCTGTTTCACACTGACCTGAGCAGGATGGCAACTAGCGAGGAGTTGGTTTACTTCCATCTCTGAGATTCAAGTCAGAACCCTTTGTCTCAGAGGTCATGCAGTCACTGAGCTGGCACAGATAAGGCCGGCCAACTGGAGATCTCACAATCTCATTGCGAGGGGGCGCTGACAGCATCCTCGACCAGCAGGATGCTGTGGATTTTTGCTTGAAACAGCAGAAACCTCAGGTTACTGCTGTTTCGCTAAAGAGACATGTCACTGAATTAGGTCTGAAATCGGAGTTAACGTTTCGCGTACGGTGAACTGAGGAAGAGTCACTGGGCCTGAAACATTAACTCTGATTTTTCTTCACAGATGCTGCCAGGCCTGCTGAGCCTTTCCAGCAACTTCTGTTATTTTTGCCCTGATTTGCAGCATCTGCAGATCTTGCAGTTTTTATATCATTGACTTACCTTGAATGTCCAGCTTCAGGATCACCAAAGGAATTTTTTAAAAAAGCAATGGTTACTTTTACTTTCAATTCTAAAGCTATTGTAACAATGTTTTGTTGAGCTGGCCGATGAAGCTGAGTTTACTAAATGCATTAATCTGACACTGACACCTAAGTCTCAGTCCTTTTTTTATTAGTCGTTCACAGAATATGGTTAGCGCTGCTGCCTCACAGCGCCAGGGGCCCAGGTTCGATTCCACACTCAGGCAGCTGTCTGTGTGGAGTTTGTACATTCTTCCCGTGTCTGCGTGGGTTTCCTCCGGGTGCTCCGGTTTCCTCCCACAGTCTAAAGATGTGTAGGCTAGGTGGATTGGCCATGCTAAACTGCCCTGTAGTGTTCAGGGATGTGTGGATTAACCAGGGGAAACGCAGGGTTACAGGGATAGAGTGAGGGGGTGTGGGTTTAGGGGTGGGATGCTGTATGGAGGGTCGATGTAAACTAGATGGGCCAAATGGCCTGCATCCACCCTGTAGGGATTCTATGAATGTTGGTGACTGGATCGGTACTTATTACCCATTCAGTGGTCCAGAAGGCAGCTAGGGGTCAACCACATTGCTGTGGACCAGACCAGGTAAGGATGGCAAATTTGACACAGCAACAGAGAAGGAACAGCGATAGAGATCTAAGTCAGGACGGTGAGGGACTCGGACGAAGCCCTGCAGGTTGGGCCCTTTGTTTCCTGCTCTTTTGTTTTAATTAAAATCAAAGGAAGGACAATCATGAGACAATGAAGAGTTTCCGACTGACAAGGCTTCGTGCAATTGGCAAATTATTCTCTTGATGCCCTGTGTTAACTTGTGGAAACCTTGCCTCTTGATGATTTGCAGACTAGAGGCCACTCAAACCTTACTCACGAGTGGGACAATGCTCTGGTTGGGTGGTTTCCTGGTTTTTACACCAATCAGCTGTCATCTGCACTGAAGTCAGGCTGCAATCTGATTCAAGAAGCATTTGGATGGACACTTGAACAGTGAAATGAGGCAAGTGCAGGAAATTGGGGTTAGCTCACATTTACTGGCAGGCATGTCAGTGCAGACTTGATGGGTCACAGGGCCTTTTCTGAGCTGTACAATTCTCTGAATCTAAGAAAGGAAACAGAGGGATATAGACTAAGCAGGCCAAAGGGATTGGTTTAGAATGGCATCATGGTCACCACAGACATGGTGGAGCAAAGGAATCTTTCCTGTGCTGCACAGTTCAACGCATTTGTTATTCCTACTTGTTGAGTTTGTGTAAAATTGATTCCTGTCATGGCTGTTCAACAGTAGGAAAATGACAGGGATCTTGGCCAGTTAATGGTCAAGGTTTCACCGAGGTCAACGTGAGCATTCGGTTGTAATGTGGCTGAGTAGGAATGGTGGGATAAAGTCCTCAGTAATAGGAATGAAGCAAACTGGACCATTGTGATAAACAGAACGTATCTCTGATGATGCCAGTGGACATGATGACTGGCAGGGTGCATTGAAAAGAGGCTGGGCTTTGTGGTCAAAGGTCAGCAACTATACCCCCCACCCCGACCTGGGGTGGCACAGCGGTTAGTACTGCTGCCTCACAGAGCTGGGGACCTAGGTTCAATTCCAGCCTTAGCCACCTGTCTTTGTGCAATTTGTACATTCTCTCCACATCTGTGTGGGTACCCTCCAGGTGCTCTGATTTCCTCCCACAGTCCAAAGATGTGCAGTTTAAGTGGATTAGCCATGGGGGTTGGGCCTGGGAGGGGTGATCTTCCAAGGATCAGTGTGGACTTGATGGGCTGAATAGGCTGCTTCCATACTGTAGGGATTCTGCGATTGTGGTTCATGTGGGATATCAAACAGGAGTCCTATGGAGCACTGAGCACCTTAAAATACCTGCATCATGCTTATTGCCTTTTCTTTTCAGTACACATCTGTTGACTTCCGGTAATAAATTGAGCACTTTTTCAGAGTCTACGGTGTATGTTCTTATTTGTTTGGAGATACTTATCAAAGTTTGTTCTTGGCTTAATCTTTCTCTCTCTTGTTCCTCTTCAGTTTTGAATCCAGACTGAGTTTCATTGATCTCTGCATAAAAAAAAGTGATTGTTTTTTTCTCTTCTGGTTTTCAAAACCACGTTAAATAGATGACTCATTAATCTTGTCTTCCTAAAATGATTGTACGCCAATGCTTCAGATTCCTAATGTAATTTAATGCGTAAAGAGGTCTCAGCTCACTAGGCATGTATCTTATGGTGTACATTTGATCAAAAATTTCTTTGATCACTTCAAATTCGGTTTCTCCACAGGCATTTATTGTTATTTCGTCTGTACCTGTAGCTTTTCTTGTTCTCATCAATTTCGAAACAGGCCTTCACACTGATATTGTACTGAGTCATCCATTGCTTGTTTCAATATCTTGAAGCTTCCTTTGTTTTGGACAATCTTACAATTCTTTGGTTTTTCTGTCAACCTTTTTTCTCCTGCTTCTCTTTCAAACAATATTTTATCATTTTTGTCTTAAATCCAACCATTTATCGATTTCTTTACATCTGCCAAAGATTTCATCTTCTCATACATAACTTTCATTTTTTTGATTTCTTTCCAGCTCCAATACTTCATCACACATCTCATTAGACCATCTGTTTTCGGTCTGCTGACAAGCATTTTGTTTTTGCTTTACACATTTCTCCGCATTCAGGTGTGTTTCTTTTCCTTTCCCTCAGTCACCATTGCTGGCAGCTCAGTTGCCAACCCTCCATTTGTCAATATTCTATTTGGGACCATGTAACGAACATCAGGCAATAGAAAATGGCACAATCTAATGTGTTTCGAATGAAGATGGGTGTACAACACTTTTTTTGTGTCGAGGACATACCTCATCAGGTAGCTAGCAGTGTTGTAACTGTACTGGAACAACTTGACCAAGGGAGTGACAATATCTGGAGCACAAGTCTTCACTATTATTGCTGGAATGTTGTCAGGGCCCATAGCCTATGCAGATTTGTTTTTTTATTCATTGTGAGATGTTTGCATCCCTGTCTAGGCCAGCATTTGTTGCCTGGCCCTAATTGCCCTTGAAAACGTGATGGTGAGCTGCCTTCTTGAACTGCTGCAGTCCAGCTGCTAGAGGCAGATCCACGATGCCCTTAGGCAGGGAATCCCAGGACCCAGTGACACTGAAGGAACAGTGACATATTTCCAAGTCAGGATGGGGAGTGGCTTGGAGGGGAACTTGCACAGTGTGGTGTTCCCATGTACCTTCTGCCATTGTCCTTCCAGATGGAAGTGGTCATGGGTTTGGAAGGTGCTGTCTGAGGATCTTTGGTGAATATCTGCAGTGCATCTTGTAGATAGTACACACTGCTGCTACTGAGAGTTGGTGGTGTAGGGAGTGGGTACTTGTGGATGTGGTGCCAATCAAGTGGGCAGCTTTGTCCTAGATGGTTTTGTTAGAGCTGCACCCATCCAGGCAAGTGGGGAGAATTCCATCACACTCCTGATTTGTGCCTTGTACATAGTGGACTGACTTTGGAAATTCGGGAGATGAGTTACTTGCTGAAAAATTCCTAACCTCTGGCCTGCTTTTGTATCCTCTATGTTCACCAGGGAGGCAATGGCCTGGTGGTATTATTGCAGGACTGCTAATCCAGAGACCAAGGTAATATTCTGTCTTATAATATTCAGGAATATTCAGTCTTGCCATCGGAAGCATAAGACTCCATCTCGGCACCAAGATAATTGCGAATCACAGCTGATCCACATCCCTGACAGTAATGTGTGGATGGCCAGCTACCTACCCTGTTCACCCAGGTTCAAGGTGCCTTGGTCATCTCTCCCTGCACCATTACCAGTTTGTACATTCAATGGCTCAACACACAAATAAGTGAGAAGTTAAGTCCCAAGCACAAGGTTATGTCTATCCAACCCCAGAACACGCTGGATGCTGTATTCCTGCAAAATATGCAAAATATATTCCAAAAGCAATATTATCAAAAGCAATATGAGCCTTGATGAGGTAGAAGAAATTTAAGGAACCCACCTTCTTTACTCTTTAACACTTGCCCAACTAAGTTTAACCAGGGTGCTGCCTGGGCTGGAGGGCAGGTCTTACAAGGAAAGCTTGAGGGAGCTAGGGCTTTTTTCATTGGAGCAAAGAAGGATGAGAGGTGATTTGATAGAAGTTTACAAGATGATGAGAGGCTTAGATAGAGTGGATAGCCAGAAACTATTCCCCAGGGCAGAAATGAGTATTACGAGTGGGCATAATTTTAAGGTGATTGGAGGAAGGTATGGGGGCAAATGTCAGAGGTAGGTTCTTCACACATACAGTGGTGGACTTGTGGAATGCGCTACCGGCAGTGGTAGTGGAGTCAGATACTTTAGAGACATTTAAGCCACTGTAGCGTAGGCACATGGAGGATAGTAAAAGAAAGGGTATGCAGGGTAGACTGCCCTTAGTAGGATAATAGGTCAGCACAACATTGTGAGCCGAAGGGCCTGTACTGTGCTGTACTATTCTATGTTCTATGCTGTCTTTACTTTAATTGTTAAATTAAGGTTTGCACTGTGAATCCACTGCAGACATGAAAGCAAAACAGTCCAAGTGCAAAAACATCAATTACATCTGTAGTTAATGCTTAATCTGTGTTTGTATTATTCTGTGGGTAAACCATTATCCCCACACATCATTCACCCTGGAAAAATGCATAGTCACTGCAGCTACTGTCTGGTTGTAACTGGTGCCATTACTTTTCAAAGGAAGACCCAGGCAGCCATTCCATGACTGACAGAGGCTACAGTGCAAGCATTGAAGTGGCTGAGATCTTTTAAACGATCCAACCTGGAGAGATGTCTTTCATCCCTAAGAAAAACATCTATGGAGAAAAAGCAGAGTTAACATTTCAAGTCCAGTGACCAACTTCAGTGCTGATAGCTTCTAGGAGAAATTGGTATATTAGCAGAAGACAAGGGGTGAAGCAGGCAAAAAGATATTTGGAAATGAAGCCCATCTGCAGTAGGCTAAGATCCATCCATTTGATAAATCCTGTCTCCATCTATCTGCTCGCTCCTCACCCCCTGTCTTCAGCATACAAAGCAGCTCTTCCCTCCTGCTATCTGTTCTGAAGAAGGCCCACTGAAAATGAAATGTTAAGTCTGCTTTCTCCCCACAGGTGCTGTCAAAACGGTTGAGTCTCTCGCAATTTCTGTTTGTGTTCCAGATTTCCAGCGCCCACAGTTCACACACAACAGAAATGAGTGTCTCTGGGGGGAAATTCAGCTCTTTTTTTTCAAACTTCCCTCATGTGTGGCCGAAGCATCTGTCAGTTCAATATTTACTTCGATGGCCAGACTCACAATTTAAACTACTCCTTCTGTGTCGACCCAAAGTACCGGCTATGGCTGGAAGCTATGAGGTAAATCATAGCATTTCTGGGAGAGTTAAATCAGAAATCTGAGCTAATAAAGCAGGGGAAGGCAATTTCACATTTCACCACAAGCACTTGGAGAATTTGAACTCAATTTTATGAAATCTGGAAATTTAAAAAATTCTGGTGTCAATAAAGGTGAACCTGAAGCTGCCAAAATGTCACTAAACCCCAAACGGTTCATTATCTTCATTTAGGGCACACCTTCAATAGTCCTTAGTTAGTACAGAATAAATATAGTGCCAAACTAAAGTGAAGTTTTAGCTAGAGGTGGGGGCTTGAGGGTCAGAGTTGCCGACCTCTATTCCAGGCTCATTTGTTCATTTCGCTTCAAGGGCTCTCCGCAAATCCTCGGGGTAACTAGGGATGGATTTTAATTGCAAATGTGCAAATAAGGAGCAGCAGAATCTACTAAGCCCCTTGAGCCTGCTCTGTCATTCAATAAGATTATGATTGATTTGATGACTCAACATTTCTGCTTGCCCCAATTAGTTTGCTTATTAAGAATCTACCCAATGTTGTCTTGACAAATATTCAAAATCTCTGCCCCATTACCCTCCAAGGAAGAGAGTCCCAGTGACTCAAGGCCCTCAGAGAATAGAAGTTCTCCTTATCACTGTCTGAAATGGGCAACCCTTTATCCTTCATAGAATCCTGACAGTGTGGAAAGAGGCCAGTTGGCCCAACAAGCCCACACTGTCCTTCTGAACAGCATCCCACCCGGATGCATCTCCTTAACCTGTAACCCTGCAATTTTCCATGCCTAATCCACCTAACTAACACACCCCGGGCACTTTAGCCAATCCACCCTAACCTGAACATCTTCAGACTGTAGGAGGAAACACACACAGGCACAGGGAGCATGTGCAAACTCCACACAGACAGTCGCCCGAGGGTGGAATCGAACCCAGGTCTCTGGCGCTGCTAGGCAGCACTGACCCACTGTGCCACCCCACAGTGACTCCTAATTCCTGACCTTATCAACTTGGTACCTTCATCTCAGCAGTTCGTCTTTTGCAAAATGTCCTTTTCACAAGATCGACAACTGAAACCTGGCTGTCTGTTTCATTGGCTCAAGTGAATTATATGGCACTGTTCAAATAAAGCCTCTAATATCCTGGCATATGTTCCCATATCAAGCATCAACATACATGGGTATGCTAGTCCCATTTCTCAGGTGCTTGTTGTGTATTTTCTGTGTGCAAAATGCTGATGTATTTGCCTACGCAGCAGTTGCTTCGCATTAAACTGACCAGGTACACTTGTTGATTCCACACTAATGCTGGAAAGTGTGACGAGTGTAGACTCGGTGTAATTTTGGTGGTACAGCTCAATGAGTTGAAGGGTCCTTTCTGTACTGTATGATTTTATGATTAGTGTCTTGTCTCCATTTTCCCTTCTGTATTATTAGCAGTTCTTATAAACAGGTTCAAGGACCAGTAGTCAATAATTTGATTTCCTAAAGACCGCAATTGTCCACAAAATGGGGTCGTGATAATGAGTCAAACTATTCATGCAGAAACCCTCACAAAGTCTGGATGTCAAGAGCCAGATCAGATAATTAGAGACAGCAGGAACTGCAGATGCTGGTGAACCTGTGATAACAAAGTATAGACCTTCTTCAGAAGGGTCTAGGCCCGAAACATCAGCTTTCCTGCTCCTCTGATGCTGCTTGGCCTGCTATGTTCATCCATCTCTACACCCTGTTATCTCAGATAATTAGACCTTTTTTTATCCATTAATAATAAGCAGTCACTTTAATACTTTCCCTGACTGAGTCTGCAATTATAACATTCTCGGTCTCATTGCATTGCTGAAGAATTATTTATGGAGCCTGCTGTGAGAAAGAAAACATTAACTTTATTTAAGTCACATTTCAATTTGGCTTCATTTCGCTATCAAACGGTAAGAAAAGATAAGATCATGTGACATCATATCACTTTCTGTGTTGACAGACTGCCTTATTAGCATAGCACAAGTCCAGAATTAACCATTCGTGCAGTAACAGTGATCATATTGGTATAAGCAGGTGATGGCATCTCTCCAGAAAATGCTAGAAATACTCCGCAAGTTAGGCTGGGTAGAGAAATGGAGTTGATTGGTGGCATCATCTGGGCATGGAGGTGGGAAGTGTACTTAATTATGTGGGATGGTGATGGACCAAACCCCTGCTATGGGCCCACTTTTGCTCAAATTAAATCTTGGGCAGGAAAGCCCCAAACCCCAGATTCTCATCTCATTGCCAATCGAGATCCTTATTCATGAACTCTCGATGAATTCATCTCCAGCCCTATCTCCATCATCCTCTAAAACCATAGGCTGCTACTCTTTTCACTGGAGCGTAGGAGGTGGAGGAATGATCTTACAGAGGCTTGTAAAATCATGAGGGACATAGATGGGGTAAATGTCTGGTGTCTTTTCCCCTGGATGAGGGATTTCAAGACTAAGAGGCATATCTTTAAGGTGAGCGGAGAGAAATTTCAAAAAGACGTGAGGGGCATTTCTTTTCACACAGAGGATGGTTCACTTGTGGAATGAACTTTCTGAGGAAGTGGTGGATGTGGGTGCAGTTACAACATTGAAAAGACATTTGGATAAGGAGCTAATAGGAAAGGTTTAGATGGATGTGGGCCAGGAGCAGGCAGTATGGGATTATGTTCAGCATGGACTGGTTGGACCAAAGGGTCTGTTTCCATGCTGTATGACTCTATGATTCTATATTCAGCTCTCTTTTGACTTGTATGGAATTTGCCTCCATCACTCTCCCAGGCTACGTCTGTTCTCTCTGCCGGACATGCAGGCTTACTGGGTGCCCTGATTTCTGTGCTTTCGATTTCCAACAACCACAGCATTTTGATTTTGTGTCCAACATAATTGCTGATTGTCTCCACAGGGAGTGTAGGTTAATGGCAGGAGGCTGTGCACTGGAATTTAATCATACTGGACTTGCACATCATTATTGCATCGCTGGAGTGGATTGCAGTGTTGGAAAGTCACTAGATCTCCATGAAAGAAGATCAGCAATTATCTCTTCCAGTGCTGCTGTCAATCACAGGAAGGGGAAGTTGTAAGCCGCATCTTAGTCCGTTTTGACTGGAACGAGATTTCAGTGTGAGCAAAGGGACAGTTCATTTGAGGTGAATCAAAATTGAATGTCTCATGGCCTGGGGGATTTTTTTTATTGTCTTTTCTTGTGATGTGATACTTTTCTTCATTAAAGTAAATGATGGAAAAGTGTTCTTCAGAGTCATCTTTTATTGAAGAACAATCTTGGATATGTCAGAAAATTTCAGTGCTGACTGTTTTAAGGACTTAATTTGACTGAAGATAGCCACATTGAAAGAAATGACAAGCCTGAGGTTATTTCAATGAGCATCGCCTATAACACCGTGATAAGTATTCCTCCAATATACTGGGCCCCACAAGACAAACTATCAAAATGATGCATCTGCACACGTTTCTGTAATTACTCAACTGAAAGATAGCACCCTCAACATTGTGGCACTCCTTCAGCTCTGCTCGGCACTGGCAGTGTCAGTCCAGATGGTGTGCACTGGTTTCTGGAGTGTGCAATGGCTGGTTACTGTTACACAGATAACCAGGAGGCTGGTGGACAATAGAGATTGTTCTACAAAGCTGCATCTGTAAGGATCTATTGTGGCTCTGTATGTTTCTCTATCCCCTCATGTGCCTGTACAGGACATCGGTGAGGGCCACTTTTAGAATACTGCACACAATTCTGATCGTCCTTCAGTAGGAAGGATATTGCTAAACTTGAGAGGGTGCAGAAAAAAATTCACAAGAATGTTGCCAGCACTAACGGGTTTGAGTTATGGGGAGGGGCTGGGTAGGCTGGGGATTTTTGTTTCCTGGAGCGTCAGAAGCTGAGGGGTGACCTTATAGAGGTTTATAAAATCATGAGGGGCTCGGATAGGGTGATAGGGTCTTTGTCCTCAGGTGGGCAAGTCCAAAACGAGAGGATATATGTTTAAGGTGAGAGGGGCAAGATATAAAAGGGACCTAAGGGGCAACATTTTCATGCAGAAGTTGGTGCGTGTATGGAACGAGCTGCAAGCAGAAGCAGTGGAAGTGGATACAATTACAACATTTGAAAGGCATCTGGATGGGTACATGAATAGGAAGGGTTTAAAGCGATATGGGCCAAATGCTGGGAAACGGGGCTAGGTCAGATTGGGATGTCTGGTGAGTGCAGACAAGTTGGACTTTTCTGTGCTATCTGACTCTATGACCCCATATTTCACTAGTTTGTCCTTGTAAACACTTATAGTTAATTCAGATCGTTCTCTTCAATTGAACAGAATCAGTGCCATTGACAAATACCAAGTAATCAGCAAATCTTGTAGATTTCTGGTTCCCATGTAGCAAACATTGCCCTCAAATTATGGCCAGACTTTTAATCTAATTTTTAGTGGGGGTGGGGTTAGGGTGTTGGGGGTGGTGGGGGGTTCTGAGGGTGGGGTGCGGTGCTGGTAAATTTTCTTACTTTGGAGATAGATAGGACTCAGCTCTCCAGCTGCTTGGAGGAAGTCGTCACATGAGATTCCTTTGCAGTAACACTTGTGACCGTGTATCTTCACCTGACGAAGGAGCAGCGCTGTGAAAGCTTGTGATTTTAAATAAGCCTATTGACCTATTGGTGTCATGTGATTTCTGGCTTTGCCCAGTCCAGTCTAACACCGGCACCTCCACATCATGGCTACAATCTGATAATGATTGAGATGCTAAAGCAGAGACAGCGAATCTGGCATCATCACTACATTAGGAGTAGCTGAGGATTTAGTCATGGTCCATGAGGGAGTGGAGATGGTTGTTACTGTTAGAGAGGCGGGGGGAGAGAGAGAAGGAGACATGTGGTTATAGAGGGGCACCACTGTGCATTAAGAATGGGGGATTTAAGGATAGAGCCCTCTCTGAACTACCACAGCTGGTATGGGGATTGAACCAATGGTTGGCATCATCCTTAAGCCATCTAAGTGACGAAGCTAAGCAAGCTGACTGAGAAAGTGATAGCATGTGAGCAAAATATAATACAAGCTACAAGAAAATAAAAGCTCCTGAGGGGAGATGATGGCCCAGTGGTATTATCGCTGGACAGTTAATCCAGAGACCCAGATAAAGTTCTGGAGACCTGGGTTCACATCCCGCCATGGGCAGATGGTGTAATTTGAATTCAATAAAATACCTGGAATTGAGAATCTAAGTCCGGCCTGGAAGCTATTGTTGATTGTCAGAAAAACACATCTGGTTCACTAATACCTTTAAGGGGAGGAAACTGCCATCTGTACCTGGTCTGGCCTACATGTGACTCCAGACCCACAGCAATGTGGTTGACTCTTAACTGCCCTCTGGGCAAAAAACGCTGCCTCGTCAGCGACGCCCTCGTCCTGTTAATGAATAAAAAGAAATGGAGGAGGTTCAATGATAATGGGAACTGCAGATGCTGGAGAATCCAAGATTATAAAATGTGAGGCTGGATGAACACAGCAGGCCGAGCAGCATCTCAGGAGCACAAAAGCTGACGTTTCGGGCCTAGACCCTTCATCAGAGAGGGGGATGGGGTGAGGGTTCTGGAATAAATAGAGAGAGAGGGGGAGGCGGACCGAAGATGGGGAGAAAAGAAGATAGGTGGAGAGGAGAGTATAGGTGGGGAGGTAGGGAGGGGATAGGTCAGTCCAGGGAAGACGGACAGGTCAAGGAGGTGGGATGAGGTTAGTAGGTAGGAGATGGAGGTGCGGCTTGGGGTGGGAGGAATGGATGGGTGAGAGGTAGAACAGGTTAGGGAGGCAGAGACAGGCTGGGCTGGTTTTGGGATGCAGTGGGTGGAGGGGAAGAGCTGGGCTGGTTGTGTGGTACAGTGGGGGGAGGGGATGAACTGGGCTGGTTTTGGGATGCGGTGGGGGAAGGGAAGATTTTGAAACTGGTGAAGTCCACATTGATACCATTGGGCTGCAGGGTTCCCAAGCGGAATATGAGTTGCTGTTCCTGCAACCTTCAGGTGGCATCATTGTGGCACTGCAGGAGGCCCATGATAGACATGTCATCTAAAGAATGGGAGGGGAAGTGGAAATGGTTTGCGACTGGGAGGTGCAGTTGTTTATTGCGAACCGAGCGGAGGTGTTCTGCAAAGCGGTCCCCAAGCCTCCGCTTGGTTTCCCCAATGTAGAGGAAGCCACACCGGGTACAGTGGATGCAGTATACCACATTGGCAGATGTGCAGGTGAACCTCTGCTTAATGTGGAAAGTCATCTTGGGGCCTGGGATAGGGGTGAGGGAGGAGGTGTGGGGGCAAGTGTAGCATTTCCTGCGGTTGCAGGGGAAGGTGCCGGGTGTGGTGGGGTTGGAGGGCAGTGTGGAGCGAACAAGGGAGTCACGGAGAGAGTGGTCTCTCCGGAAAGTAGACAGGGGTGGGGATGGAAAAATGTCTTGGGTGGTGGGGTCGGATTGTAGATGGCGGAAGTGTCGGAGGATGATGCGTTGTATCCGGAGGTTGGTGTGGTGGTGTGTGAGAACGAGGGGGATCCTCTTTGGGCGGTTGTGGCGGGGGCGGGGTGTGAGGGATGTGTTGCAGGAAATGCCGGAGACGCGGTCAAGGACGTTCTCAACCACTGTGGGGGGAAAGTTGCGGTCCTTAAAGAACTTGGACATCTGGGATGTGCGGGAGTGGAATGCCTCATCGTGGGAGCAGATGCGGCGGAGGCGAAGGAATTGGGAATAGGGGATGGAATTTTTGCAGGAGGGTGGGTGGGAGGAGGTGTATTCTAGGTAGCTGTGGGAGTCGGTGGGCTTGAAATGGACATCAGTTACAAGCTGGTTGCCTGAGATGGAGACTGAGAGATCCAGGAAGGTGAGGGATGTGCTGGAGATGGCCCAGGTGAACTGAAGGTTGGGGTGGAAGGTGTTGGTGAAGTGGATGAACTGTTTGAGCTCCTCTGGGGAGTGAGAGGTGGTGCTGATACAGTCATCAATGTAACGGAGGAAGAGGTGGGGTTTGGGGCCTGTGTAGGTGCGGAAGACGGACTGTTCCACGTAACCTACAAAGAGGCAGGCATAGCTGGGGCCCATGCGGGTGCCCATGGCCACCCCCTTAGTCTGTAGGAAGTGGGAGGAATCGAAAGAGAAGTTGTTGAGGGTGAGGACGAGTTTGGCTAGGCGGATGAGGGTGTCGGTGGAGGGGGACTGGTCGGGCCTGTGGGACAGGAAGAAGCGGAGGGCCTTGAGGCCATCTGCATGCAGAATGCAGGTGTATAGGTTCAAGTCAAGCATTCTTACCAGTATTGGCTTTGTTGGGCTGAATTGCTCCTTGTTGTTCAATGAAATACATGCGCTGGTGAAAAATGCTTTCACTCTGCACTACAATTGATCTCTGCATCTTCTCCGTTTCACTAAAACCTGACCAAATCTTGTTAACAGTGGATAAATACATTGACATTTGGGAAAATAATTCAAGTGTCAATCCTAACTCTTTTTGACTGTAAGGTCTTGGTTTGAGAAAGCAGAAGTCTCATCTTTCAGATGAACATGAAGAAACTGAAATGAATGAGTCATTCAAACCAGCGCAGCTTACTTCAACATTTAGGTAAATGTGAGGTGCTACACTTTGGGAAGGAAAGTCAAGGCAGGACTTAATGGTCAGGTCCTGGGGAATGTCACCAAACAAAGAAGCCTTGGAATGCAGGGTCATAGTTCTTTGAAAATGGAGTCACAGGTGGATAGGGTAATGAAGAAGGCATTCAGCATGCTTGCCTTTATTGGTCAGTGCATTGAGTACTGGAGTTGGGAGATCACGTTGTAGCTATAGGATGTTGGTTAGGCCACTTTTGGAATATGGAGTCTCCCAGCTACAGGAAAGATGTTGCACAACTTAAAAGGGTTTGGCATTGGAGGCTTCAAGCTATAGGGAGAGGCTGAATAGGATAGGGCCATTTTCCCTGGAGCATCAGAGGCTGAGGGGTGACTTATCGAGGTTTATAAAATCATGAGGGGCATGGATAGGGTGAATAGACAAGGGCTTTTCCTCAGGGTGGGGGAGTCCATATTTAGAGAGCATAGGTTTAAAGTGAGAGGGAAAAGATACAAAATGGACCTGAGGAGCAACTTTTTCACACAGTGTGTGTATGGAATGAGCTGCCAGAGGAAGTGGTGAAGGCTGGTACAGTGACAACATTTAAAAGGATGGGTACGTGAATAGAGATAATGGGAACTGCAGATGCTGGAGAATCCGCGATAACAAAGTGTGGAGCTGGATGAACACAGCAGGCCAAGCAACATCTCAGGAGCACAAAAGCCGACGTTTCGGGCCTAGACCCTTCATCAGAGAGTGTTTGGAGGGATATAGGCCCAACGTTGGCTAATAGGACTTGATTTATATGGGACACCTAGTCGGTATGGATGAGTTGAACTGAAGGATCTGTTTCCGTGTTGTGCATCTCTATGGCTCTATATGGGGCTGGTGAACTAACTTGATATTCCTGTCATTGCTTTCAATTACCATATGTTTATTGTCATGTGCCCAGCAATCTTCTTGCTATCCTGTGCGACAATATTCTGCAAGTAACAAATGATAGTTTTCCTCCAATCTTCATTTGAACTGTTAAATGTAGCAATCACAGGCCATTTAGGTTATTTTAAACTAATTCACAGAGAAAATAGCTGTTTCCTTTTATCATTGAGATCTTCTCCATGTTCCCATGGCCCATTATTGCCAAATAAGATGTGGAAACACCAATACATCAGTTTCAACTTTTTTGAGCACTCTGAGAACTTATTATGTATTCTAGATACACAAGTCTGTCTACGGCCCTTAAGGTCAAAGGACTGCACTGAGATTCAAAGCATCGCTCTCTGTCTCACTGCAAGCATTCAATTAAACTGTGTTAAACAGTCTCACCAGTGGACATTGAATTATTGTCAGCTGTACCAGTGGCATTTACCAGTTCAGAATTTTTCACTCAAGTCAGGGAAAAGAAAATGTGCCATAATTCTATTTGCTAAATTATCCTTTTAAGAGAAATGAATTAGAAAGTGCTACACTAAGACATAGCTTTTTTATCTTACGCTAACCAGTTTACCATATGGTCGAATGATAACAGAGATGTTGACCGTGTTGTGGTGTTCAACCTGCAGACAGGTGTCTCAAGCTGACACAGATACGAACTTGTGATCAAAACCTGCTGGTGGTAGGTCTTTTTTTTCCCTTTAGTCATTCAGGGGATGAGGGTATTGCTGGCAAGACAGCATTTATTGCCCATCCTTAATTGCCCAAAGGGCAGTTAAGAGTCAAACACATTGCTGGTGGGTCTGGAGTCACTTGTAGATCAGACCAGGTAAGGATGGCAGCTTCCTTCCCTAAAGATCATCAGTGAACCAGAAGGGTTTTTTCCCAACAAGAAACAATGGTTTCATTGTCATTATTAGACTCTTAATGCCAGATATTTAATGATTTCAAATTCCTTGATCTGCTGCGGCAGGACTGGAACCCAGGTTCCCAGAATGTTAGCTGGGTCTCTGGATTCACAGTCCAGCGATAATACCACTAGGCCATCACTTCCCCAATCACTTCTGCCTCGTAGACCAGAATTATCTTCCTTTCCATGTGTAACCCAGAAGTCAGCATGCTCACTCACTGAGTTACTCTTTGTCGCTCAGAAGTCAAATGTAAGAAGTTAGAAACAAAATTATTGGGAGCCTAAGGCCAAGAGCCCAAACCTGACACCTGGGAATTGAGCATGAGCCCACCCACAGTACTGTCCCACTCACCCCATCACCTAACACCTCAGGAATCTCCCAAAAGCACTCTGAAACACCCCGAAACAATCTTCTGAAGAACTGTCATACCAGACTCGAAACATTAAATCTTGCCCCTCCTTCACAGATGCTGCCAGACTTGCAGAGTTTTCCCAGCATGCTCTGTGTTTGTTTCAGACCTCCAGCATCCCTGAGGATAGTGTTAACCTTTCTGAAGGAGATTCCTGGGCTACAAAAAGCTTTGAGGTACCTAGTTGTCATGAAAAGCAAGATGTGACTTTTAGTCTTGTTTTTATTTATTCACTCGTGAGATGCGGATGCCTCTGCCTTGGCCAACACTTATTGCCCAATCCAAACAGTCTCTTCCAAACTCATGGCCAGCGCCATTTAGAAGAACAGAAGGCAGCATATACATGGGAGCATCAGCAAATGCAAGACCTATTCAAAGCCACTCATCATCCTGACTTGGAATTATGTCACTGTTCCTTCATTGTTGCTGGGTCACAATGCAAGAACTCCCCACCCCAACGCTTGTCCCCAGCATTGTGGGAATATTTACACTACATGGAGGCTGCCACTACCAACATCAAGGCAATAAATTCTTGCCCGGCCAATGAACGAGAATAAATGAGGAGAATAGAATTCTGAAGCTTGGTGTTGATGCAGATATCTCTGAAACGTCTTCTAGCCGTATAACCAAATCTTGGAGAACTCTCTATCTCTCCAGTTCTGCCTTCCAATATTGACATTTGCATTTTCAGCAGTCAAGGCTCTAATTTCTAGAAATCCCTACTTCAATGTGTTCATCTGGCTGTCCTCCCTCTTTAAAAATGCCCCTTAAGATCCACCCCTTCAAATTAACCTTTTACCACTTGCCCTAGTATTTCTTCCTTTGCCTCTGTGTTAAGTTTTACAAAGCATCACTAAGTACTGTGCAGAATCAAGCCAAAGCTTACGTTCCTGCTTCTCACCCCTACATCACCTTACCCCCATCTGCAATTCCCTCTGTCCCTTTTCTGCCTTGTGTGAACAAACTTTACCTTGCTTTTATTAGGCGCTGTAGATGATTTCACAGGGTTAAAGGCGTTATATAAATATAAGCTGTGTGTTGCTGTATTGCCCTTCTCCAGTCGTGTAAAGCATTAGCCCACTGTCAGATATCTTAGAGATTTTTAAGTGACTCTTGGACAGACACATGGAGGATAGTGAAATGTAGGGTATACAAGGTAATTTCTTAATAGGATAATAGGTCAGCACAACATCTTGGGCCAAAGGGCCTGTATTATGTGGTACTGTTCTATGTTCTATGAAGAGGACAGGCGGGAAATTAAATATTGCATGGCAGAGTTGCCAGCTGATCTCAGCACCTCCTCCTACTAATGGGAAAACAGACAATAGACCATTAGATTATTGGAGGCAGCTTGGGCCACAACGTATATGATAAGCATATGGGCATACATGGAATAGTGTAGGTTAGATGGGCTTCAGATCGGTATGACAGGTTGGCACAATATCGAGGGCCGAAGGGCCTGTACTGTGCTGTAATGTTCTATGTTCTATGTATATTTGAAAGGAGGTAGCTTAGGCCTCAGTGAAATTATGAACGGAGGGTACATACATGAACCTAATAAGTAGGAATGGAATCTGTGGGGTACCCACGGCTCTGCAGAACACCGCAAGTTAATTTGAGATAACGAAGTGTCGGGCTGGATGAACACAGCAGGCCAAGCAGCATCTTAGAAGCACAAAAGCTGATGTTTAGGGCCTAGACACTTCATGACAGTTTTTGCCGCTGCTCACTAACAATTACAGGATTTTCAACATTGCCTGAAGTGTCGGATTTTGTCTGAACAAATGCCATGGACTAGGACCCGTGGGCACAGCCTTAGAATTAGAGGGGGCAAATTTAAAACTGAAATGAGATGACATTTCTTCAGCCAGAGAGTGGTGGGCTTGCGGAATTCATTGCTACGGAGTGCAGTGGAGACCGGGACGTTGGATGCCTTCAAGGCAGAGATTGACAAATTCTTGATATCAGAAGGAATCAAGGGCTACGGGGAGAGTGCAGGGAAGTGGTGTTGAAATGCCCATCAGCCATGATTTGAATGGCAGAGTGGACTTGATGGGCCGAATGGCCTTACTTCCACTCCTATGTCTTATCGTCTTATGGTCTTATGGTAGGAAATGGGCAGAAACATAAAATAGAAAGTTCTGGAACTTTTGTACTCTGAAGAAGTGTGATACTGCACTTGAGCCTTGATGAGACTGAAGCTGGAGTATTGAGAGACGAAAGGTACATCTTGCCTAAGGGAAGAATAGACTTGCCATAGAAGGAGTGTAGCAGAGGTTCACGAGACTGATCCCTGGTACGACAAGGAAGAAGCTGAGGAAAATGGGTCTAGGCTTTTGGAAAATGGGAGACAATCTCATTGAAACGTATACAATTGGACAGAATAGATAGGAGGAAGTTGTTGCAGCTTAACAAAGCAACAAGAACAAGACAACATAGATTTAAAATGATATACAAAAAGCCTTATCTACCCAGTGAGTAATTAGAGTGGAATAAAAACCAAATGAACTTCAGATGCTGTAAATTAGGAACAAAAACAGAAGTTGCTGGAAAAGCTCAGTAGGTCTGGCAACATCTGTGGAGAAAAAGAATCAGAGTTAATGTTTTGGGCCCGGTGACCCCTCCTCAGAACTATGGAATGCATAGCCTGGAAATGTGGTGGAGTTAGGTTCAATTGCAGCATTCAAGAGCGACTTCGGATGATTATTTGGAGACCAAGAGTGTGCAGGGACCTGGAGAAAAGAGAATAACTTCAGTCATAGAAAAGGTCATAAGGCTGGTGCAAGCAGTTTAAACTGAACAGCCTCCTTCTGCATCACAATAATTTAGTGAATCGCTGATTCTGAAATCGACAGGGTAGACACAGGAAATACATATCCCTTTGATGGGGATCTGGAACCAGGGGCCAAAGCCTGAAAATAAGAGGCTAGCTATTGGAGAATGAAAGGAGGAGGAATTTCTTCATTTAGAGCTCCAGAGGGCTGGGGAAACCTGATCACCGAGCGTGGTTGAGACAGAAAGCATTAGAATTGGTGATTCTATGGAATTCACTGCCACAGAAGGCTGTGGAGACCAGGCCATTGAGTACATTTGAGACTGAGAGAGAAAGGTTCTTGATTATCAAGGGGATCAAGGGTTATTGGGAGAAAGTGGGAGAATGGGGTTGAGGAACTTATCAACTATGATTGAATGGCAGAGAAGACTCAATGGGCCGAATGGCCTAATTTCTACTCCTATGTCTTATGGCCTTATTCCTAGGCACTAGTGAATATACAAAGGAAATGCATTTGGTACAAGGAAAATGGTCATGGAGCTACATGATCTGTCATGATGTGCCAAATGGTTATGTCTAGTTCTGAAGAAGGATCATTGGACCTGAAACATTCACTTTGTCTCTTCACAGATGCTGCCAGAGCTGCTGAATATTTCCAGCAATTTCTTGCTGTTGTTTTAGATTTCCAGCATGCACAGTTCTTTGGTTTCTTCTTTCATCTACTGTTCCTATATTCCTGTGTAAAGTTAACCTTGTGGAAAGTTAAAAGTTTGTATACATGGATGAACAAATTCAAGAACAGCTTCTTCCCTGCTGCCATCAGACTTTTGAACGCACCTCTTTAATTTTAATGTTGATCTTTCTCTGCACCTTCTCAGCTGCAATAACACTGTATCCTGCACTCTGTTCTGTTACCCTGATGCACTTGCACAGCACGATCTGTCTGTAAAGCACATAAGACAATGCTTTTTACTGTACCTCAGAACACGTGGCAATGATAAATAAAATCAAATCACCTCTGTTTATGCTCTGCTGTGAGTCCGACTGAGTTTCTCCAATACTTTCTTGTTTCCGTTTCCGATCTCCAGCATCCACAGTATTTTGCATTCATTCCTCGCGGTTGCATGTTTGGGATTTGGTGAGTATTGAGTTCTGACAGCTTTAGTCAGTAGGTAAGTGAACAGTCAGACCTCATGACAACCCTGGGCGACTTGCTTTGGTTCAGAAGTCCTGGCCAGGAGCCACACCAGCCAGACACGCTTATTGAGAAGTTGTGTATGCATGGACTGGGATTTCTTTCTCACCTCTAATGGTCAAAGTTCATGAATAGGAGAGGTTTGGAGGGATATGGGAACATGGTCAACATGGACTGGTTGCACCGAAGGTTCCATTCCATGCTGTATGGCTCTATGACTCTTTGACTCTATGAGAAGATATTTTGTCGCAGAGCAAATAATACGTTGACAAAAGAAGGAAGATTTCGTACAGCACTTTTCATGACCACCAAAGACTTTACAGCCAATCAAATACTTTGGAAGGGTTCCCATCATTGTAATTCAAGCAAACACAGCAATTAATCTGCGCACAGCAACATCCCACAAACAGTGATAATGACCCGATAATCTATTTTGTTTTGGGACGTCAGTTGAGGGCAATTATTGACCAGAGAAAACATCCCTGCTCTTACACAAGAGCTTGGAGCAGGAGTAGGTCATTCAGTCCCTCATGCCTGCTCAGCCATTTGATACAATCATGGCTGATCTCATCTCAATCTCAACTCCACTTTCCTGGCCACTCTTCAAAATACATTCCCCCCCTTTACCACTTAGAAATCTGTCTATCTTCTCCTTAAATTTACTCATTTCCCCATATCCTTCACACTTTGGGGATGTGAATTCCACAGATTCATAACACTTACAGAATAGACTTCTCCTCATCTCTGTTTTAAAAATGTCTTGGAAATAGAAATGTGGCATCTTTTGCATCTGCTTGAGTGGACATTGATAACGTTTCAAGGTGTCTCCTTGGCTAAAAAGTGCTTTGAGATATCTGGTGGTCTTGAAAAGCATGACATAACTTAAAGGGTTTTTTAAATTATTCAGTCTTGGGATGGGGGAGTCACTGGCTGGGACAGCATCTATGACCCATTCTGAATAGTCCTAGAGAAGGTGGAGGTGAGCTGCTTTCTTGAACCATTGCATTCCATGCTGTTAAGGAGGGAATTCCAGGATTTTGACCAAGCCACAGTGAAGGAACGGCGATATATTTCTAAGTAAGAACGGTGAGTGGCTTGAAGGGGATCTTGTAGGTGCTGGTGTTCCCATATACCTTCTGCCTTTGTTATTCTAGATGCAAGTGGTCACTGGTTTAGAAGGTGCTATCTGAGGACCATTGGTGAATTTCTGCAGTATATCTTGTAGATAGTACACACTGCTGCTACTGAGCGTCGGTGGTGAAGGGAGTGGATACTTGTGGATGTGGTGCCAATCAAGTGGCTGCTTTGTCCTGGATGGTGTCAAGCTTCTTGTGTGTTGTTGGGGCTGCACTCATCCAGGCAAAGGGGGAGTATTCCATCACACTCCTGACTTGTGTGTTGTAGATGGTGGACAGGATTTGGTGAGTCAGGAGGTGAGTTGTGTGCTGCAGTATTCCTAGCCTTTGACCTATTTTTGTAGCTACAATATTTATATGGCTAGTACAATTCAGCTTTTTGGTCAATGACAATCACCAGAACATTGTTAACGGGGTATTCAGTGATGGCAATTCATTAAATATCAACGGCTAAGTTCTTTCTTATTGGAGATGGTCATTAACTGGTATTTGTTTAGCAGGCATGTCTGCTACCTGCCACTTGTCAAGTCAAACCTGGATTGTAGGAGCTGCAGATGCTGGAGGATCTGAGATAACAAGGTGTGGAGCTGGATGAACACAGCAGGCCAAGCAGCATCAGAGAAGCACGAGAGCTGATGTTTAAGGGTCTAGGCCGAAACGTCAGCCTTCCTGCTCCTATGATGCTGCTCGGCCTGCTGTGTTCATCCAGCTCTACACCTTGTTGGCCCAAACCTGGATATTGTCCAGGTGTTGATTTGGGCTTCACTATCTGTGGAGCTGTCAATGGAGCTGAGATAAAACTGTGTGTCACTCGGCAGGTTGTTGCTGAGCAGGTTCTGCTTGATATCACTGTTACTGACCCCTTCCATCCCTTTACTGATGATCGAGTGTAGTCTGATGGGGCAGTAATTGCCTATGTTGGATTTGTCCTTTTTTTATGTACAGACATACGTGGGCAATTTTCCACCTTCTCTGGAAGATGACAATGTACAGGAACAGCTTGGCTAGTGGAGTGACAAGCTCTGGGGCACAGGTCTTCAGTGCTATTGCCAGAAATTTGTCAACTTCCTTCGCGGTAGCCAATGCCTTCAGTCTTTTCTTAATATCACATCTTGATATTTTCTTGATATTCACAAGTGAATCGAATTGGCTGAAGACTGGGATCTGCAATGTTGGGGACCTCTAAAGGAGGTCGAGATGGTCCTACCATTTGGTATATCTGTCTGATGGTTGCTGCAAATATTTAGTTTTACTTTTTGCACTGATGCGATGAACTCCCCCTTTCGTTGAGGATGGAGATACTTGTAGAGCCACTTCCTCCAGTATGTTGTCTAATTATTATACCTCCATTCATGGCTGGTTGTGTCAGGACTGCAGAACTGTGATCTGACCACATATGGAACCACATAGCTCAATCTATGACTAGATGCTTAAGCTGTTTGGCATGCAGGTAGTCCTGTGTCACTTCCTTATCTTTTCCTCATGGCCTTGAAAGAATTGTTTCCTTTTTTTCAGAAGCTAGATCCTCAAATATGAGGGCATGGGAAGATGAAGAGATATCACCCCCTGTGAAGGATTAGATATGTCCAGGAACTGAAGACCCTAATTACCTGCTCAGGGACATTGATATCAAGATGGAGAGAAACTGATAGCTTTATTATGCTTGCAGAAAATTCAAATCAAGTGTAAGATTATAAAATATTGAAGGCATTGTATCCATTATTCATCAACAACCTGACCAAGATAAGTATTTCACCGCTTGGTCCTGATTTTATGATGGATAGGAAAACTTGGATCTTACTTGATGCCTTGTGGTGTTTCATTCTCTACTCAAAAGTAAATAACTCTGAAAGGTGGAGGAAGTTGAAATAATATAAGGTTGTTTTCCAACTGAGTTTCTAACTTAGCAAGCTGCTGATATTTTCATTAAATTGAAGGGCTCAGCCTGTGAGCCAACTTAGAATCAATTTTGATACTTTTCAAAGTTATTACACATCACTGGAATAGGTGGAATTTGAACCTGGGCCTCCTTGACTGAAGCCACTGTGCCACAAAACTCAGTTTAAAGCTGTTTTAGACATTTTCCCTTGTTCACTGATGCTATTATATATCTGAAACAGGTGGGGCAACAACTTGGGTCTCCTAGACCAGAGGTAGAGGCACTACCACTGTACCACAAGAACCCATTCCAAATGGATATTTTTAAGGGATGTTAGAGGATGCAGCCCTCTGGAGCAAATGGGACAAGCCTCATCATTATTATGACCTACTGACGCCAAAATGATCCCATTTCTGTTTAATCATATTTGCGAGCAATTTCAAGAGACAAACTTTTCTAAACAAATTATTCAACCTGAGTCAATGCTTGAATTGGCATGGGTATTGTTAGTTGCTTCTATTTGTAATTGCCATGAAATTTTATTACATTGGAATAACCAACCAAAGCAAGAGAAAGCCTCAGAGTTTAATTATGATGAGGTGCTAACTCCCCTTAGAAATACAACTACTGTTGCTTTAACAATAAGCAAACACCTCACTTATCAGAAATCATACACTTGAATAGTTAGATTGACCACGCGGACCTCCCAAACGACTATGAAAAATCCATTACTTATCACTTCAGTTCCCTCTTGATAAATTTGTCTTAGGCCCTTCTCTGTCTTTGTTCAGCTTTTCAATGCTGTTTCCTCCCAAATTTGTGCTGTTCTACTTACAAAAAAAAATGATGGTATGAGAAGCAAGTGTGACCCATCAAGTTTGCTTATTACTACGGACAGTTTATCCAACACTTTACCGACCAAACACTGAGGAAAGATAGGATCAAACTTTTCACTGACTCAAAGGAAAATTAATAAAGCTTCCATTAGTTAGGTTAGAAAGGACCAACGATGGATTATGCTGACTTGAACGCTATGTTTTGAGTGTTTCTAATGCTTAGCCCCAGATGGAAGGTTTAGAAAGAGCTTCATCTGTCAGAAGAGGTGGCCAGAAAGACCTTTGTTTAGAGGTGACGGTACAAGTTGGCTTTGCTTATCACTCAGACTTATTACACAACTCTAACTCCTAAAATGTGATTATAAACCAATTCTCCAAATTAAACCTTCTTGTCTTACAACAAGGCCAAGGCATTTAGCTTTAGCCACTTTTGGGGTAGCGAGTCTGCCTTTATCATAATCAGAAAACTAGCACAAATTGCAGACAATATTACACCTGACTTACACATGAACAAAGAGCAGTAGGCCATTCAGCCCCTCGATCATGCTTCATTATTCAATAAGATCATGGATGATCTGAATGCAACCTCAAACCCACATTCCCGACTACCCCTCATAGTCTTTCAGACCATTGTTTACGAAAAATCTATCTACTTCTTTTTCAAAGGTATTCAAGGAGGCTGGTGTCACAGTTAGGGTGGTTAAAAAAGCGCTAAGCACGTTTATCTTCAATGCTTAGACCTTTGAGTACAGGAGTTGGAAACATCATGTTGAGGTTGTACAGGACATTGGTGAGACCTCTTCTGGAGTACTGTGTGCAGTTCACTCTGTTATAGGAAGGATATTATTAAGCTGGAGAGGGTTCAGAAGAGATTTACCGAGGTGTTGCCAGGATTGGAGGGTTTGCCTTATAAAGAGAGGTTAGATAAGATGGGATTTCTTTTTCCTGGACCATAGGAGTTTGGGGGGTGGCCTTCTCGATGTTTATAAAATCATGAGGGCTGTAGATAAGCTGAAGTGCAGGTGTCTCTTCCTAATGGTGGGGATTTTCAAAACTAGAGGCATATTTTTGAGGTTAGAGGAAAAAAAATTAAAAAGACACAGGTAGTAGTGGGAGACAACTTTTTACACGAAGTGGTTTGTGTGTGGAATGAACTTCCAGAGGGAGCGGTGGATGTGGGTACAGTTACAATGTTTCAGAGACATTTAGATAAGTACATGAAAGGAAATGTTTGGAGGGACATGGGTCAAGTGCAGGCAGGCGGGTCTAGTTTAGTTTGGGATTTTGGTTGGCGTGGACTTGGTTGGACCGAAGGATTTGTTTCTGTGCTGACTCTATGACGATGACTTTATGACTCAATTCAAACACCAGAGGATTTCACCAGCTTCAAAATCTCCCCTCCTCCCACTGCATCCCAAAATCAGCCAAGCTCATCCCCGTCTGCCTAACCTGTTCTTCTTCTCACCTATCCCCTCCTCCCACCTCAAGCTGCACCTCCATTTCCTACCTACTAACCTCATCCCGCCCCCTGGACCTGTCTGTTCTCCCCAGACTGACCTATCCCCTCCCTACCTCCCCACCTATACTCTGCTGTCCACCTACCTTCTCCTCTATCCATCTTCAGTCCACCTCCCCCTCTCTCCCTATTTATTTCAGTATCCTCTCCCCTTTCCCCTTTTCTGATGAAGGGTCTAAGCCCGAAACGTCAGCTTTTGTGCTCCTGAGATGCTGCTTGGCCTGCTGTGTTCATCCAGCCCCACACTTTGTTATCTTGCAAAGATACATGACCCTCTGAAAGAGGAGAAATTCACCTTATCTTGGTTTAGAATGGGTGAGCCCTCATTTTTAAGCTCTGACCCCTAATTCTTGATTCTACCAAAGGAGGAATCACCGTCTCTGCATTTACCTCAGAAAGACCCCTGAAGATCTTGTATGTTTCAATCGAGGCTGCCCTTATATTGTAAACTCCAGTCGGTACAAGCCCAACTTGCACAAAATTTCTTCAATGAATAATTCTCTTCACTTCTCCCACCTTCATCTCCAACTCCCGCTGTAATCCCATGTCTTCATCTTTTAAGTCTTCTCTAAATTTTTTCCAATGTGTCAACATCTTTACTTAAATAAGATAACTACTACTGTCCACAATACCCCAGATGTAGTCTTACCAGTGCACTGTATAACTGAAACATCGGCTGAGACTCTTCTCTCTGGAGTGTAGGAGGCTGAAGGGTGGCCTTATAAAGGTTTATAAAATCATGAAGGGCACAGATAAGGTGAATAACCAAGGTCTTTTCCCCATGGTAGGGGAGTTCAAAACTAGACGGCATAGATTCAAGATGAGAGGGGAAAGATTAAAAAGGGACTGAGGGGCACTCATAGAAGGTTGTGCATGAATGGAATGGGCTGCTAGTGGAAGTGATAGAGGTAAGTACAATTACAACATTTAAAAGATATTTGGGCAGGTACATGGATAGGAAGGGTTTAGAGGGATAAGGGCCAAATGCAGGAAGTGTGGCCAGTTCAGTTTAGGAAACTTGGTCAGCATGGACAAGTTGGACCAAACGGTCTGTTTCCACTTTGTATGACTCTATGACTCCATAACCTCCCACGTTGTACTTAATTCCTCTCACAATAAAATATAGCATTCCATTAGCTTTCCTGATTATTTGCTGTACCTGCACACCAATCACCTATGAATCATGTACTCCGACACCCAGACCCCTCGGCCTCACAGAGCTCTGCAAATCTCTTGCCATTTAGATAATACGCTTATTCAGTTCTCATGCCAAAGTGGAAAATTTCACGTTACCAAATCACACTTCACTTGGAAGTGTTTTCCAACTCACTTAACATATCTATATATATATATATATATATATTTCTTTTGGTTTCTTCCTTAAATCCTCTTCACAGTCCAAAGATGTGCAGGTTAGGTGGGCCGACCACACTAAATTGCCCCTGTAGTATCCCGGGATGTGTTGATTAGGTGGATCAATGGGAAATAATAGGATTACAGGGATAGGGTAGATCTGGTGGGATGCTGTTTGAAGGGCTGGTGTGGACTTGATGAGCTGAATGGCCTGTTTCCACACCTTAGGGATTCTATTTTATGCTACACTGTTAGGAACTCTTTACTTCTTACCGTTATCATTTCTCATCTCTACCCAAACCATTTCTACATCCTGAACTTGCGACATCCATTTCTACTGGGCTAATACCAGCATTAATTAACAGCACAACCCCTCCACCTTTTTTAAGCTTCCTATCCCTCCAAAATGTCCTGTACCCTTCAAGATTCAGGCTCCAACCCATGTGACCCAGCATCGATAAAACATATTTATTTATTTCAATTTGTACTTTCAGTTCATCTGTTTTGTTTCAATGTTCCATATTCAAATACCAAGTCGTTTTAGAGTCCTAGATTTATACAATGCAGAAAAGGTCTTTCAGCCCACCGAGCCTACATTGACAATAACTACCACTAAAGGCAGGCTACTCCTGATTTCCTGCATTTGTCCCATAACCTTAAATGTTATGATATTTGAAGTGCTTATCCAAATATTTTTTAAAGTTCATAAGATTTCCAGACTCCACGCTCGTCCCAGTCAGCGCTTCCAGATTCCCAACACTCACTGAGCGAAGAAGTTCTTTTTCCTAAATCACCCCCAACTCCCAACTTTGAATACTCGCCGCCTGCTAATCATGTGTCTTGAAAAGCATTTCTATTTCTCTCTGAGTTTAAATTCCATCAGATTTGAAATCTAAATCTTCAATAACCAGAAACAACGGTGCAGTATTTTAAAACATGGCCTCATTTTAAATTGGCTTTTTAAAATAATCTTTGGAATCTTTAATAGAACAGTTTGATTGAAGGGGGTGAAAATGGATTGAATTGTTCAAAAAGATCAGAATATCTGCGCAATTCCCACATATTAATAACTAAAACATATTTTGAAAATATGCAGAACCAATTGTTAGATATCAGAGATGATGGGAACTGCAGATGCTGGAGAATCCAAGATAATAAAATGTGAGGCTGGATGAACACAGCAGGCCAAGCAGCATCTCAGGAGCACAAAAGCTGACGTTTCGGGCCTAGACCCTTCATCAGAGAGGGGGATGGGGGGAGGGAACTGGAATAAATAGGGAGAGAGATAGTTAGATATACTGGGATATGGTAGACAGTTTCTTGGTCATTTTACAAGCTATAATTTAACAATTTTCACAACAATTCTTGGTACCCAAAATGTCCTGTTTCATTTATTTTTGAATGCCAACAATTACAATCATAAAGTCACAGAGGCATACAGCACAGAAACAGACCCTTTGGCCTAACTCGTCCATGCCGACCAGATATCCTGAATAAATCCAGTCCCATTTCTCAGCATATAGCCCATATTGATCTAAACCTTTCCTATTCAGATACCCATCCACATGCCTTTCAAATGCTGTGATTGTACCAGCATCCACCACCTCCCCGGCAGCTCATTCCATACACACACCACCCTCTGTGTGAAAATGTTGTCCCTTAGGTCCCATTTAAATCTTCCCCCTCTCACCTTAAACCTAGACCCTCCAGTTTTGGACTCCCCCACCCTGGGAGAAAAGACCTTGGCGATTCACCCTATCCATGCCCGTCATGATTTTATAAACCTCTGTAAGGTCAATCCTCAGAATCCAAATTTCAAGTGAAAATAGCCCCGGTCTATTCAGCCTCTCCCTATAGCTCAAACCCTCCAAGAAAGGAAACATCCTTGTAAATTTTTTCTGAACCCTTTCATGTTTTGTATGCAATTAATGAAAATACACCTTGATAATTAATGATAATTAATTCAATCAAGGGGAATCGGGGTTTGCCTATTTTAATAGACAGGACTAAAGAGCATGGTGATTTAAAACCAACAGAAAAGATCAGCAAAACTTGATTTGTGTTTGAAATTCCTCAAACTTCTGGGTGGGTCACATAGATTTTAGGCAAATTGAACTCAAGAAAACTGACTCAAGTTAAACAGAGAACGTTACCTCATTCAGTGTTCAGTGGGAATAATGCTGTTCAGAAATCCATCTCATCACAGGCCTGAAATGTAACTTCTGAGCTGGCAGGAAATTATATTTTTTGCTTTCAGAGCCCAGAAGTCAAAAGAACAATGCACAATCATTTCACATCTGGATATCACAAGCAACACAGAAAGATTATCTCCAGTGAAAAGCCATCCTTGAATAATGTTCAATGATTATTAGAAATGTGCCTCAAGATATCACTGTACTTTCTGTGCCGGCTTTTCAAACTGATTCTGAAAGCATTAGTGAACAAAATCTTTGTTTTACTGCATAGAGAGCAAGGGGCTGAGTTGCGGAGGAAATCATTTAAGCACCTCCAGGACCTCTGGTGTTTCTGGAAGCAGTCAGCTATGGGTAAGACTCCTATCTCCTCATTGCAAGGCTCTGCATTCAAATCCTACTCCAGGGCTTGAGGTTGAGGAATTTAGGCTTAAGTGCCCACTAGAGAGAATGGTGCATGGTGGAGGTGCTGTCTTTCAGATGGGATAATAAAATGTGACCCAATGCTGGGTGAACATAAAAGGTTTCACATCATGAATTTGAAGAGCAGAAAGAGAGATTGCTGTGGTTCAGCACATCTCCTGCTGAGTGTAGCGAATTGAGTGTAAGGTACAGACTTATGCACCTAGTGATGGAGTGTAAGTGCCAAGTGATTGACAAACTGAAGCTTAGCTGCCTCTGCAAATGAATGTAAAAGATCCCCCTCTGTAATGGTGACTATACTTCAACAGTACATAAGCGACTTGCTGGAGGTGTGCAATAAAACTAGCAGCACTGGAAGAAATTCAACATGGTGGCAGTACCCGACAGAGAGAATTAGGGTTGACATTATTTTTAAAGTATCACGTGGTTTGATACCAAACTATGTGTTTGGGGTTTGAGACAGACTTACCAAGGAGAAGACAAAGTCAAGAACTGTCTTTAGGGATAGACTTCAAAGTGGCGCTCTTGAAAATACATGAATAATAAATACTGCATGGTACGCAGATATAGAAATCCCTGACTTACAACTGCATCAAATAAGGTTTACACTGTCGGTTCCTTTTGTCCACATCCATGTTGCAGTCTAGTCTGGTGTGCCTTTCAGAATGTCTGACACTCAATCTCTGCCCACTGGCACCAGAGTCGGGTTTAGGCTGTGCGATACCCGATGGCATCAGCGGGGTCTGTGTTAACGAGGGCTCATAGTGACGGCAGTTGTCGGTGGAGCTTTGATGGCGCCAAAGTTTGGCAGCGCTCATTCCAGTGGTGGCACTCGTGCCCGGCCACCAGACCCATGGCCCATGGTGGAGCACTTAACAAGAAGGACTTAAAGCTGAAGACTTTTTTCCCCTTACTGCTTCATTTCTCTGCCTTTATTTTCAATGCTTTTGGTTTATTTTCCAGGGCCGCAAGATGGGGCGGTAGAGTGGTGACACCACATTGCACCTCTCGCTGTATTTTGTAACAAAGTACATGCGACAAAAATAAATAAAATCAAATCACTGCTCCATTTACACACAGCGATGTACAGCTCCATGACATCATCATAAGGTTGCTCCAGGGTCCCGATGCCCACAAGCATCAATTCCAAGGCCAATATGGCTCTCCTTCAAAACTCCACTAGCACATCTAGAGTTTCTCCAGCAACTTTTCACTAATTTCAAAATGTAAAGTGTTTTGAGACATCCTATGGCGCAGGGAAAATTGTTGAACAAATGCAACTCTTTTTATTTATTTTGTCCTTGGTGGCCACAGAATTGTATTATCAAGAGTGCGAGTTGGTGGCAATTGAATGCTGCAGGTTCTTGACAATTTCCACGTATCATGGCCATGACCATTTCCTCCGCTATTTAAACTTGGAATTTTCGAAACAATTGATGTTGCTAAAACCAAATCTGTCGATGTGCTTTTCTGCACATGATGAGCCAGGATAAAAGTAGCAGATGTCATATGCATATTTCAGGCTTCAAACCTCCTGGAATCCAAACGACCAGTAAACAGAATTGTGTTAAATTAATTTTGATGCTGTTCAGCATTGTTTAACGGCTGCAGTTATTTTCTCTTGGGACTCGGGGCCATTGTTTTGTCTGGAGTCTCCTGGAATAGTCAGGATTTGATACGCTATTTAAAATTCAAAGGTCAAAGATGTAAAGGAGTAGCGATATACATGTCAACTTCAGTTACGATAACAGCGCAAAATGATTATCCCCTGTGATAGCTCATCTCTTCTCCGGGCGACAAAGTCAAGCCTGTCTTCATGCAGAAAGTTGTTTCAATCACAATATGTCTTGAAGAGATTACTAAACATTGTACGCCAACGTCTCAAGCCTTCTCAAGCAACTGCAGACTGGGAGAAGCCCCCATTAAGAAATACTACCCTACACTCAGGAATCACTCAGTGAACCTTCTTCTGTGATTAATTGTAAATAATGCATTTTCTTGAGATGCAGACAACTCAGGAGGATGGAGCAGGAGGAACACAGCAGGCCAGGCAGCATCAGAGGAACAGGAAAGGTGATGTTTCAAGTCAGGACCCTTCTTCAGATGGAGGAGTATTCAGCCCATCTGTAACTGGGTCACAGCTGATCTGTAAGGATTCGCATTGGCTTTATTTTTGCCTCTTTTCTGTGTTTTATCCCTGCTCCTAAGTTACTTAGGGTAGTGCTATGCCCTGTCTAACCTGTGCTATACCCACCCTGGTCCCCCAAACTGAGAATGCTTAGAACTTGATTCGTTTTCTCAGTATTATGCATCATTCAGGTATCTTCTTCAAGCAGTGATTTGAGATTGTTACAGGTGAACAAGGTCTTGTTTCCAATTGTCCTCTAGAAAGACCAAGCTGTTCATTATCTATATACAACCATTAATGGTCTTATAGATAGAGTCATAGATGTAATAAACCTTTAGAAACATTGATTAAGCTTCAGCTAAGACATTGTGTTCCCCTGGGCTCCAGAGGTTAGGAAGGATGGAAAATCAGGATTTATTGCTAAAGGAATAGAGAATAAAAGTAGGGGAGAGTTCCTGCAACTGTACAAGGCATCAGCGAAACTGCATCTGGAGTATTCTATACAGGTTTGGTCCCCTTACTTTGAGGAGGGATGTTGTGTGTATTGGAGACAGTCCAGAGGAGATTTACCAGATCGATTCTAGAGATTAGAGATTCATCAAAAGAAGAGAAATTGAGCAGTTTGGGTCAATCCTCTCTAGAGCTAGAAGATTGAGAAATATGACTGAGGTACATAAAATACTAAAGAAGATTGACAGACTAGACGTAGAGAGGATGTTTCCACATGTGGGGCAATCTAGGATAAGAGATCGTAGCTTTCGGAGAAAAGGTGGCAGATTTAAAACAGAGATGAGAAGAAATTGGAAATGAAAAAAACACTGGAAATCAGAAGCAAAAATAGAAATTACTGGAAAAACTCGGTAGAATCTGTGGAGAGAAATCAGAGTCAAAGTTTCGGATCCGGTGACCCTTCTTCAGAACTGATGGTGGCTGGGAAATAGCTGATATTTATTTAGAAGATGGGGCGGAAAGGTGAGAAGAAATTACTCCTCTCAAAGGGTCATGAATCTGTAAAATTCACAACCCCAGAGTGCAGTGAATGCTGGGTCACTGAATAAATTAGAGTAAGAGATAAACAGATTTTTAATTAGTACGGGTTAAGGGAAGGATTCAGGAAAGTGGAAGGTTCCGAGGAAGGGTCACCGGACCCGAAATGTTAACTCTGTCTTCTCTTTCACAGATACTGCCAGACCTGCTGAGCTTCTCCAGAAACATCGTTGTTGTTGCTGTAGTTGTCAGGAAAGTGGAGTTGAGACCGAGATGAGATCAGCCATGATCATATTGAAAGGCAGAGCAGACTGAAGGGGCTGAATGGCCCACTCCTGCTCCTAGTTATTACGTGATTATCTTCTTAAGGAATCAAAGTATCACAGTGGAGGTTTAGCAGAATGATACCAGGTCAAGCAGAGTGACGAGATGAACTGGGTTCGGTCGGTCTTCAATTTAATGGAGTTGTTCAAAGTGAAGATGGTTTTGACAACATGAAACAGAATCAACCAGGAAGTGAACTACCAGGAGGACTGGGCACCAAGGGGCACAAACTGAGTATTAGTGCCAAAAGAACAGAAGTTGTGAAGAGGAGAATCATTTCACACATCTGGAATGTATTTATTACCTGAAAGGAAAACAGCAGTAGCTGATTAGTAAGTTTGCAGATAGACACAAAGATTAAGGGAGCTGCAGATAGTGAGGAAGATCGCCAGAGGATACAGCAGGATATAGATATCTATAAGCTGGAGATTGGGGCGGAGAAATGGCAGATGGAATTTAACTGGACAAGTGCAAAGTGATGCATTTTGGAAGCTCTTTTTTTAAAATTCATTCATGAGATGATTAGACGAGCACTTAATGCCCATCCCTAATTCTCTAGAAGTCAGTTAAGATTCACCCACAGTACCATGAATCTGGAGTCAGATGAAGGCCAAACCAGGTAAGAGAGGCAGTTTCCTTCCTTAGAGGGAATTAGTGAAACAGACGGGTTTTCCAGCAATCAATAAGGGATTCATGACCATCATTACAAGTACATGCCCAATTGGGGCGGCACGGTGGCTCAGAGGTTAGCACTACAGCATCACAGCACCAGGGACCCAGGTTCAATGCCAGCCTCGGGCAACTGTCTGTGTAGAGTTTGCACATTCTCCCCGCGTCTGCGTGGGTTTCCTCCAGGTGCTCTGGTTTCCTCCCACAGTCCAAAGACGTGCAGGCTAGGTGGGTCGGCCATGCTAAACTGTCCGTAGTGTTCAGGGAGGAGTGGGTTATGAGGTAGTGTGCCTGGGTGGGATGCTTCAAGAGGCAGTGTAGATATGTTGGGCCGAAGGGCCTGTTTCCACACTGCAGGAATCTAATCTAATTACATTCTTAATTCCAGACTTTTGGGGAATTCAAATTCCATTGTCTGTTCTGGTAGAATTCGAACCCAGAATGTTAACTGGGTTTCTAGATTAATAATCAGGTGTTAATACCAACAGTATCCTGTAGGAGGAAAGTATACAGCAAATGGCAGAACCTCCTTGGTAACACTCATTAACAGAGAGATCTAGGTGTACAGGTCCACAGTTCCTTGAATGCGGCACCACAAGTGGATAAGGTGGTCAAGAAAGCATACGGCATGCTTACCTTCATCAGTCAGGGCATAGAGTATAAAAATCAGTCATGTTGCAGGTCTCCAGGACTTATTTGGGCCCCATTTGGAAAATTGCTTACAGTCCTCGTCGCCACACTGCCAGGAGGATGTGAAGGCTATGGAGAGGGCACAGAAAAGGTTTACCAGGGTGTTGGGTCTAGGCCCAAAACGTCAGCTTTCCTGCTCCTCTGATGCTGCTTGGCCTGCTGTGTTCATCCAGCTCTACACCTTGTTATCTCTGATTCTGCAGCATCTGCAGCTCCCACCATCTCTTACCAAGATGTTGTCTAGTTTGGAGTGTATTAGTTGTGAGGACAGAGTGGACAAACTTTGTTTGTTTCCACTTGAATGTTGGCAGCGAGGGGCAGCCCGATAGAAGTTTACAGAATTATACGAGACATGGATAGTCAGCATTTCCTTCCCCAGGTTGAAATATCAATTACTGGGTGGCATGGGTTTAAAATAAAAGGGGGAACGTTTAAAGGAGACGTGAGAGGCAAGAGTTTTACACAGAGGGTATTAAGTGCCTACACTGCAGGCAAAACAGATGGTAGAAGCAGATACAATAGAAATGTTTAAGAGGCATTGAGACAAATACATGAATAGAAAAGGAATAGAGTGATGTGGACCACAGAAAGACAACAGCTTTTGATTTGCAACTGAGTCATGTATCAGTGTGGTCTTGGTAAGCCAAGGGGCCTGTTCCGGTGCTTACTATTCTTTGTTTAGATACAACAACCGCTTTCAAAGAGGAATTGGACACATACTTGTAAATCAAGCAGTTTAGGATTCTGAGGAAAGAGCAATGGGGCGTACAGTGGGACTAATTCCATCAAACAGCTGTAACTAACACAATGGCCTAGTGTCCAGTACCTTTGCCAACTTTATCTACAACTTATTTTCCATAATACCGACAAAAGTATACTTGATGGGGGATGGATGATGAATAAGTTCCTCGGTGCCATCAAGTCTCTCAGGTCACACTCAGTGCTGTTTCCCCAGAGCATTACTGCTGCTTACGAAGTGCAGTGGTCCCTTTATCAACCTGGGCTGCTCAGAGCGTCCTTGTTCAAAAATCCCATCCACAGTCAGATGAACAAAAAATTAACTGCTGAGATATTGAGAATGGAATCCTCTGAGATTTTGCAAACACTCATTCAGCACATTGCTTGATAACAAATAGCAGTCCTGATTAGCCCACACTTCAACTGTGGAAGCTGCGATATGGTCGAGGCAGCATAGACTGTTGCTAGCTATGATACTTTTAGATTTTCAGGAGTTTTCATGAGCAAAGACTCAAAAACATCACCTCAATTTATCTCCTGTGGTTTTTACTTTTCCTGTGTCTCTGTCATCCAGTTCAGAACTGAAGTGATATCACAATATGTGCCACATAATATGAAAGGAGTTGAATCTACAAACAGAGATAACAGGAACTGCAGATGCTGGAGAATCCGTGATAACAAGATGTAGAGCTGGATGAACACAGCAGGCCAAGCAGCATCAGAGGAACACAAAAGCTGATGTTTCGGGCCTAGAACCTTTTCCAGAAATGGGGGAGGGGAAGGAGGTTCTGAAATAAATAGGGAGGGGGGGAGGCGGATAGAAGATAGATAGAGGAGAAAATAGGTGGAGAGGAGACAGACAGGTCAAAGAGGCGGAGATGGAGCCAGTAAAGGTGAGTGTAGGTAGGGAGTTAGGGACAGGATAGGTCAGTCCAGGGAGGACAGACAGGTCATGGGGCGGGACGAGATTAGTAGGTAGGAGATGGGGGTGCAGCTTGAGGTGGGAGGAGGGGATAGGTGCGAGGAAGGAACGATTAGGGAGCGGGGACGAGCTGGGCTGGTTTTGGGATGCGGTAGGGGGAGGGGAGATTTTGAAGATTGTGAAATCCACGTTGATACCATTGGGCTGCAGGGTTCCCAACCGGAATGTGAGGTGCTTTCCCTGCAACCTTCGGGTGGCGACCAGGATGCCACCTCCCTCAACCGCATCCCAAAACCAGCCCAGCTTGACCCCACATCCCTAACGTGTCCTTCCTCCTACCTATTCCCCCCTCCCACCTCAAGCCCCACCCCCATCTCCTACCTACCAGCCTGATCCAACCCCCTTGACCTGTCCATCCTCCCTGGGCTGACCTATCTCCTCCCTAACTCCCCACCTACACTGACTTTTACTGGCTCCATACCCGCCTCTTTGACAAGTCTGTCTCCTCTCCACCTATCTTCTCCTCTATCCATCTTAGACCATAAGAACATAAGACATAGGAGTGGAAGTAAGGCCATTCGGCCCATCAAGTCCACTCCGCCATTTAAATCATGGCTGATGGGCATTTCAACTCCACTTCCCTGCACTCTCCCCGTAGCCCTTGATTCCTTCTGAGATCAAGAATTTGTCAATCTCTGCCTTGAAGGCATCCAACGTCCCAGCCTCCACTGCACTCCGTGGCAATGAATTCCACAAGCCCACCGCTCTCTGGCTGAAGAAATGTCTCCTCATTTCCGTTTTAAATTTAGTCCCTCTAATTTTAAGGCTGTGCCCATGGATCCTAGTCTCCCTGCCTAACGGAAACAACTTCCCAGCGTCCACCCCTTCGAAGCCATACATTATCTTGTAAGTTTCTATTAGATCTCCCTTCAACCTTCTAAACTCTAATGAGTACAATCCCAGGATCCTTAGCCGTTCATCATACGTTAAACCTACCATTCCAGGGTTCATCCGTGTGAATCTCCGCTGGACACGCGCCATGGCTAGTATGTCCTTCCTGAGGTGTGGGACCCAAAATTCCTATCACACTCTAGCTTTGTCAGCAAGTGATGTCTAAATGTCAAATCCGTTAAAAAGTACCTTTCATAGCCTCAGAATTTGGGATGTCAAAGGAACAGGAGGAATTAGAGGGAATAATAGTTCCTAACAAGGAAATCTATTCTTCTATTCACCTCCCCCTCTCTCCCTATTTATTGAAGAACCCCCTTTCCTTCCCCCATTTCTGAAGAAGGGTCTAGGCCCGAAACGTTAGCTTTCCTGCTCCTCTGATGCTGCTTGGCCTGCTGTGTTCACCCAGCTCGACACCTTGTTATCTCTGAATCTACAGTCATTCAGGCTACTTTGATGCTTTCAAAACTGACCAGCAGCTTATTGTATCAGTGATAATGGGAACTGCAGATGCTGGAGAATCCAAGATAATAAAATGTGAGGCTGGATGAACACAGCAGGCCCAGCAGCATCTCAGGAGCACAAAAGCTGATGTTTCGGGCCTAGACCGTTCATCAGAGAGGGGGATGGGGTGAGGGTTCTGGAATAAATAGGGAGAGAGGGGGAGGTGGTCCGAAGATGAAGAGAAAAGAAGCTAGGTGGAGAGGAGAGTATAGGTGGGGAGGTAGGGAGGGGATAGGTCAGTCCAGACAGTTCGTCCCCTCCCCCCACTGTACCACACAACCAGCCCAACTCTTCCCCTCCACCCACTGCATCCCAAAACCAGTCCAGCCTGTCTCTGCCTCCCTCACCTGTTCATCCTCTCACCCATCCCTTCCTCCCACCCCAAGCCGCACCTCCATCTCCTACCTACTAACCTCATGCCACCTCCTTGACCTGTCCGTCTTCCCTGGACTGACCTATCCCCTCCCCACCTCCCCACCTATACTCTCCTCTCCACCTATCTTCTTTTCTCCCCGTCTTCGGTCCGCCTCCCCCTCTCTCCCTATTTATTCCAGAACCCTCACCCCATCCCCCTCTCTGATGAAGGGTCTAGGCTCGAAACGTCAGCTTTTGTGCTCCTGAGATGCTGCTGGGCCTGCTGTGTTCATCCAGCCTCACATTTTATTATCTCAGCAGCTTATTGTCTCTTGTTCCTGAACAACAGAGCTGGAGAAATAAGGCACTTTAATTTAAAATATCACCTGGAAAGATCAAACTAAGGGATTGCTGAAAAAGAGGCATGTTTGCCCTCATCAGGACAAATGCAACCATGACAAACTTCAAAGGGAACAATAATTTAAATCGTGCATGAAAAGGGTGATGATTGGTTGGTACGTTGACACTGATTGGTTGAGGTGTTGCCATGGACGAATGAACCAGGGAAGTATTGACCCTCCCCCTGTCCACCACCATCATGCTTTTGTTTAATTCCTGTTTCTTTTGTTTTCAAAGGTAAAGCCCATGTAAATGGATATCAGCAAGGAGAGGTGAGACACATTGTGAGGCTGACTGATCATCTCAAATTAGTTGTTTTTTTATTCATTCAAGGGTTGAGTGTCTCGCTGGCTAGAGCAGTATTCATTGACTATCCCTAATTGCCCAGAGGGCAGTTACGACTCAACCACATTGCTGTGGGTTTGGGGTCACATGTAGGCCAGACCGGGTATGGATGACAGTTTCTTTCCCTAAAGCACATCAGCAAAGCAGGTGGGCTTTCCCCCAAAGGAATCAGTTCACAGCCCTTAACTCCAGATATTTATTGAATTCAAATTCCACCATCTGCCATGTCAGGATTTGAACCCTGGTCCCCAGAACATTATCTGGGTCTCCACATTAGCAATCCAGCCAAAATACCATGAGGACAGCAGCTCCCCAGTCTATGTGATTCCTATCACACTCTGGCTTTGTCAGCAAGTGATGTCTAAATGTCAAATCCGTTAAAAAGTACCTTTCAAAGCCTCAGAATTTGGGATGTTAAAGGAACAGGAGGAATTAGAGAGAATAGTAGTTCCTAACAAGGAAATAGGTGACCAAAACAGGTTGAAGGGAAATTGAGTGACAACATATTAACCTGAAAGCAGTGGTACAGCGATTATTCTAAAGCTGTTTACAGTCGGCACGGTGGCTCAGTGGTTAGCAGTGTAGCCTCACAGCACCAGGGACCTGGGTTCGATTCCAGCCTTGGGTAACTGTCTGTGTGGAGTTTGCACATTCTCGCCGTGTCTGCGCGGGTTTCCTCCAGGTACTCCAGTTTCCTCCCACAGTCCAAAGATGTGCAGGTTAGGTGGATTGGCCATGCTAAATTGCCCGTAGTGTTCAAGGGTGTGTGTGTTATAGGGGGATGGGTCTGGGTGGGATGCTTCAAGGGGCACTGTAGACTTGTTGGGCCGAAGGTCCTGTTTCCACACTGTAGGGAATCTAATCTAATCAGTCAATTCTGTCCTATTGTGTCACTGTTGCTATGTTAGGGAAACACAGCACCACATTTGCACCTGGTAAGGCCCGACAAACAGCAACTCTCTAACTTCAAATAACTATTGATCTTGCTTTGTGCACAGAACACCATAACCTTATGTGTCTTGCTCTGTCTAAGCACCCTATGATCTGCATGTCCTTCTTTGCTATGATCTGCCTGTACTGCTCTCAAAGCAAAACTTTTCACTGTACTCAGATACATGCGACTACAATAAATCAGTATTCAAACTGACATGTATAAACGGTCCATTTTCTCATGATTTTCATTAAGGTATAGTTATCGACCCAGTATATTGGGGAGTACTTCAAAATAACATCTATAGGATTGGCTACAGCCCCTCAAGACAGCAAATGTGTCCGAAAAATAAAGTTTCAGCTGAGGAGTTATCCTTTGTACGTAAAGATATGGGTATATATTGCAGGTGGTAATCATCAATCCATTGAGGATGGCACCCAAGCCATTCTGACCACATCACTCCAATGAGAATCATAAGCATCTCTGCGGGAGAACGAATTTAGTACTGAAACAATAATAGATATATCGAGTAGCTGGGATGTAAAATGATCTTGGTGCATTAGACTGAACAAACATATATCACTTCTGAGACAAATGTGAGAACATCAGGTAAATGGTGAAAGGATGTCCAACAGATGATCAGTGGGGTGTTGAGTAACTTGATAGTTTGGCAGGTATTCTACTTCAGAAAACAGCTGTTAACTCAAGAAGGTTAATTAAAAGTCCATTTTGCTCTTTGCGATAAGGCCAAGATGGGCACTTGCAGAGGAAAATGCTTGTTCTATGGAGTGAAACCAGCTGAAGAAACCATGGCTGACTTTGTGGATGGGATGTGAAGAAAAAAAGATTTTTCCAATGAGACACATGGTCGTCATTTGTCCTGAGCAGAGACAAAATACTGCCTGTTAAATTCATCCTTAAAATACCTACATTCCCTGCTGTTGGAGCATGTCCCATTAACTTCTGCTTCCCTGATGCCATCCATCATTTGTTGCAAATTGCTTGATTGCTAGAACTGTATATTAACCCATACTGACATAACATTGGCCACCTTTCTGCAAAAACTATATATTTTGTATATATATCTTCATATTTTTTCAATATGCATTCAGAGAACAAAGAGCTATGACTCGCTGAATCTCATCTTGACAGAAAGGCAACCCTACTGTCTTTTTGATGCTGCTTTTGTCATCCAGCTTGATTTATTTTGAGACTGATATCGATGGATTTCTATTTATTGAAAATATTAAGGGCCATGGAGATAGTGCAGGAATAGGTACTGAAGTAAAGGATCCATCAGAAAAATCTATCATTCCCAATCTTGAAAGGTCCTCAGTGTTTTGGGAGAAATCGTCCTAAATTTCCACTCTCTTTCTGATCTCAGGATATCCTAAAGCAATTTATAAATGAGGAAGTGTTTTGTTTTCAATGTCAGCACCATTATAGAATCTCTACAGTATGGAAGCAAGGCATTTGACCTATCCAGTTCACATTGACCTCCTGAAGACCATCCAGACCCATTCCACCAACACTATCCCCGTAATCCTGCATGGCCAATCCAGCTAACCTGTACATCTTTGGACTGTGGGAGGAAACTGGAGGATCCATATAAAGGAAAATCAGACAGTCAATCTGTGCACAGCAAATTCCAACAAGATGCGATGAGATGAAGGGTCTAGTGATGTGTTTTAATGGAATTGGATAGGGAAGACAACCCTCCTTATTTAACATTGCTTTGGAAACTTCCATATTCACCTGAGAGGGTGGGTGTGGCCTCTGAGTAACAAATATTATATTGTATGTGTGCTTCACCTTTACAAGAGTTCATCATTAAGATCCCGTGTTCTATTCATATGCAACATTGTGACTTTGCCTGGCAACTGGCCTACAAACTTCACACCTGTAGAACTCAATTGGTTTATTGTAATGGGATAGCAAGAACTGTCGATGCTGGAGTCAGAGACACCACAGTGTGGAGCTGAAGGAACACAGCAGGCCAGGTAGCGTCAGAGGAGCAGGAAAGCTAACGTTTCAGGCCAGGACTCTTCTTCAGAGAAGAGGAGGGGAAGGGAGCTTGGAAATAAATAGAGAGAGGAGAGGTGGGGCTGGGAAAGGTAGGTGGGATGGTGATAGGCGAATGCAAGTGGGAAGTGGTGGGGATTGGTTAGTGAAGTGAGAGGAGTGAATAGGTGGGAGAGAAGGTGGAGAGGTTGTGTTGGGTCAAGGAGGTGGGGATGAGAGGGAGGGTTCGTCGTGGGATGAGGCCAGGCTGGGGAGATTTTAAAACTGGTGGATTCCATGTTAAGGCCATCGGGCTATAGGCCCCTGAGGTGGAATATGAGTTGTTCTTCCTCCAGTTCCTTCCCTGGGCCTTCTCCAGTGCCACAATGATGTCACCTGCAAACTGGAGGAACAACACCTCATATTCTACCTCAGGGGTCTACAGCCTGATGGCCTTAACATAGAATTCACCAGTTTTAAAATCTCCCCACCCTGGCCTCATCCCATGACGAACATTCCCTCTCATCCCAACCTCCTTGACACGACACAATCTGTCCATCTTTTCCCCAAACTACCTGCCCTACCATTCCTGCTGACAAATCCCATCTATTCCCTGCTTGTATCCAACCTGTGACCACTCCACCTACCTTTGTCCAGCCCCACCCACCCAGCCCGGCCTCCTTGGCCTGACAACCTATCCGGTCCTCCCACCTCACTGACCAATTCCCCCAGTCCTTAGTTGCATTCACCTCTCACCATTCCAGCTACCTTCCCCAGCCCACCCTTTCTCTGTCTATTTATATCTGAGTTCCATTCCCCCTCCCCGTTTCTGAAGAAGGGTCCCAACCCGAAACGTCAATGTTCCTGCTCATCTGATGCTGCCTGGCCTGCTGTGCTCCTCCAGCTCCACACTGTATTATCTCTGGTTTTTTGTAATTTTTTTTGATGACTTATGTTGCGTTTTACCATTTTTAGTGAACTAACCCACTGAGTTAATAAAACCTTACCTAACAATTGATTTTTCTGGATCACCTACATTACAGATGACACCTTAAACTGCACAGCAATCCCCCAGCCCTGCATTGCTGTGCAGGATCAATCTTTTCCACCCCCATTGTAACTCCAAGTGGCACCAGACTGTGGCAATAAAATTCTTTTCACTGTATGTTCCAAGATTTATGCAACAATAAACCATTCACTCTTTCATTCGTATTTATGTTTCAATCAACCTGTTCAAGCGAACTATTGCACACCTCTGGAGAGGTAGAACTTGAACACAGGCCCTCCTAGCTCAGAGGTAGGGACATGATCACCATACCGCAGAGTCCTTTCAAGACATTGGCCCAGGGTTCCCGGTTAACAATCCAGTGACATTACCACTACACACTACCATTGCATCTGCCGAATGGAGAACAGGCTCAAGTTCCTTGGTTGGTGCAAATCCATATTTGGCACCTGACACCACATCACAGCTCCTCAGGGTATTGCATCCTCAAGGGCCCTCTTGTGGCGCAGTGGAGGTGTCTTTACCTTCCCCTCAGATTAGAAGGCCCAGATTCAAGCCCCAAGTGATGTTTTCTCCCCACTCTCAATTAATTACAGATTTAAACAAAACAAGGAACTGCAGATGCTGGAAATCAGAAACAAAAACAGAAATTGCTAGAGAAACTCAGTAGGTCTGGCAACATCCGCGGAGACAGAGTTAATGCTTAGGGTCCACTGACTCTTCAGACCCATTCTGAAGAAGGGTCACTGGGCTGGAAAAATTAATTCTGCTTTCTCTCCATAGATGCTACCAGATCGGCTGAATGATTCCAGCAATTTCTGTTTTTGTTAGGCTGAATATTGTGGCTTAGCTTGCAAGCATCCTGCAAGAAGAGAACAGCATTGATTCTTTAAGTAATTCACCAGACAGAGTCACATGTTAAGAATATTAGTTGATGAGAAATGAAAACATGTCCCATCAATAAAATACACAGCCCATCCAAGGGCTCCATTTACATTTCTCATTGCCACAGAAAGGTAACCAACATCAAAGGCCCCTCCCACCCTGGAAATACTCTCTAATTTCTTCTGTTGGCCAGACTATACAGAAGCTTGAACACATGCACCAACAGGTTCAAGAACAGCTTCTTCCTTGCCTATTAGACTGCTGAATAGACCTCTCTATCTTCAAATAATGTTGATCTTGCTTTGTGCACTCCCTGTGCAGCCATAGTCTGCATGCTGCATTCTATCTGAGCATCTTATGATCTATATGTCCTGATTTGCTATGATCTGCCTGTACTGCATTAAAAAAACAAAGCTTTTCACTGTACTTAGATACATGTGACACCAATAAATCAAATCAACTTAAATCAAATCAGAAGTGACAAATTGTTGTTACACATTGCACTAATTCAGTAACATTAAGGATGTAGAACATCCCTGTTGTATCCAATTCCTTACGCCCTGTCATTGCTAATCTGGCAGATGAGGACAATTTCCAAAGTGAACCTTGTTTTGAAGAAAATACTGACATTCATTTGCACAGTTGGTTACTTCGTCTCAGAAGGCCCCAGGCCGCTGAGCTCTGCAGTCATTGCTGTCATTTGGGATACACACTAACCAAATGGGGAGGCAATGGACCCGTGCCATTATCACCAGACTGTTAATCCAGAGACTCAGATAAAGTTCCAGGGACCCGTGTTCAATTCCTGCAATGGCAGATGTTGGATTTTCAATTCACTAAAAATCTAGAATTTAGAGCCTAATGATGACCATGAAGCCTTTGCATCATTGCTGTTTAAAAAACCCATCTGGTTCACTAATATCCTTTAGGGAAGGAAGCTGCAATCCTTACCTGTTCTGGTCTACATGTGACTCCAGACCCACAGCAATGTAGTTGATTCTTAACAGCCCTCGAGGCAAATAGGGATGGGTGACAAATGATGGCCCCACCAGCAACACCCTCACCCCATGAATGAGTAAAAACAAAATTGCTTGCAGCAAGATGCCAGGAACAGTAACCTGATAATGGCTAGGTAAATGAGTTTTAGTTGTCCTGTTTGAAGAATAACCTCTCCCCTGGACACAGGAGAGAACTTCCTGGGGTGGGTGCTGGGGAAGGGTGGGAGGGAATGGACGTTATTTATGAAGCATTAGCTCCGTCATCCTCAGCTTTCTGACTGCTTTACCTACATTCCTCTCTGACCTCCATTTTCACCACCAGAGCTCATGTCCTTCAATTTGTAGTTCCTGGCAAGCACAGAGATAATGGAAACTGCAGATGCTGGAGAATCCAAGATAACAAAGTGTGGGGCTAGATGAACACAGCAGGCCAAGCAGCATCTCAGGAGCACAAAGGCTGATGTTTTGAGCCTAGACTCTTCATCAGAAAAGGGGGATGGGGAGAGGATTCTGAAATAAATAGGGAGAGAGGGGGAGGCGGACTGAAGATGGTTAGAGGAGAAGATAGGTGCAGAGGAGGGGGAGTTAGGGAAGGTATAGGTCAGTCCGGGGAGGACAGACAGGTCAAGGAAGCGGGATGAGGTTAGTAGGTAGAAAATGGAAGTGCGGCTTGAGGTGGGAGGAAGGGGTAGGTGAGAGGAAGAACAGGTTAGGGAGGCAGGGACGAGCTGGGCTGGTTTTGGGATGCAGTGGGGGGAGGGGACAAGCTGGGCTGGTTTTGGATGCAGTGGGGGGAGGGTTGATTTTGAAGCTGGTGAAGTCCACATTGATACCATTGGGCTGCAGTGTTCCCAAGCGGAATATGAGTTGCTGTTCCTGCAACCTATGGGTGGCATCATTATGGCACTGCAGAAGGCCCAGGATGGACATGTCGTCTAAGGAATGGGAGGGGGAGTTGAAATGGTTCGCGACTGGGAGGCGCAGTTGTTTATTGTGAACCAAGCGGAGGTGTTCTGCAAAGCCGTCCCCAAGCCTCCGCTTGGTCTCCCCAATGTATGGGAAGCTACAATGGGTACAGTGGATGCAGTATACCACATTGGCAGATGTGCAGGTGAACATCTACTTGATGTGGAAAATCACCTTGGGGCCTGGGATGGGGCTGAGGGAGATGGTGGGGGGTGGGGGCGGTAGGTGTAGCATTTCCTGTGGTTGCAGGGGAAGGTGCCGGGTGTGGTGGGGTTGGAGGGAAGAGTGGAGCGAACAAGGGGGTCACGGAGAGAGTGGTCTCTGTGGAAGGCAGACAAGGGTGGGGATGGAAAAATGTCTTTGGTGGTGGGGTCAGATTGTAGATGGCGGAAGTGTCCGAGGATGATACGTTGTATCCGGAGGTTGGTGGGGTGGCATGTGAGGACTAGGGGGATTCTCTTCTGGCAGTTATTGCGAGGGCGGTGTGTGAGGTATGAGTTGCGGGAAATGCCGGAGACACGGTCGAGGGCCTTTTCAACCACAGCAGGGATAAAGTTGCGGTCCTTGAAGCACGAGGACATCTGGGATGTACGGGAGTGGAATGCCTCATCCTGGGAGCAGATGTGACAGACGCAAAGGAATTGGGAATAGGGGATGGAATTTTTGCAGGAGGGTGGGTGGGAGGAGGTGCATCCTAGGCAGCTGTGGGAGCTGGTGGGCTTGAAATTGACATTGGTTTGTAGGTGGTTGCCTGAGATGGAGACAGCGAGGTCCAGGAAGGTGAGGGATGTGTTGGAGATGGTCCATGTGAACTTAAGGTTGGCATGGAAGGTGTTGGTGAAATGGATGAACTGTTCGAGCTCCTCTTGGGAGCACAAGGCGGCGCCGATACAGTCATCGATGTAACGGAGGAAGAGGTGGGGTTTAGGGCCAGTGTAGGTGCGAAAGAGGGATTGTTCCATGTAACCTACAAAGAGGCAGGCATAGCTTGGGCCCATGCAGGTACCCATGGCCATCCCCTTTGTCTGTGGGAAGTGGGAGGAATCGAAAGAGAAGTTGTTGAAGGTGAGGACGAGTTCAGCTAGGCGGATGAGGGTATCGGTGGAGGGGGATCTGGTCAGGCCTGCAGGACAGGAAGAAGCGGAGGGCTTTTAGTCTATCTGGATGGGGAATGCAGATGAGTAGGGACTGGACATCCATGGTGAAAATAAGGTCTTCTGCACACAGCTTTTTCCAGTATTGTTTTCCAGCCCTTCAGCAACATCCTCATCCCTTTTTCATTGGAAATGCCATAACTGATTTCTCTTCTACTTCACTCGTTACTCATTCCATCATTCTGAAGATTCTTCTGTGGTTTTTATAATGACAGAGCCATTACATTCCAAATGCTACAAACACAAACAATTTGACAATGCAAGCTGATGTCTACTGTGACTCAGTGGATGGATGGTACTTTCACATCTCTATTGGAAAGTTTTGAGGTCAAGTGTAACTCCAGTGACATGAATCCAACATCTAATCTGACATTCTCATGAGGTGCTGAGAGAGTGCTGCACCATTTGAGATGCCACCTTTCATCTGAAGGTTTAAATTAAGATGCCATCTGCCCCTTTCAGGTGAATGGAAAAGGATCCACAACACCATATGGAATAGCAGCAAGAGTTTTCTTCCCTGAACTTTGGGCAATATCTATCCCTTAACCAACATCATTGAGACAGCAAGCAGACTATCTGATCAAGTCAAGTAGGGCCAATCAGGGATAGCATAGGGAACTTGTGTGTGCAGCCTGAGGAGGTAGGGGAAGCCCTAAATGAGTTTTTTGCTTCTGTCTTTACGAAAGAAACCAACTTTGTAGTGAATGAAACCTTTGAACAGCAGGTGTGCATGCTGGAATGGATAGAGATAGACGAAGCTGATGTGCTGAAAATTTTGTCAAACATTAAGATTGACAAGTCGCCAGGCCTGGACCAGATTTGTCCTCGGCTGCTTTGGGAAGCGAGAAATGCAATTGCTTCGCCACTTGCGAAGATCTTTGCATCCTCGCTCTCCACTGGAGTCGTACCTGAGGACCGGAGAGAGGCAAATGTAATTCCTCTCTTCAAGAAAGGAAATAGGGAAATCCCCGGCAATTATAGACCAGTAAGTCTCACGTCTGTCATCTGCAAGGTGTTAGAAAGGATTCTGAGGGATAAGATTTATGACCATCTGGAAGAGCATGGCTTGATCAAATACAGTCAACACGGCTTTGTGAGGGGTAGGTCATGCCTTACAAACCTTATCGAGTTTTTTGAGGATGTGACTAGAAAAGTTGATGAGGGTCGAGCTGTGGATGTGGTGTATATGGACTTCAGTAAGGCATTTGATAAGGTTCCCCATGGTAGGGTCATTCAGAAGGTCAGGAGGAATGGGATACAGGGGAACTTAGCTGCTTGGATACAGAATTGGCTGGCCAACAGAAGACAGCGAGTGGTAGTAGAAGGAAAATATTCTGCCTGGAAGTCAGTGGTGAGTGGAGTTCCACAGGGCTCTGTCCTTGGGCCTCTACTGTTTGTAATTTTTATTAATGACTTGGATGAGGGGATTGAAGGATGGGTCAGCAAGTTTGCGGACGACACAAAGGTCGGAGGTGTCGTTGACAGTGTAGAGGGCTGTTGTAGGCTGCAGCGGGACATTGACAGGATGCAGAGATGGGCTGAGAGGTGGCAGATGGAGTTCAACCTGGATAAATGCGAGGTGATGCATTTTGGAAGGTCGAATTTGAAAGCTGAGTACAGGATTAAGGATAGGATTCTTGGCAGTGTGGAGGAACAGAGGGATCTTGGTGTGCAGATACATAGATCCCTTAAAATGGCCACCCAAGTGGACAGGGTTGTTAAGAAAGCATATGGTGTTTTGGCTTTCATTGACAGGGGGATTGAGTTTAAGAGTCGTGAGATCTTGTTGCAGCTCTATAAAACTTTGGTTAGACCGCACTTGGAATACTGTGTCCAGTTCTGGGCGCCCTATTATAGGAAAGATGTGGATGCTTTGGAGAGGGTTCAGAGGAGGTTTACCAGGATGCTGCCTGGACTGGAGGGCTTATCTTATGAAGAGAGGTTGACTGAGCTCGGTCTCTTTTCATTGGAGAAAAGGAGAAGGAGAGGGGACCTAATTGAGGTATACAAGATAATGAGAGGCATAGATAGAGTTGATAGCCAGAGACTATTTCCCAGGGCAGAAATGGCTAGCACGAGGGGTCATAGTTTTAAGCTGGTTGGAGGAAAGTATAGAGGGGATGTCAGAGGCGGGTTCTTTACACAGAGAGTTGTGAGAGCATGGAATGCGTTGCCAGCAGCAGTTGTGGAAGCAAGGTCATTGGGGTCATTTAAGAGACTGCTGGACATGCATATGGTCACAGAAATTTGAGGGTGCATACATGAGGATCAATGGCCGGCACAACATTGTGGGCTGAAGGGCCTGTTCTGTGCTGTACTGTTCTATGTTCTATGTTCTAAGTCTCACATTGGCTCATAGGCTCCCTACAATAAAAGCCAAAAGAACTGCAGATGCTGTAAATCAGGACCAAAAACAAAGTTGCTGGAAAACTCAGCAGGTCTGGCAGCATCTATAGAGGAGAAAAGAGAGATAACATTTTGAGTCCAGTGACCCTTCCTCAGAACTGATGGTGGCTGGGAAAACGTCAGTTTCTCTGCAGAAAATAGGGAGGTGGGTGGGGTAGGGAGTAAATGATAGGATAGAGCCCAAAGAGAGAGAAAGACAGTTGGACAGACAAAGGAGTTGCTAACGATCAGGCTGGGAGGGTGAGTAATTGTTAATGGGGACTGTTAGTGACTAACAACAGGGGGTGTGTAGTGGCAGGCTATGTGGTAACAAGGGGAAGTGGATCCAGGAAGGGAATAAACCAATCATGCTTAACCAACAAAGTTAAAGGATGGGATCAAATTGAAAGCAAAAACATGCAATGTGACAGAGTAGTAGTAAGTCAGAGGATTGAGAAAGTTTTAAAACCAATAAAGATGACCCAAAGAGAAAGAAGAAAATAAACAGTGAAAATAAACTAGCAATATATGATAAAATAGATCATAAGAACTTCTTTAAATGTACAAAAAAAAGGGGAAGAGGCCAAAATAGGGCCCTTAGAGAAAGGGACCACAGAAATAGTAGTGGAATATTAGGAACTGGCCAAAGCATTGAATTACTATTTTGCGTCTTGCTTCACAGTCAAGTACACCAACAGACTAAAAACATGACAAAAAATAAAATTACCAAAGTCCCACTCTCTCGTTACAGGTATAACTAGTGGAGAGTTTAACCTGAAGGTCTCCATGCCTCAAGCAAGGGGTGAGAGTGAGAAGGTGGGACCCTCATGGTGACCTCAGCCAATCCAGGAAGTCAGCCTGCTCAGTTGGCATCAGTCTGCATCATAAACTAGCTGTCCAGCCCACTGAGCTATCTGGCCCGAAGCAGTCATTCCATAAAAACATGGAAAAAATACTAAATAAGCAAGGGGCAAAGTGTGGAGGCAATAAATGCAATAAATATTACTTAAGAGAAAACGTATTAGGGAGATATTAAATTGGAGAGTGCTCAGAAAAGATTTAACAGGATGTTGCTCAGAATGGAGCGTTTGAGTTATAAATATAGGCTTTTTTCATTGGAGCACAGGAGTTTGAGGGGTCAATGTTGTGGAGATTTAAAAATTCATAAGACGTCTAGATAAGGTGACTAGTAAGGGGCTTTTCTCTCGGGTGGGGGAGTTCAAAGCGAGGGGGCATAATTTTAAAGTGAGAGGAGAAAGTTTTAAAACGAACATGAGGGGCAACTATTTTACACAGAAGGTTGTTCCTGTGTGAATGAACTGGCAGAGAATGCAGTGGATGCAGGCTCAGTTATAATGTTTAAAAGGACATGAATAAGAAATGATTAGAGTGATATGGTCCAAGAAACAGCAGGTCGGTGTGGACTGATTGGACCAAACAGTCTACTTTCATGCTCTATGACTCTATGACTCTATGAGTAAACAACTGAAGATAGTTGGACCCAGAACATTACCCTGAGGAATTCCTGCAGAGGTGTCCTGGAATTGAGATGATTGTCCTCAAACAATCATAACCATCTTCCTTTCCTCCAGGTATGATTCCAAATGATGGAATCATTACATCAACACATAAATTGTAGCCTGGAGCTATTGGCAGCCATGAAAGAGGCCCCAAGCCTTTCATCACCCAGCTGACGAGGAGACTCTCCACATGTCATTGGTATGTGTTGGAAAGATTGCGAGTCAATAGTCCACCTTTTTGGCTGCATTATGAGCATGCCTACCTTGGTCATCAAGCCCTGGGGCAGGACCTAAACCTGGGGTTTCTAGTTCAGAGGCAGGGTCACTACAAGGCCTGAAGAAGTATCTCCAGTTGCAGAACATGTAGCAATATTAATCTTGCTTCCACTCTGTGTAATAATTGCCTGCCAGTGTGGCACATAACTGGGTATGGAATTTGAAGCCATAATCTGAATCTGTAACCAGGAATGACTTCTTTTATTTAAATATTAATAATTGCTTGTACCAAATAATCAACAGCAGATGCATTCAACTCCATTGACAAGGTGTAACATTAATGATTTGGTGACAGACAATGCATTCGCACAAATTAGATGAGCGAAATGAACAAATGATTTGAGGCCTAACGGTTATAATGGATTGATCTATGCCATGCAAGATAAGTTAAATTTCCTTGTTGTTTTGTGCTTATCATAGGTTGTATAAATCTCATGAGATAGGCCTTTGGTTGGTGACAGTTGGTTCAGTCACTGTAGTGCCAACTGAGTAGGGCAGGCCTGGCACATGATCTACTAAATCAATAGGAAAGAGAAGAATGTAGACTTAAACAAGCATTGCTTAACAGAACCAAAGATCCTCATTACTGCAAACCTGGGCCATTTGAAGCCTTTAGTTTGATAGCACATTGCCTGGGATGAGCAGGAAATTGACTTGCCCCTTGCTATCTTGCCAATCACTCCCCCCACCCCCAATATAACTTTTTACCCAATCCACCTCACCTCCACATCAAAAAATCCTCACACAGCTCAATTCTGGACTGCTAAATCTGATTGAAATCTGTGCCACTAATTAATCTCTTATGAATTCTCCAACCTGCTCTGATGTTCGGCTATCTTGGTTTTACAGGGTGAAAAGTTCCCCAATTCCCATTCCTTTTTACCTGCACAGGACAGTAATCATTCCTCAAAGTAATCTATTTTGTGTTAAACATTACAGGAATACGATAAGGCATCCTTTCTTTTTGACAGCCTGTTTTATCGATGTGAACATTATTTAAGGGTCTCTCATGTTTCTTGCATTTCAGTATGTCCAGATGCTTGAGCAGTGGATTTAGCAATCTCATTTTCACCCATGTAAATATTAATCTGTTTAATGTTTGCACAGTATCTCTACCTGGCTACGCATTATTTACAGAGTTCAGCAGTTCTCTCAATCCAAATGTCAAAGTTTTTTAAGCTATTCTTTCTAGGAAGAGCTCTATCTTCATGAAAACTAATGTTCAGCAAATGCTTCTACTCAAACGTGATGACAAAGGACAGATCAAAACATTCACCTTCACTGCAGCAAACAATGACATCAAGGAAACTCATTTATGTGCACATGCTGAGGTGTTTCTGACTGATGTGATCAAGGGTTATATATTTCTCATGCAATGGCATAACAGATTATCTAGACAAAATTAGATAAAGTGTTTATTGCAAACCATTATGGCAAGAGGTATTACTTTGTGATGGCAATGCAAATAGGACATCATAATTCATAACAAAGGTATGGATAATCATTAAAAGAAGTGTAAAGAATAAAATAATTTTGCCATTATGAAAATTACAGTACGTAAGAGCAGAAGCATTGGGAGCCAAAGTAATCAATCTGGCCCCTTTTAACAGCTCCGCTATTCAATAAGATCACGGCTGATCTTTTCACAGCCCCAACTCCACTAACCCGCCCGCTCACCATGATTCTAACTTCTTTTACTGTTCAAAACCTACCTACCTTTACTTTCAAAACATTCAACGAGACAGCCTCAACTGCTTCACTGGGCACGCAATTCCATCAATTCAGAATCCTTTGAGTGAAGAAGTTCCTCCTGCGTCAGTCCTAAATCTGTTCCCTTTTATGTTGAGCTATGCCCCCCTCATCGTAGTTTCACCCATGAGAAGAAACAGCCTCCCCCTTCCTATCTTATCTATTATTTTCTTGATTTTACATGCTACTATCAGATCCACCCTCATTCTTCTAAATTCCAATGAGTATAGTCCCCGTCTACTCAATCTCTCCTCATAAGCCAACCCTCTCAATTCTGGAATCAGCCATTACTTTTTAGATTCACTTTCCTTAATTTACATAATAGAAGCAAGTTACCAGCAATCTGCATTTTGAATTAAAATCCATCAATCATATGTTGTGGCATTGAGTTCATTATAGTCACAATTATTTATGATGTCATTGATGGTTTTCTAAACACGTTAGCCCCATGTTAGATATGCCATAAAGAGTTGAGTGCCTTGTGAGACAAATGTCTGGAAGTTTATTTACAGCACTAACAATTTACAAGGCTACAGCATCACATACATATATAGCTCTGTGCTTATGGATGTTACTGTATATTAGTCTTGTTTATGTTAGAATAACTCCACATTCATTGATTATGTTCTTGTCCCTTCTTTCCAATAATGCATCATGCACATATACTACAACTGTGACAGAAAGAATGTACCATTACTCCAGCATTTTAACCATTAATATAAATATTAATTCAAATACCAAAATGAAATCTTTTTCATTACTATCCAGGTTAAAGGGGTCTTTCATTAAGTTTCTTTGTTGAGCTCAAAATAATTAATTTATTACAACAAAAACAAAACTTATTCTTAAAACTAGTGTCAAACATTAATATTGAAACAATAATCCAGAATTAGAATTATATTCCCTTAATCACAAATACGGCCACAAACACACATCACAAAAGACGGAAATCTCTGCAGTGAAGGTGCTTCAAAAAACAGGCAAACGAGAAACATCCCAGTAGCTGAGGCTATGGAAACTTAGAATAAAATTCCATGGCTTCTCCTAATTCACTGAGTTTCTTGTCGATGCAATCAAATTGCTGAGAGCTGTGAACTGATGGAAGGTCTTTAATTTGCATTGAAATCAAGCTGGCTTTGAGACTTTGGAAATGAGCCACAGTTTCCAAGGTTAATGAGGTCATCAGAAATACTTAAATCTGGAACTTTGTCAGGTTTCCAGAATGACTACTGAGAGAGAGAGAGAGAGAGAGAGAAAAGAAATTGGAGACTTTGGATTTATTACCTACTAAATGCTTATGCCCATTGAACACAAACCTAGAAACAGAAAGGGCTGCTAGACAACTATAGCATAGGGGTTCCAATAGTCCTTTCAAAACCAGGTTTCATTATAATTAAGGCCATAAACCCCATCTCTTATCTCCTTAAAGCTTTGCTTGTCTTCTTTTTTCTGAGTTCATCAGTCTTTCGTTAAACAGAAGGCAAACAAAACCACATAATAAGCTGTTGACTTAATTTCCAAGAAATCACATGGTGACCCCTTTTCAATACAGAAAATGTTCAGACAGTTCTGTAATTCCCAGTTTTACACATATCCCTCAGTAATTAATCTGAATTCCCGGTGCATGTGATTGGGTGACGAGAATGTGGGAAGGAAGGACTATATAAATTTATCTTTTAAGAGCTGCCACTAAAAGTAAAATATTTTCTTGAGAAGTAGCATATAGATTTAACTAATCCATCTGAAAATCTCAACAAATAATTGTATATTTAATAATTAAGTAGTTTATGGTAAAAATTTTGCATTCTGAGAGACCAATTTACAGAGGGCAGCACAGAGTAAAGGTAATATATTAAAGACGACATTGTCTGTGCAAATTTTGGAAGAATGTCTAGCGTACTGTGGACCATTATTGGACACAATATTTTGAGGTAGATCAAATATACTGAATAACGTGGTCACTGTGTCATCAACCATCCTGACACTGACATCCTTGATTGGATGTATTGAAGGGAATTTGGAGAAATAGCCAGTCACAAGAATGTAACTGTGTCTTTCAACATGGAAAATATTAGTCACAATCTTTATATCAGAAGCAGTCTTATGTGGAAGAAGAGTTTCTGTTGGTTGTCACCATCGATTGAATTGGCTTGCTTCACACACTTTGACTAATTGGCCCAAGTCCTTATTGTTGCCACAACATTTCATTCTTAGAGACCCCTCGTTCAGCTCTGAATGACCAAAGAGAATAGAGTAGACTGGGGACCTTCTGGATACATTCAAGCTACTTGCTAATGGTGATCTGCTTGAGTTGTCGTCATTGATCATCATTTGAAATACCTTACTCAATGAGCTCTGCTCAGCTATGAGCAACAGCTATTAGATTGATCTTGAGACTGTCGTCTAACACAGATTCAATAATTAGGGTGAGGCAGTGGCCCAGTGGTATTGGTGTGGGCTGAGTAAACTAGAGATCCAGGTGATGTTCGAGGGACACAGATATGAATCCATCATAGTAGGGGGTGAAATTGGAATTCAATTTTTAAACAAAAAAGTATCTGAATTAAAAGTCTAATGGTGACCATTGTTATAAAAACCCATCTGTTTCACCAAAGCACTTTAGGGAAGGAAACAGCTAATCTTACCAGGTCTGGCTGACTTGTGACTCCAGCCCCATGCCAATTGGTGTTACTTGCAAATGAATTCTGAAATGGCCTAGCAAACCATTCAACTTGTGCCCCAAACCACTAAGGGATGGGCAACAAATATTGGCCCAAAAATCAATGAATATGAAGGGCATTCATGGGGAAATGCCACAAATCAATAAAAAAAATCCCAGAATATCTTTGATCTTGGTGGGGCTTGGAATTTGGCTAAGGTATTTGAAAGAGTCATTTCAATACTTCTAAACGATACCCCACGTGGACCTTTGGAAGGAGACATTGTAGTTGAGTGTGTGCATGTACAAGAGGTATTCCCCATATCATTTCTAACAGTTTGAGGCTGACGTGAGTAAAAATATGCTCTGCTAATAGTCATGTCTGAAACCATTGTATCTGAAAACTAGAGCAAGAATCTCTCTTTCATTATTGGGATAATTTTGTTTACTAAATCAGCCGGTGTAGGCAATGCTGCATGGCCCATAATTTATTGCCCGTCCCTAGTTGCCCTTCAGAAGGTGGTGGTGAGCTGCTTTCTCGAACTGTTGTAGTCCACCTGCTGTGGGTGCACCCACAATGCCTTAGGAGAGGGAATTCCAGGTTTTTGACCAAGCAACACTGAAGGAAAGACAATGCATTTCCAAGTCAGTATGGTAAATGGGTTGGAGAACTTTCAAGGGTTGGTCAGGATTTTGGAAATTCCGGCCAATGTGAACTTCTGCAGCGTATTTTGTAGGTAGTACATACAACAGCTACTGAGCATCGGTGGTGGAGGGATTTGATGCTGGTGGATGTGGTGCCAATGAAATGAACTGCTTTGTCCTCCTCGGGGTAAAATTCTTGAATGTTGTTGGAGTTGCACGCATTGTCTCCGACCTGTGCCTTGCAGATGGTGGATAGACTTGGGGGAGTCAGAATGTGAGGCATTCACTGCAGGAATCTTGGCTTCTGGTCTATTCTTGTAGTGGCAGTATTTATATAGCTAGTCCAATTCAGTTTCTTGTCAATGATAGCCTGCAGAGCATTGATGGCAATGGATTGTGTGATGCCAGTACATTGAATGTCAAGAGGCGGTGAAGATGTTCAATGCCTGGTATTTGTGCTATGCAAAACTTACCCACAACTTAGCCTGTGCCAGACGTAGTTTAGATCTTGCTACATCTTGCTATGGACTGTTTCAGTGGCTGAGGATGTTGTGAAAGGTGTTGAGCATTGTGCAATTATCAGGCAACATCCCCACTTCTAACATTATGATGGAGGGAAGGTCATTGATGGACAAGCTGATGATATTTGGGCCAAAGCAACTTCTGCACTGCATCTTTCTCATGTGGGTTTTCAAGTTTGCGTTTCTGCTTTCATTGTTAAAGAACATTTATCATTGATAAACATGTCATACATTTTGAATTTTGCTCCTTAATTCAAAATTAATATTTTCTCACCGGATTTCAACTCACTCGCAGTTACAGAGCAACTTAAGCACACATCTGTCATCCAGCTTCCTGCTGCTTGGAGTTACATCGCAGCTGGTCCCATACTGTCATTGTTGACCTTGGCTCATTAGCATGCTCAGCTTTTAAAGCAGGACTGTGACAAATACTCCTCATTGGCCCACAAGCAATTCTAATATCTAAAGCCTGTCAAAAGTGCTAAAGAAATATATAAGAGGTATTCCCCATATCATTTCTAACAGTTTGAGGCTGACGTGAGTAAAAATATGCTCTGCTAATAGTTGTGTTTGAAACCATCGTATCTGAAAACTAGAGCAAGAATCTCTTTCTTTATTGGGGTAATTTTCTCTATAAATGCAGCTCCTTCTTTCAAGCTTCTGTTATTGCATATCAGAACATTATGCAGAAGGGCCACTGAACCTGAAATGTTAACTCTGCTTTCTCTCTACAGATGCTGTCAGAACTGCTGAGCTTCTCCAGCAATTTCTGTTTTTCCATCTGTTACTAATGACCAGAAGACATGTACAATGTGTGGGCTGCTTGGTACAGCGACCTCAGTAACAGCAGCAACAGTATGGCTTGCTTTATATTATCAGAGGAGCAGTCCAACTCACTCAGTCAGTTCTGAGGAAGCATCATTCAATCCAAAACGTTAACTCTGATTTATCTTCACAAGTGTTGCCAGACCTGCTGAGCTTTCCCATCAACTTCTATTTTTACATCTGATTTACAGCATCCGCAGTTCTTTCGGTTTTTATTCCAATTCACTAGCCTGACTTGTAACTACAATGCTATTCCTTCTATGTTGCTGGATCAAGAATCCCGGAATTACCTCCCTCAGGGCACTGTGGGTCTACCCACAACAGGTGGGCTGCAGGAGTTCAAGAAGGCAGCTCACCCCCACCTTCTCAAGGGGCAACTAGGGGCAGGCAATAAATGCTGGACCCAGCCGGTGATGCCCACATCCCATGTGTCAAATATAAATGATTGCCTGTGTAATTTTTCTGTTTCCTATAGTTGGAGTGCAGAGAGCTCCTTGAAAAGAATGGACAATATATTCTCAACAATTCAAAACATTTTATTTGCTCGGTGAAGTCATATCCATTTTGAATTTGTGTTAACAGATTCCCAAATCAGATTGAATCCTTACAGATTTGATGCATCTGGTAATTCACTAAGAAATTTGTTTGGTCAATGTTTCACTGTGCATCAATATCTCATCTAAATAACAGACCCGCTGACAACTGCCTGTAAATAGCACACAAGAGGCTTTGTACAAACCCATTCATCATTATTTGATCAAGGGATGTTAAACCCATCAGGCAGACTTACTATTCTCACTAATGCTTCTCCTTCACTGTTAGGCTAGATTGTGATTGTCTGCTTTCAATCTTTTACATAGAAACATAGAAAATAGTAGCAGGCAGAGGCCATTCGGCCCTTTTCACCTGCTCTACCAATCAACATGATCATGGCAATCATCCAACTCAGTACCTTCCTCCTGCTTTCACCCCACACTTTAGCCCTAAGGATGATATCTAGCTCAATGTTTTGGCCTCAACGGTATTCTGTGGCGGAGAATTCCACAGGCTCACCATTCTCTGTGTCAAAACATTTCTCCTATCCCACTCCTAAATGGGCTACCACATACTCTTAGACTGTGACCCTCTCCTAGTTCTGGCCTCCCTGGTCCGTGCGGAATATCCTTCCTATCTTTAGAGTTTTATAGGTTTCTATGAGATCCCCCCTCACTTTTCTGCATTCTCATGAATATGGTCCAAACCAATTTGCTCTCTCTTCCTGCATCGACTCTGCCATCCTAGGAATCAGTCTAATAAACCCTTGTTGCACTCTCTCTCTATAGCCAGAAAATCCTTCCTCAGGTAAGGAGACCAAAACTGGACAAAAATCCCAGGCCTGGCCTCACCAAAGCCCTGTTTATTTATTGAAAGACACCCTTGCTCCTTTAAGGGCATAAACCCGAAACGTTGACTCTCCTGCTCCTCTGATACTGCCTGACCCGCATTTGCAGATTTGTGTTTGCAGATACATTCACTTTGTTCAAAAAACACACCATTTGTAGACAATGATGCATTTTATAAATTCCTACTTTGAAAATAAAACCAGTCTGACTCCAAGAAGATGCACAGCCAGGTTCTAAGCAAGGCCTCACACCTAAAATGCATTGTCTGACCTGAGATGACACCTCTGGTATATTAATAAAACCTTTAGTTATCTTGGGGCTGTGACTTGAAAGAAACCCCAGGATTTCTGACCGATTGAAGATTGAACAGCCATCTGAGGCTTGTTCAATACATTTGCATCAGTCTTTTGCTTTTGAATTCTGTACCTGATGCCACCTCTCTCACCCACACCTGAAGAAGGGACAAGACTCTGAAAGTTTGTGTTTTCAAATAAACCTGTTGGACTATAACCTGGGGTCATGTGATTTTTGACCTTGTCCACCCCAGTCCAACACCTGTACCTGCAAGTTATGGCATCAAAAAGGTGCGTTAGAATAGCTGCCACCTCGCAGCTTGAGCTTCTTAAGTCTATTTGGAGTGGCACCCCTGAGGAAACAGCTTGATTGACCCTCAGATAGTAACAACTGCAGATGCTGGAGTCAGAGATAACACAGCGTGGAGCTGGATGAACACAGCAGGCCAGGCTGCATCAGAGGAGCAGGAAAGTTGACGTTTCAGGTCGGGGCCCTTCTTCGGAAATGATTGACCTCGATTGACCCTGGTTTGTGTTGGAAGGCTTTGCAGATCGTTAATGAGTTTAATTCCACTCTGTAAGGAAGGCATCCTCCTTGACCTGATTATGAGACACTGATAGCATTCTCTCCCTGGGCTTTCCTGATAACTTATGCAGTCTGTACCTAACTATCTACAAAATGTTAAGAACAAATACATCAAAATATTCACGTTAAATTTAAAATATCGGGTAAAAATGCTGAGAAAAATGTTGCTGTTTCTCAGTGCTGCGGAGCACAGTTTTGGTGTTTCAACTACAGAGAGAGGAGGCAGTTTAACATGGAAAAACATTGACAGTCTCAAGATCATGTCAGCAGAAAATCTTTAATAGAAACAACAGCAACAACCTGTATTTATAAAGTAGTTTTATTGGAGAGAGACTTCTGGAGGCGAGAAACAGTACTATAAATAAACAAAATTTTGGCACCAGTCAAAAATAGATATAGCTGAAGCCGGATCAAAAAGTGAAAGGGATTATTAAGCAAGATGTGATAAAGATAAAGATGTTTATTTCAGAGCTTAGGGTCCCAGGCAGCTGAAGGTACGGCCCCTGATGAGGAAGAAATTAAACTTAGACATGGGGAAATTGGAGGAGTGTAGAAATCATTAGAATCTCAGGATTAGAGGGAATTACAGAGAGTGGGAGTTGATTTGCAAACAATGGAGAGATGTAAAATTGAGGAGTGACTCAATTAGAGCCAACTCAGATATGGTGGACTTGGGGATAGCTGTAGCTGCAGGGTTTTGGCTGAGACTTACACTAATGGAGGGCGAAAGGTAAAAAGCATGCGTTCTCCTGACAAGTTCCAAATCAAAAATAGGGAACACAGTGCGGGCCTGGATGAACACAGCTGGCCTGGCAGCATCAGAGGAGCAGGAAAGCTAACGCTGTATCCGCTGTTCCCGATGTGGCCTCCTCTACATCAGGGAAACCAAACGGAGGTTAGGAGACCGCTTTGAGGAACACCTATGAGTGGTTTTCGACAAACAACAACACCCCCCAGTCACGAACCACTTCAACGTCCCCTCTCGCTCCTTGGATGACATGCCTATCCTGGGCCTTGTCCAGTGTTACAACGACGCCACCCGGTGCTGGAGAAGCGGCACCCCATATTCTGCCTTGGAAGCCTACATCCCAATGGTCTCAATGTGGACTTCACAAGCTTCAAAATCTCCCCGCTCCTGACCTCGTCCCAAAACCAGCCCCCACTGTCACCATGCCTCATTGACCTATCCATCTTCTCTCCCACCTATCCGCTCCTCCCACCTCACTGACCAATCCCCACCACTGCCTACCTGCTATCACTGCCAACCCCCCCCCCCCCCCCCATTTAATTCAGAGCCCCCTTTCCCTCCCCAATTTCTGAAGAAGGGCACCAACCCGAAACATCAGCTTTCCTGCTCCTCTGATGCTGCTTGGCCTGCTGTGTTTATCCAGCTCCATACCGTGTTACCTCAGATTCTCCAGCATCGGCAGTTCCTACTGTCTCAAAGAAAGGTGAGTTGTTCAAAATACCGGTTCATTACAAATCTGAAAAACTTAACACTTTATCCTTGATCACCTATGATTACTTTCTTCTCCTGTCATAAGCTGCAAAACTAACAATGAAGAATCATTAAGTAAAGTCCTCTGTTCCACACATGGAGCTGACATGCAAATAATCGATTCGTCTTCCAACCAATTTTCTTGTAACTTCAACTCACACCATCATTGCTAGATCGGGACGCGATTGACAGATATATCTATTGAAGAGCTTTTCAGTGAAGTATCAGAACCCATTAGTAGGTAAAGTGACTGAAAGGGCTCACATGTTTATCTGTAAAAAGAACCAAAGTGCTGCAGAAACTTAGCATTTTGCAGAGACAGGTACAGTTAATGTTTCCAGTCCAGTGTGACTCTCCCTTAGAACTCCCATGGTTTAATTTCAGATTTCCACTATCTACTGTTTTTGACATTTACTTTTCTTTTCATTCACTCATGGAATGTGGATATTACTGCTCACACTAAAGTTTATTGTTCATCCCTAATTGCCCTGGGAACGTGGTGGCGGTCTGCCTTCTTGAACTGCTGTCACCCATTAAGTGTATGCAGGTCCACAATGCTGTTCATGAGGGAGTTGCAGGATTTTGACTCAGTGACACTGAAGGAACCGTGATATATTTCCAAGGCTGGATGATGTATCGCTTAGAGGGGTATTTGAAGATGGTAGTCTCCCATGTATCTGCTGCCCCTATCTTTCCAGATGGTATGGGCTGTGAGTTTCAAAGATACTGTTGTGAGGTATTTCTGAGTTACTGCAGTATGTCATAAATGCGATATATACTGCTACCACAGGGTGGTGAATGTTGATGGTATCTCATGGATGCCACTCAAGCGGGTTGCTTCCTCCTGGATGGTGCCAAATTTCTTGAGCGTTGTTGGATTAACACCCATCCAGACAAATGGGGAGTATTCCATCAATCCTGACTTGTGACTTGTGAACAGTGGACACGCTTTGGGGAGTCAGGAGGTGAGTTACTTACTGCAAGGTTCCCAGCTTCTGGCCATTTTTTTATACAATCTTGGGAGGTGGGAGTTGCTGGTTGGGCAAGCAATAGTTGCCATCTCTAGTTGCCGTGAGAAGGTGTAAGTGAACTATGTTTGGAGCTGCGGTATGTGTATGGCTGGTCCAGGTGAGTCTCTGCTCAGTGCGTAGCCCTCTTAGACGTAGGTAGTGGGGGAATTCAGTGATGTAGACTTTCTTTATAAAATCCCTTAATTATCATGAGCCTGAGAATTTGCGTTTGGAAACCAGTGTGTTTATTTTCCTGTACTCCTCTGTTCTCAAAGAACTTGTATGTGTGTGTATAATCCTATGTAATTAATCGAGGTGAGGGGAGGATAGTTTTCGGGAAAATTAAGCCTTTTCCTTTCCATTTTAGCTGTGAGCTGACAAGGGTGAACATTTCCAGCAGAGCGGAACGCTGCAAAAGCTTTTACCATTGTGCATGTGTTGCTGAGGTTTTTCCAACCAGGTTATTAAAAGCAACATTATAAACTGCACATTTTTACAGTGTGACATGTATAATCCCACACGTAAGAAGATTAGATGGTAGTGGAGAAGGGCTTCTGAGTGAGGGTCTCGTCCACTTCATCCATTTTTAGTTTCATTTCATTTCTCCTCTTTCCTTTTTCCCCTGTTTTTTTCTTGACTATTTTATTTTAATTACTTTGTGGTGAAGAGCTCGGTCGTGAATGACGGCAACAGCAGGGAGTGGGCCCAGGCAGCACGGATTTGAGTGGGCCCAGGCAGGAGGGGCTCGAGTGGGCCCAGCAGCAGGGACTCGAGTGGGCCCAGGCAGCACGGATTCGAGTGGGCCCAGGCAGGAGGGGCTCGAGTGGGCCCAGCAGCAGGGACTCAAGTGGGCCCAGCAGCAGGGACTCGAGGGGGCCCAGGCAGCAGGGACTCGAGTGGACCCAGGCAGCAGGGACTCGAGTGGGCCCAGGCAGCGCAGACACGAGCGGGCCCAGGCAGCACAGACTCGAGTGGGCCCAGGCAGCAGGGACTCAAGTGGGCCCAGGCAGCGCAGACTCGAGTGGGCCCAGGCAGGAGGGACTCGAGTGGACACAGGCAGCAGGGACTCGAGTGGGCCCAGGCAGCAGGGACTCGAGTGGGCCCAGGCAGGAGGGACTCGAGTGGACCCAGGCAGCAGGGACTCGAGTGGGCCCAGGCAGCAGGGACTCGAGTGGGCCCAGGCAGCAGGGACTCGAGTGGGCCCAGCAGCAAGGACTCGAGTGGGCCCAGCAGCAGGGACTCGAGTGGGCCCAGCAGCAGGGACTCGAGTGGGCCCAGGCAGCACAGACTCGAGTGGGCCCAGGCAGCAGGGACTCAAGTGGGCCCAGGCAGCGCAGACTCGAGTGGGCCCAGGCAGGAGGGACTCGAGTGGACACAGGCAGCAGGGACTCGAGTGGGCCCAGGCAGCAGGGACTCGAGTGGGCCCAGGCAGGAGGGACTCGAGTGGACCCAGGCAGCAGGGACTCGAGTGGGCCCAGGCAGCAGGGACTCGAGTGGGCCCAGGCAGCAGGGACTCGAGTGGGCCCAGCAGCAGGGACTCGAGTGGGCCCAGCAGCAAGGACTCGAGTGGGCCCAGCAACAGGGACTCGAGTGGACACAGGCAGGACGGACTCGAGTTTAGCCTGGAAAAGTACCCTGCATCATCAGTAGCATCTGCATTAGTGAGGTCCTTTGAGGGCATTGAAAAAGGTAAGATGGTGCCGAAAAGTGGCAACTTTTTCTCCAGTGGCAGTGTCAAAGGTACCACCAGGCCCATGATGAAGCACATAACAAGAAAAACAGTAGAGCATATTCTTTATTTCTTCATTTTTCTGCCTTCAAATTCCATGTTTGCCTAATTTTTCTCTGCTTTAAGATGGTGTTGGAGAATATCGAAGCGAAAGAACACGTTTCACTGTATTTTGTGACAAGATACCAGTGACAATCAATAAATCAAAGAACACAAGAACATGAGAACTAGGAGCAAGGACAGGCCATTCAGCCCCTCGAGCCTGCTCCACCATTTAATACAATGATCTCAACTTAGTCTTAACTCCAATTTCTTCCTCACTCTCCATTAGCCTTCAGCTATTTAAAAATCTGACTATCTCACCCTTAAATTTATTCAGTGTCCCAGCATCCACTGGACTCTGGGGTAGTGAATCAGACATATTCATGATCTTTTTGAGAGAGAAGTAATTTCTCCTCATCTCTGTTTTAAATCTGCCCCCTCCTATCCTAAAACTATGTGTGGAAACAGCCTGTCTACTACTTTGTCAACCGATTAGCAGCCCATAAGCTTCAAGTTGATTCTCCTCCTTCTAAACTCAGTAGAGGCATAAACCATCAATATGTCTTCAAGAAACAAACCTTTCGTCTGTGGAATCAATCTCGTAAAACTCCTCGGAACTGCCTCCAATGCAAATAAATCTCTCCTCAAAACTGTACACAATACCCCAGGTGCAGTCTCATTAATGCCTGCTACAGTTTCAGCAACTCTTCCATACTTTCACACTCTATCCCTTCAGCAACAAAAGCTTAAATTCCATTTGCAACTCAGCAGCCAGGAGAGAGCTGGCCACCCTGCACACTTTAACTCTAAAGATCAGTCTGTGTACAAAAATGGTCATCAAACCTCGAGGATTGGCCTGGAGTTGCCAGCAGCTGAAGACAGCACTCCCACAGATTGATAGGCCTTGACTGAGTTTGAATCCCTACATTGCAATTAGAGGCTATTTGGCCCATTGAGCCTGCACTAACCCTCCAAAGTGCATCCCAGCCAGACACGCTCCACCCCTTTCTATCCCCCAAACCCATGTTTATCATGACTAACTCACATTACCTGCCCATCCCTGGGCAATTTAGCATGGCCAATCCACCTAACCTGCACATCTTTGGACTGTGGGAGGAAACCGGAGCACCCATGCAGACACGGGGAGAATGTGCAAACTCCACACAAACAGCCTGTGCCTGACGCTCGAGTGAAGCCTGCATCCCTGGTGCTATCAGACAGCAGTGCTAACCACTGAGCCACCATGCCAACCCAGCAGGCCCAGGAATGAGTAATTCCCAATTTAGGCCCTTGTCTCATGACTGCTTCCATAAAACAGGCAGCCATGGAAGCCTACGCCCAACGTAGAGCAATGGCAGATCTACCCTCTGGTGCCCCCACACTTTTGTATTCCCTCATCCACTTGCCCCCATCTCCCGACACCCTGTCCACGGTGTTCCCCCCCCATTCCCCTCTTCTCTCCTCACTGATGCTCATCAAACTGGCCCCAACGCCATCCTCGAGTTACTTGGAGTTTCTTTTTCTAGCTGAAAATCCTGCAATATTGCTGTAAAACCCACCTGATTCCCTGGGATCTTTAAGGGAGGGAAATCTGTCAGCCCTACACCATCTTCCCTCCATGTAACTCCAAGAAGGAGTTAGATATAGCTTTTCGGGCTAAAGGAATCAAAGGGCATGAAGAGGAAGAGGGAAGAGGGGACTGACTTGATGATCAGTGGGGAGATGATGCCCTAGTGGAACTGTCACTAACCTATTACTCTGGTGACCCAAGCAATCTTGCTGGGATCCACGTTCAAATCCTGCAGTGGCAGATGGTCAAATTTGACTTCGATAAATATCTGGGATTAAGAGTCTGATGATGACCATGTGATTGTTGTTGATTGTCTGAAAAACCAAGTCAGTAATGACCTACAGGGAAGAAAATTGCCATCATTATCTACTCTGGCCTACATGTGACTCCACACCCTCGGGAATGGGGTTGACATTTAACTGGGACAAGTAATAAATCCCAGTGACACACACATCCTGTGAAAGAATTATTTTTTTAAAAGCCACAATCATGTTGAATGATGGAGCAGGTTCAAATGGTCTACTCCTGCTCTAATTTTCTACATCTCTAAGATCAAGGGCAGTTAGGCTTGTGCAACAAGAGCAGCTTTGTCAATGATGCCCACATCCCAGGAGGTAAGATAGAAGGTGAGATGATATAGGCGTGTGCAAGGTCAGTCAGGAGGAAGCCTCCAGGAATGCCCACAGCCAGATTTGGCAATTGAGCTTATGCAAGTGAGACAGTCCTATTTATCCCATGTCAACACTGCCATGGCTTCTTCCAAATTTGGGGCAAATTCACTCAGGAATTGGTTAGCTTGTGCCATGGGAAGATGTTAGGGCTGGAATTCAAGAAGCAGAAGGCTGAGCAGACTGAAGGGAATTCTCCATGCAATATACACGCTTCAGTTACTACGTTAATGATGGCTTGATGTTAAACATCGCTTTGATGTCTTCTCTGGCGTTTTTTTGTTTAACAGCTGGGCTCAGAGGGTACATGGCGACCCCTTCTCGATTTCTGAACTTGAGCCACAGAAATCAAAGTAGGTGCTCAGGTGCAACGCTGAGGACAGTGCTGCTTTGTCAGATGGGCCTTCTTTTAAATGCAACATTAAACAGAGCCTCTGTCTGTTCTCCCGGGCGGATGTAGACAAACCTGCAGTCATATACGTTAAAGAAAATGATTAGGAGAGCTGTCCCCAGTGTCCCGGACAATGCTTATCCTCGAATTAATGCCACAAAACCTGGTGATCCAGTTGCTGTCACTTCGCTGTTTGTGGAAACCTGTTGTGTGCAAATGGACCGCTGCATTTCCTACATTACAACAACAACCTTACTTCGAGACATAACACTTTTAGTGTGTGGTGACCATAAAAGGTGCTATGAAAGCCTCTATAAGAAGCTCTGGTGTTACAGAGCAAGCCACATAAAGTTCTACTTAATCCAGGTGGAGGATAACAATGAAGATTTTAGCTGATACACTTCAACTTAATAAAAGGGTTTTGATGGCGAAACATTTAATTCAATCTTTTCACCTGTGGACCAGAGCTCCATAAAATGCACAAGGCATTAATAGAAAATGGTTCGCAAGCTAAACAGTCTGATAGGGCTCAGTGATCCTTGAACCAGATATTAAACATTACACTCCATGTTAGTAGCATATATTAGGTGGGAACTGGTGGATAAGGGATTAAAACTGTAGAGTCCAACAGTACAGAAAGAGGCCATTTGGTCCATCATGTGGATGCAGATAGGATGTTCTCAATAGCTGGAGAGTCTAGAATCAGTCATCACAGTAAGGGTAGGCCACTTAGACTGTGAGGAGAAATGTCTCCACCCAAGAGTGATGAGCCTGTAGGCTTGTCTGTCACAGGAAACTGTTGAGGGCAAAACATTAAAGATTTTCAAGAAAGAGTTAGATTAGTCCTAAGAACTAAAGGGACCAAAGGATATGGGGAGAGAACAGGAACAGGGAACGGAGCTGGATGATCAGCCACGATAATATTGAATGGTGGAGTATGTTCAGAGGCCTGAATGGCTGACTCCTGCTTCAAATTCTAAACTTTCTGATTGCATTGATGACCAAGCAAGCTTGATAGGCTGAGGGTCCATGCCTGCTCCTCTTTCTGACGTTCTCTCCAAAGCCTCTGCACCCTGGGGCAGTCTGTTCTCAAAATTCACCACCTCCTGGATGGGGTTTTCCAGAGGCGGGTTTGATCGTCCACATTACCAGCATGGGAAAGGCACACGGACAGGTCCCCGGGCTGGGGCAGCGGGAAAGGGAATCAAATGGGGATCCCAAGGTTTGGCACCAACATGATCCACACCGAATGTACAGCCAAGAACTGAGACAGGAGGCTCCCTGGAGACCCCGGGTTGCCATGGCAACATACACGTGACATGGATGCTGTAGGTTGGAGACCTGGTTAGTAATGGTTAGGGCTACAGCCTTATTTCCCTCACACAGCTAACGAGGAATCTCTCCTGCTCTTTCTGTCTGTTCTCGGTGTTCATTAGGAGGATTTGCAGGTTGATAACCAACTTGTTTGATCACAGTAAGAGAAACATCGAATGGCAGAGGAGACTCGATGGGCTAATTGGCCTAATTCTGCTCCTATATTTTATGGCCCTCTCAATTTGAAGTCTTACCCATTGACTCTAGAATCAAAACCCAACAATCTGGGGAGATGATGGCCCAGTGATATTATCGCTGAGCTATGAATCTAGAAGGAACCCGATAATGTCTGGAGACCTGGGTTCGTAATCCTGCCATGAGAGATTGTGGAATTTGATAAAATGTCTGGAATTAAGGCCCTGATGATGATCCTGCATCAATTGTCAGGAAAATTCCATCCAGTTCGTTAATGTCTTTTAGGGAAGGAAACTGCCATCCTTACCAGGTTTGGCCTACACGTAACTCCAGACCCACAGCAATGTGGTTGACTCTTAACTACTCTTTGGGATTGGTAATGAAATAAATGCTGGCCCGATGAGTGATGCCCTCACCTGTGTATGAATAAAAAGGAACCCCAAATCCTTTAACCTTCCTTCAGAGTTTGAATGCCTTAATCCGGGAATCAGTTTGCTCAGTATTGCGTGGTGATTGGAATTGTGTACAATGAATCACACCCTGACAGTTGTCTTTGCCTGGGGATGATCGTCACTTGTGGTTGGCTGTTCGATACACAAAGCCTATTGGTATATAAGTGAAAGAAGCAGCATTACATCCCCTGAAAATCAACAACCTTGAACCTTTTCTCCCCCAAAGTGTTCTGAGTTGCCTCCTAAACCCAACAATGGAAACATATTTGACCAGTCCATCTGTATCAGTTACTTCATCTTCATTTTGTTGCAATTCCTCAGCTGCTCCCCATAACCCAGCACCTGGCCTACCCTATTAATGTGCTCAGGGTCTTTCTCCCTTAATCCCAGAATGGAAACCCGTCTGCAAAGGGGTTAATTCATTTCCAAATCCTCTTCATCCTCTTTAATCTTCTTCCAGCAGATCTGTGCGTACTAAGCTTCCAGCCCTGCATTTATTCCAATAATTAGTCAGGCTCAGATCATCTTTATTGAATATAAGATTCATCAGTGTCCTGCAGCAGTGGCTGTAATTCCACTATATCCTCTCCAATTTAATCATGGTACAAAAGTCATGCTCTCAAGATGTAATTCTTTAGGAGTTTCTTTTTCTTAACTCACTATAGCTTCACATTGATCGCAAAAAGGTGACAGAATTTTCTTTTGTGCTCATTCATAGGATGTGGTTATCACTGGCTAGTCCAGCGTATATTGCCCATCCCTATTTGCCCAGAGGGCAGTTCAGAGTCAAACACGTTGCTGTGGGTCTGGAGTCACATGGAGGCCAAACCAGGTAAGGATGGCAGTTTCAGTGATAATGGGAACTGCAGATGCTGGAGAATCCAAGATAATAAAGTGTGAAGCTGGATGAACACAACAGGCCAAGCAGCATCTCAGGAGCACAAAAGCTGATGTTTCGGGCCTAGACCCTTCATCAGAGAGGGGGTTGGGGTGAGGGTTCTGGAAGAAATAGGGAGAGAGGGGGAGGCAGAACGAAGACGGAGAGAAAACAAGATAGGTAGAGAGGAGAGTATAGGTGAGGAGGTAGGGAGGGGATAGGTCAGTCCAGGGAAGATGGACAGGTCAAGGAGGCGGGATCAGGTGGTAGGAAGGAAATGGAGGCGCGGCTTCAGGTGGGAGGAAGGGATGGGTGAGAGAAAGAACAGGTTAGGGAAGCAGAGACAGGCTGGGCTGGTTTTGGGATGCAGTGGGGGGAGGGGAAGAAATGGGCTGGTTTTGGGATGCAGTGGGAGAGGGGAGATTATGAAGCTTGTGAAGTCTACATTGACACCATTGGGCTGCAGGGTTCCCAAGCGGAATATGAGTGTTTCCTTCCTTCACGGACATTAGTGAACCAGATGGTTTTATCAGACAGTCAACAATGATTACATGGGCATTATTATTCCAGATTTTTATTGAATTCAAATTCAAATGTTCCGAAGACAATCCTTCCATAACAGGCACCATTCTCGTGAACCTTCTAATTAGCCATTGTAGTGGTTCTGATGCCCCCAGGATGTCTTTACTGAGGCTTCACTGCAATTGTCCATATGGACCTTAATGAGCTTAAGTAATGCTGGTGGGGGCTCATGGATAAGGCATCAGCAACATGGCTGCTGCCAATGGTAGGAACAGGAGGAGACCATTCGGCCCATCAAGGCCAGTTGCTCGGAATGCCAACATTTCAATTTCTTGCTTCCCCTTTCCTCTATGCAACTCATTCTTTTGATAAATTTCTTCGATCTCACAACTTCAGTTTGAACAACTCCAATCTCACAAATGTTAACTGATCAACACTTGTTTAAATCCATTTTGCTCCGGCTCACCCCAAGTAATTGCATTTGCCATGTCATACACTGATATATTCAATCTGAATCGTGGTCACTTTGGAATGAAACATAAATCCCGAACCTCGGCATGGGGTAACAAAGTGTGGAGCTGGATGAACACAGGAAGCCAAGCAGCATCTCAGGAGCACAAAAGCTGACATTTCAGGCCTAGACTCTTCATAAGAGAGGGGGATGGGGTGAGGGTTCTGGAATAAATAGGGAGAGAGGGGGAGGCGGACCAAAGATGGAGAGAAAAGAAGATAGGTGGAGAGGAGGGTATAGGTGGGGAGGCAGGGAGGGGATAGGTCAGTCCAGGGAAGATGGACAGGTCAACAAGGCAGGATGAGGTGGTAGGTAGGAAATGGAGGTGCGGCTTGGGGTGGGAGGAAGGGATGGGTGAGAGAAAGAACAGGTTAGGGAAGCAGAGACAGGCTGGGCTGGTTTTGGGATGCAGTGGGGGGAGGGGAAGTGCTGGGCTGGTTTTGGGATGCAGTGGGAGAGGGGAGATTATGAAGCTTGTGAAGTCCACATTGACACCATTGGGCTGCAGGGTTCCCAAGCGGAATATGAGTGTTTCCTTCCTTCACGGACATTAGTGAACCAGATGGTTTTATCAGACAGTCAACAATGATTACATGGGCATTATTATTCCAGATTTTTATTGAATTCAAATTCAAATGTTCCGAAGACAATCCTTCCATAACAGGCACCATTCTCGTGAACCTTCTAATTAGCCATTGTAGTGGTTCTGATGCCCCCAGGATGTCTTTACTGAGGCTTCACTGCAATTGTCCATATGGACCTTAATGAGCTTAAGTAATGCTGGTGGGGGCTCATGGATAAGGCATCAGCAACATGGCTGCTGCCAATGGTAGGAACAGGAGGAGACCATTCGGCCCATCAAGGCCAGTTGCTCGGAATGCCAACATTTCAATTTCTTGCTTCCCCTTTCCTCTATGCAACTCATTCTTTTGATAAATTTCTTCGATCTCACAACTTCAGTTTGAACAACTCCAATCTCACAAATGTTAACTGATCAACACTTGTTTAAATCCATTTTGCTCCGGCTCACCCCAAGTAATTGCATTTGCCATGTCATACACTGATATATTCAATCTGAATCGTGGTCACTTTGGAATGAAACATAAATCCCGAACCTCGGCATGGGGTAACAAAGTGTGGAGCTGGATGAACACAGGAAGCCAAGCAGCATCTCAGGAGCACAAAAGCTGACATTTCGGGCCTAGACTCTTCATAAGAGAGGGGGATGGGGTGAGGGTTCTGGAATAAATAGGGAGAGAGGGGGAGGCGGACCGAAGATGGAGAGTAAAGAAGATAGGTGGAGAGGAGGGTATAGGTGGGGAGGTAGGGAGGGGATAGGTCAGTCCAGGGAAGATGGACAGGTCAACAAGGCGGGATGAGGTGGTAGGTAGGAAATGGAGGTGCGGCTTGGAGTGGGAGGAAGGGATGGGTGAGAGGAAGAACAGGTTAGGGAGGCAGAGACAGGTTGGACTGGTTTTGGGATGCAGTGGGTGGAGGGGAAGTGCTGGGCTGGTTGCGTGGGGCTCTGGTTTGGTCAGTGTGGGATCAGTGTGCCATCTAGTGACATTCAACATCAGTACATTCACTGCCAGGATCTTTCACATCAGCAGCATTGTGAGAGCCAGTGGTTCAGACAACAGACTTTCCTTTCTGCTCATTGTTTGCCAAGTTGCACCAGATGGAACTTAACTGATGGATTTAGTGCCTAATGGATACCTGGGAGTGATTTATTATAGTTTCTGGTTACATTGTTCTGAGGTGTGGCTACACTCCTCGAGAACAGGTAGGAAGTCAAACTAACTGAAAACAAAAAATGCAGGAGATCTCAGCAGGTCATGCAGCATCCATGGAGAGAGAGAGAGAGAGAGAGAGAGAGAGAGAGAGAGAAGGACTCTTCATCAGAGCTGAAGGGAAGGGCAAAACTTCCTCAGAGTGGGCATTCCCCAAAGAGATATGATGGGCAATGAAGCACAATGTTGGAGCGAATGACTGCAGATCCTGGAATCTGTACTGAATGCTGGAAAGCACAGCAGGTCAGACAGCATCTGTGGAGGGAAAGCAAGCTCATATTTTGAGTCTAGATGACTCTTCACCTTGCAGGACTTGAACTCAGGCCTCCAAGCTTAGAGGTAGGGACACTGCCACTGCAGCATTGTATCCCTCAAATGGTGGATATTTTAAATCAACCTGTTCAGGCATATTATGACACATGAATGGAGCAAGTGGGATTTGAGCTCAGATCTCCTGGCTCGCCAGCTGGGCCACTGCCACTACACCAAAAAGCTTCATAGGCTGCAATCTAGTGCAGGGTTTCAGATATACAGCACCTTTCATGATCTCAGGGTATCTCAAAGCACCTTACAGCTGGTGAAGTGCTTTATTTTGGGAGCAGAGTGGCTGTTTTAATGTAGGAGAAATGACAGCCAGTTTACACAAAGAAGGACCACAGCAATGACAGTGTGACGGTGAGCAGGTGGTATTTTTAATGAACTTGGCCAGAACCCTCCTGCAATGTGTGGTGAGGCTAAACGCCCTCTTAAATCAATTTCTTTCAAGTCAACCAAGCAACAAGCTCCAACATGTTATGATACATTTCTGAAGCGGGTAAGACTTGAACCATGCTGCACCTTCACTGTTGCCAGGTCAAAATCTTGGGATTCCCTCCCTAATGGCATTGTGGGTCTGCCAACACACAGTGACTGCGGCCATTCAAGATGGCAGCTCACCATTATCCTCTCAAGGGCAAGTCGAGCAGGCAACAAAAGCAAAAAAAAACTGTGGTGGTGATGTTGTTGTTCATGGCATCTAATAGGAACATAGAGCTAGATGCAGTAAAGCAACGTCGGTAATCATGGATGGCTTTAATATTCATAGTCACACAGCATGGAAATACACCCTTCAGTCTAACCAGTCCATGCCGACCATAGTCCCAAACCAAACTAGTCCCATTGGCCTTCTCCCTGACCATGTCCCTTCAAACCTTTCCTATTCAAGTACTGACCCAAATGTCTCTTAAACGTTGTTATTTTACCCACATCCTCCACTTTCTCTGGAAGTTCATTCCACACACGAACCACAATCTGTGTGAAACATTGGCCTCTTATGTCTTCTTAAATCTCTCTCCCCTCGCGTTAAAAATGTGCTGTCCTAAGCTTGAAATCTGTATGTAGTTTGGGTAAATCAAATTTGTCACAATACCATGAAGAAGGAATTCCTACAGTGTATATGGAATGGTTTTCTGGATCAATCCTGTGAGGAAGCAACTAGAGAACAGGCCACCTTGGGCTGGGTATTATGCATTGGAAAAGGTGTAATTGATGATTTAGTTGTGAGACACCCCTTGGGGATGAGTGACCATAGCATGAAAAAATTCTTCATCAGGATGGAGAGTGAGGTAGCTGCTTCTGAAATTACGGTCCAGAATCTTTACAAGGGAAACTATAATGGCATGAGGCATGAACAAATACAGAAGTTGGTGGAAGTGTTCAGCAGGTTTGACAGCATTTCTGAAAAAAATAAGAGCATAAGACGTAGGAGCAGAAATTAGGCCATTCAGGCCATCAAAGCCTGCTCTGTCATTCAATTGTGGCTGATAAGTTTCTCAACTCCATTCTCCCGCTTTTTCCCATTAACCCTTGATCCCCTTGATAATCAAGAACCTTTCTCTCTCAGTCTTAAATGTACTCAATGACCTGGTCTCCACAGCCTTCTGTGGCAGTGAATTCCATAGACTCACCACTCTCTGGCTGAAGAAGTTTCTCTAAAAGGTCTTCCCTTTACTCTAAGGCTGTGCCCTCGGGTCCTCGTCTCTCCTACCAATGGAAACATCTACCCAACTTCCACTTTGTCCAGGCCATTCTGTATTCTGTAAGTTTCAATTAAATCCCCGCTCATCCTTTGAAACTCCATCGGATATAGACCCAGAGTCCTCAAATGTACATTATATGTTAAATTTTTCATCCCTGGGACCATTCTCATGAACCTCCTCTGAACCCACTCCAGAGCCAGTACATCCTTCCTGAGATATGGGGCCCAAAACTGCAAACAATACTCTAAATGTGGCCTGACCAGAGCCGTATAGACCCTCAGTAGTACAGCCCTGCTTTTATATTCAAGTCCTCTCAAAATAAATGCCAACATTGCATTTTCCTTCCTGACTACTGACTCAACCTGCAAGTTTGCCTTGAGAGGATCCTGGGCTAGAACTCCCAGGTCTCTTTGCACTTCAGGCTTCTGAATTTTGACCCCATTTAGAAAATAGTCCATGCTTTTATTCTTCTTTCCAAAGTGCATGATCTCACACTTTCCCACGTTGTATTTCATCTGCCCCTTCTTTGCCCACTGTCCTAACCTCCATGTCTTTCTGAGCCTCCCCACCTCCTCAATACTATCTGTCCCTCCACCTATCTTTGTATCGTCTGCAAACGTAGCCAGAATGCCTGCAGTTCCTTCATCTAAATCACTAATGTATAAAGTGAAAAGTTGTGGTCCCTGACCATTGTGGGACACCACTTGACACCAGCTGCCATCCTGAGAAAGACCCTTTAATCCCCACTCTCTGCTTCGTAATTTAAGGATATGGAGGAAACCCTTTAAGATTGAGATGAGGAGAAATATCTTCACCAGAGGGTGGTGAACCTGTGGAATTCTCTATCGCAGGAAGTGGTCGAGACCAAAACATTACGTCTGTTCAAGAAGGAAGCAGATATAGCTCTTGTGCTGAAACAGATCGAGAGATATAGAAGGGTTGCGGGGGTGGGGAATGTGGATTATGATACTGAGCTCAATGATCAGAGATGATTATATTGAATGGTGAAGCAGGTTGAAGGGGTCAAATGGCCTAGTCCTGGCCCTAGCTTTTACATTTCTACGATGACCCAGTAGCAAAGCCCCAGCCCAAAACGGAATACAACAAAAATGTGGAGGATTTCTGGTACCAATTACAAGCTAAAATTGAAGACTTGCTCAGATCTTCAAAGACATCTACAAATTACCTTTTAAGTGTGGCTTTTTAAAAGGAGGGAATTGGTGGAATTTTGAGGAACAGAGTGGGCTGGGTATTCAAGCACATGAATCACATAATGTTAGTCTACCCGCCCAGTAGGTGTTTAGGGAGATTAATGGAATTTTGTTGCTTAATCCATGAGGAATAGAACATAAAATGCCGAGGAGACTTCATTGCTGGTGTATGGAGTCTTGGTGAGGTCACGTTTGGAATAATATATATAGTTTTAACATAGAACATAGAACATTAGAACATTACAGCACAGTACAGGCCTTTCGGCTCTCGTGCTGTGCCGACCTGTCATACCGATCTCAAGCCCATCTAACCTACACTATTCCATGTACGTCTATATGCTCATCCAATGACGACTCAAATGTACCTAAAGTTGGCAAATCTACAACCGTTGCAGGCAAAGCGTTCCATTCCCTTACTACTTTCTGAGTAAAGAAACTACCTCTGACATCTTTCCTATATCTTTCACCCCTCAATTTAAAGCTATGCCCCCTCGTGCTCGCCGTCACCATCCTAGGAAAAAGGCTCTCCCTATCCTAACCCTCTGATTATTTTATATGTTTCAATTAAGTCACCTCTCAACCTTCTTCTCTCTAATGAAAACAGCCTCAAATCCCTCAGCCTTTCCTCGTAAGACCTTCCCTCCATACCAGGCAATATCCTAGTAAATCTCCTCTGCACCCTTTCCAAAGCTACCACATCCTTCTTATAATGCGGTGACCAGAACTGTACACAATACTCCATGTGCGGCCACACCAGAGTTTTGTCCAGCTTCACCATAACCTCTTGGTTCCAGAACTCAATTCCTCTATTAATAAAAGCTAAAACACTGTATGCCTTCTTAACAGCCCTGTCAAACTGGGTGGCAACTTTCAAGGATCTGTGTACATGGACACCGACATCTCTCTGCTCATCTACACTGCTAAGAATCTTACCATTAACCCTGTACTTTGCCTTCCAGTTACTCCTACCAAAGTGCATCACCTCACACTTGTCTGCATTTAACTCCATTTGCCACCTCTCAGCCCAGCTCTGCAGCTTATCTATGTCTCTCTGCAACCTACAGCATCCTTCATCACTATCCACAACTCCACCGACCTTAGTGTCGTCTGCAAATTTACTAACCCATCCTTCTATGCCCTCATCCAGGTCATTTATAAAAATGACAAACAGCAGTGGACCTAACACCGATCCTTGCGGTACACCACTAGTAACTGGTCTCCAGGATGAACATTTCCCATCAACTACCACCCTCTGTCTTCTTTCAGCAAGCCAATTTCTGATCCAAACTGCTATATTTCCCACAATTCCATTCCTCTGCATTTTGTACAATAGCCTATTGTGGGGAACCTTATCGAACGCCTTGCTGAAATCCATATACACCACATCAACCGGTTTACTCTCATCGACCTGTTTGGTCACCTTCTCAAAGAACTCATAAGGTTCGTGAGGCACGACCTTCCCTTCACAAAACCGTGCTGACTATCCTTAATCAATTTATTATTTTCTAGGTGATTATAAATCCTATCCTTTATAACTTTTTCCAACACTTTACCAACAACTGAGGTAACGCTCACTGGTCTATAATTACCAGGGTTGTCTCTACTCCCCTTCTTGAACAGGGGAACCACATGCGCTATCCTCCAGTCATCTGGCACTATTCCTGTAGACAATGACGAGTTAAAGATCAATGCCAAAGGCTCGGCAATCTCCTCCCTGGCTTCCCAGAGGATCCTAGGATAAATGCCATCTGTCCCAGGGGACTTATCTATCTTCACCCTCTGTAGGATTTCTAATACCTTTTCCTTGTGAACCTCAATCCCACCTAGTCTAGTAGCCTGTATCTCAGTATTCTCCTCGACAACATTGTTGTTTTCTGGAGTGAATACTGTTGAAATATATTCATTTAGCGCTTCTCCTATCTCACCTGACTCCACACACAACTTACCACTACTATCCTTGATTGGGCCTAATCTTACTTTCGTCATTCTTTTATTCCTTAAATACCTATAGAAAGCCTTAGGGCTTACCCTGATCCTATCCGCCAACAACTTCTCATGTCTCCTCCTGGCCCTTCTGAGCTCTCTCTTTAGGTCTTTCCTAGCTACCTCATAGCCCTCAAGTGCCCTAACTGAGCCTTCACATCTCATCCTAACATAAGCCTTCTTCTTCCTCTTGACCAGAGATTCCACCTCCTTCGTAAACCACGGCTCCCGCACTCTGCAGCTTCCTCCCTGCCTGACAGGTACATACTTATCTAGGACACACAGGAGCTTTTCCTTGAATAAGCTCCACATTTCTAAAGTGCCCATCCTCTGCAGTTTTTTTCCTCATCCTATGCTCCCTAAATCTTTCCTAATCTCATCATAATTGCCTTTCCCCCAGCTATAACTCTTGCCCAGTGGTATACACCTGTCCCTTTCCATCATTAAAGTAAACATAACAGAATTGTGATCGCTATCACCAAAGTGCTCACCTACTTCCAAATCTAACACCTGACCGGCTCATTACCCAGTACCAAATCTAATGTGGCTTTGCCCCTTGTTGGCCTATCTACATACTGTGTCAGGAAGCCCTCCTGCACACACTGGACAAAAACTGACCCATCTATAGTACTCGAACTATAGTGTTCCCAGTCAATATTTGGAAAGTTGAAGTCCCCCATGACAACTACCCTGTCTCTCTCACTCCTATCGAGAATCATCTTTGCTATCCTTTCCTCTACATCTCTGGAACTATTCAGAGGCCTATAGAAAACTCCCAACAGGGTGACTCCTCCTTTCCTGTTTCTAACCTCAGCCCATACTACCTCAGTTGACGAGTCCCCAAACATCCTTTCTGCAACTGTAATACTGTCCTTGACCAACAATGCCACACCTCCCAATTTAAGAAACAAATGCCTCAAAAACAGTTTGGGGAAGATAACTAGGAAGAGAGGATTATCTCAAGGTGATAGTTTAGGCCTGTATCCATTGGAATTGAGAAGATTGAGGAGTTAGTATTTAATACAGAGAAGATTCTGAGTGGTGTGACAGGGTAGGTGATGAAAGGAGGTCAGACCCTGTTCAGGCGATTGGCAAAATTAGAGCTTATGGGATAAGGGCTGTCATGCTGGGATGGATGGGAATCAACTCTCAGAATAGCAGGCAGTCATTAGATCAGTACTGAGTCCCCAGCTGCTTTCAGTTTACACAAAGGACTTGGATTTCAAGGTCATTTGTAATATTTCCAAATTTTCTATTGACACCAAACTCGGTAGAAGGTTGAGTTGTGTGGAAGGTGCACGGAGGCTTCCAGGAGATTTGGACAGGCTACATCAATGATCAAGAGCATGGTGATGGAGCTCAAGTAAATAAATATGAAGCTTTCCACAAAGAAGCAGAATATCTCTTTAACTGTGAGAGGTTGGGAAGTGTTGAGATACTTTAGAGCAAAGGGACCTAGGTGTCCTTGTTTGTGAGTCACTGAAGGTTGGCTTGCAGTGTAGCAAACAATTGGGAAGGCCAACACTATGTTTGTCTCTATTACAAGGGATTTTGAGGACAGCTTTAAAGATGTCATGCTAAAGTTGCATAGAGCCTGAGTGAGACCCCACCTGGAGTCTCGTACGCAGCTTCGGTTTCTTACCTAAGAAGGAATATACTTTCCATACAGACAATGCAATTGGAGTTTGGAGGGGTGGGATTATCCAATGGGGAGAGATGGAGGAAATCATAGAATCATACTGTAGAGAAGAGGCCCTTTGGTCCATCAAGTCTGTACTGCAAAAATGATCTGCTACCAACACCAGGCCCACTTTCCCACACCAGGCACATAGTATTGAACATGACAGCGGGCACTTCAAGTGCTGACCCAAGCACTTCCTAAAGGTTGTCAGTTTTCCTGTCTCAAATACCTCCCCCCAGGCAGTTCATTCAAGATCACCACCTCTCTGTGGGGGCAAAAGATTTTCCATTTAAATCCCTTCTAAGCCGACTGCGTTTCATGTTAAAAGTGTGCCTCTTTGTTCTCACCCCTTCAGCTTAGGGAAACAGCTGCTTTCTACTCACCTCGTCCATGCCTCTTATAATCTCATACGCCTCAGTCAAATGACCCTTCAGCCTCTTCTACTCCAAAGAAAGTAACTTGAGCTTTTTCACCGCTGAAATGTTCCTTCCATGACAACATCCTGGCGAATCTGGCCTGCACCTCCTCAGTATGTTCACATCCTTCTGGTAGTGCACTGACTAGAACTTCACACAATGTTCCAGCTGTGGCCGAACCAATCTCCTGCACAGCTCTAACATTATCTCCCTACTCTTATAATCTGTACCATGGCTGATAACAGAAGTGTCCCATACATCTTCTTAATTACCATATCAACCTGTCCTTCAAGGATCTGAGGACAAGCTCCCCAAGATCCCTCTGTTCCTCTGAGCTCATTAATGTCCTGGGAGAACTCCCTTGTCTTGTTCCTTCTTCCAAAGTGCATCATCTCACACTTATCAAGTTAAATTTCATCTGCCACTGATCTGTCCACCCGATCAAAACGTTTAGATTCTCCTGTAACCTAACACCTTCCTTGTCACTGCTAACCTCCCAATCAATCTCAGTGTCATCCACAAACTTACTTGTCATCTGCATTCCCCCCAGCCCCCATACTCTCACCTACATCACCTAGGAATGGCACGAACAGTGAAGGTTCCAACACTGATCGCTGTGGAATACCAGCAGACACTGGCCCACAGTCTCACAAACAGTGTCTATCACCACTCGCTTCCTGCTGTCACTAAACCAACTTTGGATCCAGCTTGCCAAGTTACCCTGGACCCTATCAGCATTTGCTTCACTTAACAGTCTCCTGCATGGAGCCTTATCAAAGATCTTGCTGAAATCTGTACAAATTGCAATCAACTGCTTGGTCCTCCTCCACACCCTTGGTCACCCCCTCAAATACTCAAATTTGTTTGGCCCGAGCTCCCGCTGACAAAACTGTCTATCCCTTGATTCTATAAATGGCAATTACTTTTCTCCAATAGCTTCCCTCCCACTGATGTGAGATGTATTGGTCTATCATTCCCTGGCCTACCTTTCCCATCCTTCCGAAGAAGTGGAACCACATTAGCTATCCTCCATTCATCTGGTACCTGTAGGCCTAGACTATATAAAAATTTGGGTCAGGGCCTCGGTAATGTCTTCCTCTGTCTCTCACAGAAGCCTAGCACACAACTGTATCCACCTGCTTGACCTGCTGTGTTCATCCAGCTCCACACTTTGCTATCTTGGATTCTCCAGCATCTGCAGTTCCCATTATCTCTGTATCCACCTGGGGATATGCCCCATTTTCAACATCCAATACCTCCTCACTCCCTACATCAATCTGCTCATGAATGTCACTGCCCAGCTCCTCGAATTCTAGGCCAGGCCTGTACTCTCTAGAGATTGTGAGATGATCTTTATTCTTTATTTAGATTAGATTCCCTACAGTGTGGAAACAGGCCCTTCAGCCCAACAAGTCCACACCACCCCTTGAAGCATCCCACCCAGACCCATCCCCCTGTAACCCACATACCCCTGAACACTACGGGCAATTTAGCATGGCCAATCCACCTAGCCTGCACATCTTTGGACTGTGGGAGGAAACCGGAACACCCGGAGGAAACCCACGCAGACACAGGGAGAATGTGCAAACTCCACACAGACAGGTACCCGAGGCTGGAAACACTGTGTGGATTGTCGATGGCAGATTTCAATTTCTCGGGGAATCTCCACACAGATACTGCACACCTGAGAGGCCTCTTGCAGTCTCTGATTTCCCAGGGCTGGATGGTCCGGTTTCCAGCCTAAGGATAAAGGGTCGGCCACTTAACACTGAGCTGAGGAGGGCTCAGAGGCTGGAGAATCTTGGGAATTCTCTATCTCGGAGGATTGTGTGGAGGCTCAGTCATTGAGAAAACAAAAATTAACAGGTTTCTAGATACTAGTGATGTCAAAAAATATGAGAATAGCATTTTTTTTTCTTTATTCATTCACAGAATGAGGGCATCGCTGGGCAGGCAGCATTTATTGCCCATCCCTAATTGCCCACAGGGCAGTTAAGAGTCAACCGCATTGCTGTGGGTCTGGAGTCACATGTGGACCAGACCAGGTAAGGACAGCATTTTCCTTCCGTAAAGGACATTAGTGAACCAGGTGGGTTTTTCTGACAATGGATTCATGGTCGTCATCAGACTCTTAATTCCAGATATTTTTACTGAATTCAAATTCCACCATCTGGTGTGGTGGGATTCAAATCCGGGTCTCTGGAATGTTACCCAGGTCTCTGGATTAACAACCCAGTGATAATACCAATTGACCATCACCTCTCCAGAATATGGCAATGAAATAGAGGATCTATTAAGAACTAGAATGACAGCACAGATTTGAAGGGCAGAGTGGCCAATATTCAGCTCTTGCAATCATAAGTTATTAATAGGAGCATGAAAATTGGAGCGGGAGTAGGCCATTCAGCCCCTCCAGCCTGCCGTGCCATTCAATACAATCATGGCTGACCATCCAACTCAGTCCCCTGTTCCCGCCTTCTCCCCACATCCTTTGATCCCTTTAGCCCCAAGAATTATATCTAACTCCTCCTTGAAAACATTCAGTGTTTTCACCCCAACTGCTTTCTGTGGTAGAGATGTTCCCCACTCTCTGGTTGAAGACATTTCTCTTCACATCTGCCCTAAATGGCCTCCCGGTATATCCTTAAACCAAGTGTGAGCCCTGGTTCCAGGCAGGCCCCTGGTCCCTGGTTCGGGGACATCTTTCTGAGTTTACCCTGTCTGGAATTTTAAGTGAGTCGGACCCTTCTGTTTTCTCTAACATTAAGGGGTGCAGAGGGTTCCAGATGATAGGGAATTAGCCATCGGAATTTCCAATTTCCCAGACTATTTCCCTCAATCAGCTGTGCGGTCCTGATACAGAAGTGACTCCGTAATCACAGGGACACCCGGGCCATGATTTAAAGTGCTGCAATTCACAGTTTGCTCCACTCATCTCCCAAGGTGTAACCCTCATGCCATCTGGTGGATTATTGAGGTATTGTAACCACAAGGGGCTGTAGGGGCAGAATAGAGAGGAGCAGAGGGGAACTTAACATCAACAACATCATCTTATGAATCACAACAAGAGATTTAAAGTTAACAAGGGATTTATAAGAAATAAACATCTTGAAACAAATAATGTGATAAATGTAAAGTTGGCTCAGTGGTTAGCACTGCAGCCTCACAGCACCAGGGGCCCAGGTTCAATTCCAGCCTCGGGTGACTGTCTGTGTGGAGTTTGCACATTCTCCCTGCGTCTGTGTGGGTTTCCTCTGGGTGCTCCGGTTTCCTCTCACAGTCCAAAGGTGTGCAGGTTAGGGTGGACTGCTATGCTAAATTGTCCAAACAGGTCAGGAATGTGTAGATTAAGTGGGTTCTGGGGAGATGGGTCTGGGTGGGATGCTCCGAGAGTCGGTGTAGACTTATTGGGCTGAAGGGTCTGTTTCCACACTGTAGGGATTCTATGTAGTTAACATGAGGGTCACCACATCTCAGGTAAGGGGGCGAGGTTGAAAAGGAGAGTCCTTCACAGTCACCTCAGTCAATGTGGGAATCGAACCCATCGTGTTAGCATCACTCCAAGTTGCAAGCCAATCAATTTCACAGCTGGGTTATTTACAAGAAGGCTTGAATATATCTGCAATCACATAATGTCTGTACTCGTGCTTACGACTCAGCTTCAAGTAACTTCTGTGCTGAAACAAAAAAAATACCTTTTGAGGCGGGAGCGGTGTCCAGAATTGAAGGGCATAGGTTTAAGCTGAGGGGGGAAGATTTAAAAGGGACCTAAGAGACAACTTTTTCACACAGAGGGTGGTGTGTGCATGGAATGAGCTGCCAGAAGAAGCTGGTGGAGGCTGGTACAATTACAAGATTTAAAAAGCATCTGGATGGGTACATGAATATGAAAGGTTTAGAGGGAGATGGGTTAAATACTGGCAAATGGGGCTAGATCAGATTAGGTTATTTTATCAGATTGGATGAGTTAGACCAAAGGGCCTGTTTCTGTGTTGTATGATTCTATGGCTCTGCTGGGAGGTGAGATGGAGAAATATGAGATAATGAAATCGTTTGAGGGTATGGGCAGCAAATAGTTTCCTAAGAGTCCTTGACAAGAGCTTATAAATATCAGATAACCTCCAAGAAATCAAACACAAAGCTCATGAGAAACATCTTTACTCAGGACATTGGCAATCTTGGATCTGCTGCTTTAGGAGTTGGTTCAGACAAATGATACAGACTCTAGACCGAAGAGTGCTTAGATTAAACTATTGCTTTGCCCATGGGCATGCACAATTTTTCAGTTTCAAGTGTTTTTGGAAGTTGCCGTTTTAAATTAAATAAACTTAATTATCATGATATGGAAGCAGAGCTGGCTAAACGGACAATTATATCAAGGGAATGCAAGATAATGAAATGTGAGGCTGGATGAACACAGCAGGCCAAGCAGCATCTCAGGAGCACAAAAGCTGACATTTCGGGCCTAGACCCTTCATCACCCCTCTCTGATGAAGGGTCTAGGCCCGAAACGTCAGCTTTTGTGCTCCTGAGATGCTGCTGGGCCTGCTGTGTTCATCCAGCCTCACATTTCATTATCTTGGATTCTCCAGCATCTGCAGTTCCCATTATCACATCATCAATTATATCAAGGGATGTGTTATTGGAGATGCAGTAACAGATATTTAAAGGGATATTTCTGATGACATAGCATCAATGCATACCAACAAGAAAGAAAAGTTCCCATGGAAAGTGCCACTACCTATGGTTAAATAGAAAAGCTGAAGATAGCATCAAAGTCTTTAAAAAAGTCGATAGATACACAAAGATGGGTGACAGGTCAAAAATTTTGACAAAATTTTAAAAACAGCAAAGAACGGCTAAAAGATTAATAAGGAGGAAAAAGAATTAGAATACAACTGAAAGCTGGTTAGAACTATAAAAACAGACAGTGAAAGCTCTAATAGACATTCTGAAAAGAACAGATTTGACTAAGCGATGGTGTTGGTCCAACAGCAGGAATGTTTTTTTTCATTCATTTTGTGGGATGTGTGTATTTCTGGCTGGGCCCAGCATTCATTGCCCGTCCCTAGTTGCCCCCTTGAGAAAGTGGGGGTGAGTTGCCTTCTTGAACCCCTGTAGTCCACTCTGCTGTGGGTTGACTCACAATGTCATTGGGGAGGGAATTCCAAAATTTCGAATTAATGACACCGAAGGAACGGCGATATATTTCCAAGTCAGGATGGTAAGCGGGTCCGAGGGGAGCTTGCAGGAGGTGGTGTTTCCATGTGTCTGCTGCCCTTGTCCTTCTAGATGGAAGTCGTCCTGAGTTTGGAAGGTGCTGTCTAAAGATCTTCAGTGTGTGTGTGTGTGTGTGTGTGTGTGTGTGTGTGTGTGAATTAATAATGGAAATTAAGGAGACGGTTGCGGAAATGAACATGTATTTTGCATCTTTCTTTATGGTAGAGGATACAAATTACTTGCGAGAAACAGCAATAAATTAGGAAAAGGGAGAGAGGGACGGCGCGAAGAAAATTCTAATCCCAAGGAATGTGCAGTAAGCAAACTGTTGGATTGACAATTTGTTGGGTCCTGATTAATTTCATTCTTGGGTCTGAAAAGAAGTAGCTCGGGGTAAGTTTGATCCTCTGGTTTTATAATCCAAATTACAATTGGGAAAGTTTCATTCAACTGGAAAATAGCAAACTTAGCTCCTTTATTCGAAAAGAGAGGGAGGAAGAAAGCAGGAAACTATAGGTCAGTTGCATTAACAACTATCATAGAGATGACGTTAGCAGCTGATTTTAAATTGTCATATTTAACCAATTTATTTCAGCTCCGAGAGGATTAACATGTGATGTGGACAAACAGGAACTGATGGATGTGCTTTTCCTAGATTTCTGAAAGACATTTGATAAAATTTGGTATATCAAATGTTATTGTAGAAAATAGAAGTTCATGGTGGGTAGAATAACATGGATAGACTAGAGTGATAAATATGTCACTTTCTGTTTGGAAAGATGGAATGGATAGTATGCTACAGGGTTCAGTGCTTTGTATAATTAATATAGATGACTTGAATAAAGGGACCATTAGTACGATTGCTAAATTTGCGATGGGCACAAAGAGAAGTAGGAAAGTTAGCTATGAAGAGGAAATTAGGAGACTACAGAGGGATCGAGACAGGTTAAGCAAGTGTACAATGATCAGGCATCAAGGTTAACCACTGAGCCACCATGCCAGTATATTTCTATGTCATGAATTGTTTTAATTTGAAGCAGATACAGTAGTAACTGTGAAAAGCAAAGTTGAATAAATAACTAGACGAAACAAGAAATAGATTATTAGGTCCATCAAATCCATGCCAGCCTTTACATCTTCACATGTCTCTCCCCTCACTCTACTTCATTTGGTCTTATCTTGAGGTCCACATTCTTACTCTCTGAGTGGAAAAGGTTCCTCCTGAATCCATCTTGGAATCAGAGCGTACTTACGGACTTTAGTTTTGAACTTCCCCACTAGAGGGACAATTTCCCCTGCATCTGCAGTTTGGGTGCTACACTTCACTCAGGAAGTCTGAATTGTCGTGGCAACAGGAACTTTACACATTTGTGTTATAATCTGGATCTATGGTCACCAGCTAGGTCCGGGATTATTATCCTTCCCTACCTGCGCTTGAGAAGATGGGTGGTCGGTAGTAAGCTGCCTTCTGGAACTTCTCTGCTTTATGTGATGTAGGATGTTGATGGTAGAAGCTCCAATGGTCTTTCCACCACAAGACTGAGCAGCAATTTCTTGCACTGTTACTGCCTGCCATTGGCGTGTGTCGGAGGATTTGGTCATTGATACTGAATATTTCTTACTGTGTTTTGGTTGAGTCTTGGAGTGGGCTCGAAGACGGTGCAGGGACCCTACCTGTGACATCTCCTCTTCTCTTCTCTAAGTCTGCCCTGTTCCACCCTGAAGATCTCTAATGGCCACACTGGGGTCTTCTCTTTTCAACAGAAGTAATTCTATTCTCATCATACTGTAGAAAATAGCAGTAGGAGCAGGGGCAGACCATGCGGCCCTTGAGCCTGGCAACCATTCAATAGGATCATAGCTGGTCATCAAGCTGAATATGTTGTTCCTTGCTTTCCCTCCATACCCTTCAATCCCTTTTCCCCTCAGAGCACCACATCTCACTTCTTCTTTGAAGTATTCAATGTTTTGTCCTCCCTGACTTTCTGTGGTAGAAAATTCCACAGGCTCACCTGTGTCTGGGTGAAGACATTTCTCCTACGTCAGTCTTGAGTGGTCTTCCCCATATCCTTAAACTGTGACCCCTTGGTTCACGACTTACCATCATCAGGAGCATCCTTCCTCTGTTACCTTATCTAACCCTATTAGAGTTCAACAGGTTTCTACGAGATCCTCACTCATTCTTCGAATTGCCAGTGAATGTAATGCTGACCGATCCAGTCTCTCTTCCTACATCAGCCCTGCCATCCCAGGAATCAGTCTGGAAAACCTTTGTCGCACTCTCCCTACAACCAGAACATCCTTCCTCAGACTAGGAGACCACAACTACACAGCAGCCCAAGTGGGGTCTCACTAAGGCCAATTACAATTGCAGCAAGACATCCCTGCTCCTGTACTTGTATCCTCTCACTATGAAGGCCAACATAGCCATTTTCCTTCTTCACTGCCTGCTGCTCCCACAATGCTTACCTTCAGTGACTGGTGTAGAGGGACACCCAGGTCTCATTGCGCCTCCTCTTTTTCCAACCTAGGATAAGGATCCACAATCCCGTTTTTGCTACCAAAATGGATAGCCTCACATTTATCCTCACATCATACTATACATTCCATGCTTTGGCCCAATCGCTCGGCTTGTCCAAATCACATTGAAGTATCTCTGCGCCCTCCCACACACTCACCCACCTTCGTGTCATCTGCAAACTTTGTGATATTACATTCAATCCCATCTTGTAGGAATGAAGAAATAGTTGGAGTCTTTGCGCTGATTTCTGCAGTACCCCAACAGCCACTGCCAACTATTCTGAATAGATAGATATTCCCAGTACCAGGATCATCCTTGAGAAATTTTCCACCTCTTCCTTCAGTTGCTCTATTCTCTTTATAAGAACTGTGCATGGTTTTCTGAAGAGATCTTCTCAAACCTCTCAATCAGTTTGCCGTACTTACCACTATTTCAAATCTACCCCTTCAATTTGAAGAGGAACACAACTTGCAAACCTTTGGGACTAAAGCTAGGGAATAGGGCTAATTGGGAAGCTCTTTCCAAGGGCTGGTACTAGTGTGGGCAGCTGGTTTGCACTGTAGAGTGACAGCAACAGTGTGGGTTCAATTCCTGCATCTAGTCAATGGCACCATGAGGGACTCTCCTTCTCAACCTCTCCCCTCGTGTGGAGCGTGAGAGTCATACAGCAGGGAAACAGCCCCTTCGGCCCAACCCGTCCAAGCCAACCAGGTGTCCTTAACTGAGCTAGTCTCATCTGCCTGTGTTTGGCCCATGTGCCTCTAAACCTTTCCTATCAATGTACCTGCCCAAATCTCTGTTATCTCTTGCAATTGTACTCACCTCTATGACTTCCTCTGGCAAATCATTCCATACATGCACCACCCTCTGTGTGAAAAAGCTGCCCCTCAGGCTCTTTTTACATCTTTCCCCTTAAACGTATGCCATCTATCGTACAATCCCTACAGTATGGAAGCAGGTCCTATAGCCCAACAAGTCCACATTGATCCTCAGAGCATTCCACCCTTCTCCCTGCAACATACCTAATCTACACATCCCTGAAGACTACAGGCAATTTGGCGTGGCTAATCCACCCTAACCACTGTTCCACCGTGCCGCCAAGTTTTGGACTCCCCTACCTGGGGGAAAATAAACCTTTGCTATTCACTTATCAATGCCCCTCAGAATGAACCACCATCACTTGTCCCTGAATGAGGGGACAGCAGCACCATGGCGACTATGCAGTGAACTTCTCCCTCTGACTTGTAAAAATTGGTCGAATGAGACAGATTTCAATGTAATGTTGATAAAATGCCACTGGGTGACTCTGGTATGCTGTTGCAAGAGTGAGAGTTGCAGAGAAGCTCCTGATTTCAGTTGAAATTGACAAGTCCTCCCATCGTTTTGGAAAGAGGTTACATGTCTCATATTTGCCAGTTTAACGTCACCGAGCCAGCTCATGCTGAAGAATGATTTGAGACCCGTTGAATATATAGCTCTGCATTGTTTAACTTTTGGTCATCTGGTGTCATAGGGCATTTAAAGAAATGTTTGACAAAGAAAGACTTTGCAGCCAGGTGTAGCTGGCACATGAGAACTCTGTACCGGCTAATTCCTGGGAAACAGAGAAGCGGGGACAATTTACCACACTGTGCTGAGATACTGACTACTTAAGGCCATTGAGTTGTGTATTTGAGTGTTGATGATTACAAAGTTAACAAAGATACACGACTGCACAAACAAAACCCTCTTGATTGGCTGAATGGCCTCATCATGTTCCCATGTGGTTGGTGGCAGGAGTGAAGTGGAGCATTTGCTGGATGACATTTGTGCAAAGTATTGGAAGAGAAGGAGTTGCATAGCAAGATCCCAGATGTGATGGAATACTCCCCACAAGAGTGCAGTTCCAACAATACTCAATATCTCAACTACATCAAGGAAGGAACAGCCTTTATTGGTCGAGGTTAAATTGCCATAGCCTTACCAGAACATAGGGCCGCTGCCCCATTAGAATGAGAATACTGGTGGTGATTTAACCTGGGGGCCGCACACCCCAGGCAAAGGGAGAGTTCAGGAAGTGCAGTCCTTCGTGGTAACTTCGGTCAGCGTGGGAACTGAACCCATGCTATCAGTTTTGCAAACCAGCTGTCCAGCCAACTGCGCTAAACACAAGCACCCACTTCCTCTGCTCAGTAGCAGCAGTGTGTACCACCTACAAGATGCACAAGAAAAATCCACCAAGAAATGGCACCACAAAATTCATCTCCTTTGATGGCAATTGCTAAACCCGCGCCCTCAGCCATCTGCAGTAAATTCATAGCCTGGGTAAGAAGGTTGAGGTTTCAATGCATCTGTGATTTCCCAAAGAACCTCAGACACAGCGTCCCTTACAGTGCAATAGATGTGAGCAGCAGTGGCTGGCCGAGCATTTGTTTTCAATCATTTTATTCCCCTGGAGAAGGTGGGGTTGTGAGCTGCTTTCTTGACTCATTGCAGTCCAGTTTGTGTAGGGATACTCATGGCGCCCTGAGGAAAGGAATTCCAGGATTCTGACCAAGTGACATTGGAGGAGCAGAAATGTATTTCAAAGTCAGGATGGTGTATGGCTTGGAAGGGAACTTAAATGGGGCTGGTGTTCCTATGTATCTGCTGCCCTTTTCCTTGGAGGTGATGGGTTTAGTGGGTGCTATCAAAGGAGGTGAATTTTTTGGTTCAAATTTCTAGATGAATTTCTTGGTGGGGAGTATTCCATCACATTCCTGACTTGTGCCTTGTAGTCAATGACAGGCTTTGGGAGTCAGCAGCTAAGTTATTGAGGACAGAATTCCTATCCGCCACCATATGGAAGATGTTAGATGCTGTTACCAAATACTTTACAGCACAAAACTTTGAAAAGCTCAAGGTATTCAGCCATAACAAAACCTCAGTGCTTCACCTCACTGTAGTGTACATCATTATATTTTTGATTAAGTCAGTTTGTTTGCAATTGATGTTCCCGTTGGTTCATGGAAATTGATTGTGTAGTCCCATTTGCCAGCATTTGGTCCATGTCCCTCTAAACCTTTCCGATTCATGCACACACCCAGATGCCTTTTAAAAGTCTATGATAGATATTGTTACAGAGACTTTAAGGAGGACCCAATGATAGATTTCACTCCCTCCAGATTCTAATCTGTTCTGCTGCAAATCCATATGACATAGTGGGCAGAGCCCAAGGCATTCTTCTGTATTAACCCTTTAAGACCCCTTCAAATCTATATACAATATTACACACATGGAAGCTACTGTCATCTCCCCTAAGTCCGCAGTATAAACTGTACAAAACTAATCACATGAATTAATTCTAAACATTTTAATGAGCACCACCCTAGCTGGGTGTCTGAATAGTAGATACTGTGCTCTTTTGGTTTGGATGAAGCAAAACATTCCAATGACAGTAAAGAAGACGTCAGAGTAGAAAAACGTTGTAAGGCCTAAAACTACAAAATTTAGAGCAGAGTGAATTAAATCGGCTGTGTAATGATTTCTCAGTTCATGCCATCTTCTCTTCCATATCAAAGTAACTGGTCATTGTTGTTTCATCTTTTTCTAGTTAGGATAGAAGAACAAAGGAGAGCGCCTTACAAAGTCAATAGTTCTCAGGCTGGTGTTTCTGAACATGCTGAAGGTCTGCAGTCACTCTGCAAACTGTCCTGATACCTCAAAGCTGCCTCTGCTACATCTGATCAAGTGAAAATCCTCCATTGATCCTCCACTTGTGCCTTTAAACTTGATGGAGCTTCCAGCATGCTAGCGACAGGGTCTGGGAATGTTACACATTCCACCATCACTCTTAATAGCCTGACACTCTGAATCTTTATCACTTATTTAGATTTATATTTGCTGACAAGAATATTCGTTCACAAAGGGCAAACTGTGTCGTGTTTCTTATTTGCTGGCGATGAGAAGGTTAACGAGTGGTCACATGAATGACTTTGGGATCACAAAGGGCCATGTTGAGGTGAGATGTTGCTTCCCACTAGTTGGTGAGGTAAAAGAAGGAGGCGACAAATATAATTCCCCAAAACATTCTTCACACGAATACTCAGGAAGTCTTGATACAAGACAATGGTTAGAATGTGGGTTTATCTGCCTCAAATGAGTGTGGAAGTGGAGCGTATAAATTCATTATTAAAGGGATATTAAAGGCTATGAGGATTGGGCTACAGAGTTCATATGAAGAGGAATCTTTTGTAATTTGAGCCCGTACCACAGGTTTGTATTTGCAGTCCCATAATTTTACACATAATTTTACATGAAAATATTATTTCAATAACTCTTACAATTTGATTCCCAAAGGCTTTTGTGGTATAATACTTAAAGGGAACAAGGAACACTTCTGCTATTAACCTACCAACAAAAAAAAACTTCCACACTTTCTTGATCAACTATTTCCCAAAATACTTCTGCATTTTTCTGTTCCCCCGAAGGGCTGTATTCTCAACCTCTCCAGTCTAGCATCAGGGCCCTGACGTACAGAGCAGCAGCTACTAGAACACGAGCTTGTGTTCTGGAGTATGCACCTCTACCCAATACCTACTATAGCCTTGCCCTAAAAGATGGTACACTGCATGCATTGTTTACAGAAACCCCGATACTTGATGAAGGGTCTAGGCCCAAAACGTCAGCTTTTGTGCTCCTGAGATGCTGCTTGGCCTGCTGTGTTCATCCAGCTCCACACTTTGTTATCTTGGATTCTCCAGCATCTGCAGTCCCCATTATCACTGATACTTGTGTTTTTTTTTAACTATAGTCTGTATAGGCCTGAAAGGGTGATGGAAGCAGATTCAACAATGACTTTCGGAAGGGAACTGGAAAAATACTTGAAGGAGAAACAGTTGCAGGGCCATGCAGAAAGGGCAGAGGATTGGGATCAATCGAATCTTTTGCAAAGACAGTTCAGGCACAATGAGCTGTCTGGCCTCCTTTTCCGATATACAGTTCTACGAATTTAATCAGGCGTTATCAACAATGTGAGTAGATGACAGCAATTATAAGCAGAAGTATACTTACAGTTTGGCCAGCACTTAATACAGGAACAATACAGAGTGCCTTTTTTTTAACTACCCTTCTCCATTGTTTCCCCTCATTTATTGAAGAACTTACGAGATTAATGTCAAGATGAGCATTTTGCAAACCATCATTTTCATTCTGTCTATCCCCACTAACGCTAATATGACCACAGTAATTGTTACATCGGGATATTCAGCTAACTTTCCTCCAATGAAATTAAACATTAATTCACATTTAATCAAATACTGTACTGCACTCAATGTCTAATTTATTGAGCATCAGGAATGTGATGGATACAAGCCTTTCAATCCTCATCTTCAGTTGCCACTATTTCTTATTCAGCCATGGGATGAGGGCTAAGCCAGCATTTGTTGCCCAGAGAGCAATTAAGAGTCAAACGCATTGTCATTGGGCTGGGAGCTACATGTAGCTTGAGAGATTTCCTTCCCTAAGGCCTTCATGAACGTACACATCCTTACCTTAGTGATGGGCCCATGACTTGGCCTGGACTCCAACTCTCAGCAGTCAAATATATTGCCCAGCTGGATCTTGCCTGCAGAAGATTACAATGCATCTTACTTAGTCATCGTGCAGATACAGTCCATTGTGTTTTCAGTTAAGATAGCACAAGGCAACCTACAGTACTACACTCAATGTCTAATTTATTGACCATCAGGAATGTGATGGATACAATCCTCATCTTCAGTTGCCACTGCTATCTTTGGTTAATCTATATTAATCCAGCCCAGGTTGTCTTGTGCCATTCCAACAGAAAACAGAATGGATTTTATCTGCCAAAGTCTGACCTAATACAGATAAACCAAAGAAAGCAGTGACAACTGAAGTGAGGGATTAAGGGACTTGTAGCCACCATATACATGATGCTCAATAAATTGGACACTGAGTACAATGCAGCATATTTGACTAAATGTGCATGAGTAATGTTAAGTGAGTTTTCACAATAATGGTTTTACGGTCATCATTAGATCTTTAATTCCAAGTACTTGTTGAACTTAAATGCCACCATTTGTTGCGGTGGGAATCAAATCCGGGAACATGGATTATTGTCCAAATCCCTGGAGTACCAATGCAGTGACAACACCAAAAGGCCAGGGACTCCACCAGCCCTCTGATGGAGTTCCAGAATATGAATATAGAGTCTGGGATTCATTCCGAATTTTGTCCTCTAATCCACATCGAATGTCACGGGGTATTCATAATGAGGAGAGAAAATACTTCAAGAATGATCAATATTTCTCATCCTCTGCAAATACTACTGGAGAATATTTACAGGCTACTGTTCAAATCTAGCAGAGTGGGAAATGAAGAGAAGTTCACTGTTTCATTGTATATCTGACCTAATAATCTTTACCATCAAAGCATCACCTGCAGTTACTCTGCACCATCAACAGTGACACCAAGCCTCAGAATTCAGGATGGAAAAGGATGGCTCATTTTTGCCCAACTATTGATTGAGACTCTCTTGTGCATACAATCTAGAGCATGTAGATGGTCAAAATTATGTCCAAATGTATTTCTGCATTAGGAGACAGCAAGAACTGCAGTTGCTAGAGTCTAAGTCAACACAGTGTGGAGTTGGAGGAGCACAGCAGGCCAGGCAGCATCAGAGGAGCAGGCAAGTCAACATTTTAGGTAGGGACCCTTTATCAGAACTGCATTATCACTCCAGGTGGATAGAATTTGCAGCTCCAAATTGGTTTACACACTACTCAGTCTGTAGCTGAGCAAAGTGTCCCTTTTGCCCAGAGTTCCAAGGGGCAGAATGGGTTGACAAAAGGCCAGATACCAAATCATGGAACATTTTAGCACAGAGACAGGCCATTTTGGATGAGGGTGGTTTATCTGAGGAGTTTCTGTTCATTCGCCCATAGGTTGTGGGCATCTCTGGCAAGGCAGTGTTTATTACCCAGCCCTCATTGCCCAGAGGGCAGTTCAGAATTAGCCACATTGCTGTGGGCCTGGAGTCTCATGTAAGGCAGGCTAGGTAAGGAAGACATTTTTCATTCCCTAAACGGCATTAGCGAACCAGACAATAAACAATGGCTTCGTCATTGGACACTTAATTACTGATTCTTTTATTGAATTCAAATTCCACTATCTGCCATATAGGGATTCAAACCCAGTTCCCCAGTTCCATTAGCTGAGTTTCTGGATTAATAGTCTTGTGATAATACTACCAGCCCATTGCCTCCCCTTGCGACCTGCCTACTGAGAGGAACGAGGCCACCACATCAAGAACTTCAACCTTGGCATGAAAGGATCCCCATTTTCCTTCTATGCTTATGGGAATTGGAGGTCATGCAGAGGCACAGGTATGAGAGGTTCAGGGGTAGTGTATTTTGAGGGTTTGAAGCAAAATGACCGACTAATTAGAACGTAGAACTGTACAGCACAGGAATGGGCTCTTTAGCGCATGATGCTGTGCCGAGCATGTCAGCAAATTAAACTAACACCTTCTGCCTGCCCTTGGTTCATATCTCTCCAACGCTTGCATATTCACGTGCTTATCTAAAAGTCTCTTAAACACCCCTATTGTGTCTGCCTCCACTACCACCCCGTCAAATTGCAAGTAGAATCCTGACGTATTGTGCATTTTTGAGAAAGGCCAGAAGACCATGAGCAGAAATTGGCCATTCAGCCCATCAAATCTGCTCTGCCATTCAATGACATCATGACCGATCTCATAATACTCAAGCACACTTTCCTGCCTTTTCTCCATAACCCTTGATTCCTTTACTGATTAAAAATCTGCCGACCTCAATCTTGAACATACTTAAGGATCTAGCCTCGACAGTCCTCTGTGGTAAAGATTTCCACAGATTAACAACCCTCTGAAAGAAGAAACCATTTTATATCCATTTATAGGATATAGGTGACACTGGCTGGGCCACCATTTACTGATCACCCCAATTATTGAGAAGGCAGTTCAGAGTCAACTGCTTTGTGCCAAGAACGATACAGCACAGGAATAGGCCCTTCAGCCCTCTAAGCCTACGCTGACACATTTTGTCCTTCCACTCTAAAACTGTCTTCACTCACAGAATCCATTTCCCTCTATTCCCTTCCTATTTATGTATTTGCCCAGGTGCTTCTTAAACGCTGTTATTATGCCTGTATCAGCACCTCCTCTGGCAGTTTGCTACGGGTCTGGTGTTACGTATGGACCAGAAAAAGTAAGATAAGGTTTCTTCCCTGAAGAACATAGGTGAACCACATGGTTTATTCAGGCAATGGTCACGATTAGACTGTTACTTTCAGATTTTTCTGGAATTTGAACACTTCCATCTGCCATAGTATAACCCCCAACCCAGGTCCCTCGAACATTAGTCCTTGAACTTCTCCTGGGCAACTATTAAGTTTAAGTGAGTCAGAACCCTACAAATCCTCTGACTTCAATGGACTCTTTCAGAAGGTTTCAGATGCAAGGAAATGCAAGAAAATAAAGTTTCCCGGGCAATTCCCACGGATTCAGGGATTTAGGATGTTCTCGAAATCTAGCTCCAAGCTGCACTGCTCCAATGACTCTCTGGCCATTCAACTCTCTGGGCCAAGTTGTTTTTTTATCGGAGGGAGAGATATGTATTCCAAAAACAAGCAGCAACTTCATGTGACGAAGGCCAGGTGCTATCTCAGTGTTGGGAAGTACGAAACCAGATTTGGGAAAGTTGTGTTTATTTTGAAACACAATGAAAGATAAACGCTTCAATAAGAGAATGACCTTGCAAAGAAAACATGAGGAGGGAGCCTCATAAATTGTGCACATTGACCTGATGAATGAAGCCATTCTTAAACGTATTGAGACTCACTCTGCCTCTAATCACCTGTGAAAAAGACACTTTGAACTTAGAGTAATTTATTAGCAAATTCAAGTGTGTGAATGATTCTGTATTGCACTTTTGACTTGGCAATTCGACAATGCTCTTCCTTGATCTTATTGAACAGTGAAAGCCCAATGGCCTACTCTCATTTGTTGTTGATATGTTCAACTCCTTGTGTTGATGCTTGTTCAGGTAAAAACATTGATGGAAAACAGGGATTGTACCTATGTAGCAGTGACAATGGGAACTGCAGATGCTGGAGAATGCGAGATAACAAAGTGTGGAGCTGGATGAACACAGCAGGCCAAGCAGCATCTCAGGAGCACAAAAGCTGACGATTCAGGCCTCGACCCTTCATCAGAGACTTCTCTGATGAAGGGTCTCGGCCCGAAACGTCAGCTTTTGTGCTCCTGAGATGCTGCTTGGCCTGCTGTGTTCATCCAGCCTCACATTTTGTTATTGTACTTATGCACCTGTTCTTCTGACTTTGATAATTTACTACATTTCTTCCCCATCGCTCCACGACCTTTATGGACAAAGTCAGAAGTCACATGATACTAGGTTATAGTCCAACAGGTTTATTTGAAATCACAGGCTTTCAAAGCCCTGCTCCTTTGCCAGTCACTTCACCTGATGAAGGAGCAGCACTTCGAAAGCTTGTGATTCCAAACAAATGTGTTGGAGTACAACCTGGCATCATGTGACTTCTGACTTTGTCCACTCCAGTCCAACACTGGTACATCCACATCATAGCAACCCAAATGAAGTTATAGCTGTGTGATAATGGGAGTAGTGGGGCATGTGGTCACCTGTCCTCAGGAAGCTCCAGCATTGTAGCAACACCACCAGAGACCGCAGAGTTTCTGGGTGAAACTCTCAATGAATTCACCTCTTGCCCCCACTCTGTACTGTTTGGCTGCGTCCTCAACTTAGGAAAGGGTCAGACATGCCTGACGTTTAATAGCAAAAGGGATGTGCCCCAATAAGCCTGCTCTGCCATTCAATAAAATCATGGATGATCATCTAATTTAACCCCAATTCCCCAGACTACCCATGCCTCTTAGTCCCCCTTATCCTAAGTATCAACTTCTGCCTTGAACATATTCAATGACTGAAGCTGGGACAAGGAGGCTGACAGCAGATCGGATAGACAGAGTAGATAGGGAGAGGTTGTTCATGCTCAAATGAGGAACAAAAATAAGAGAGCATAGGTTCAAAATGTTGAGCAAAACAAGCAAGGGTGATGAGAAAATGCTTTTTCACACAGGCAGTATGTAGGGTGTGGAATGTACTGCCTGGAAATGAGATGGAGGCAGGTTCAATTGAGACATTCAAGAAAGCCAATGGATGGCTATTTGGATTGCAATGGCTTGCAGGGATGTGGAGAACAGCAGAAGGCTGCCTCTAGATAATAGAACCAGTGCAGGCATGATGGACCAAATGACCTCTTTCTGCACTGCAACAATCCTGCAAATCTCCAACCTCCACAGCCTGCAATTCCAAAGATTCACCACCCTCTGGGAAAACAAATTCCTCCTTATCTCAGCTCAGCGACATGCTGACCCTTTACTCTGAGACTGTGTGCCCACGCTTTTGATTTCCCCAAGCAGCCAAGGAAACATTTTCTTAGTGTCTACCCTGTCATCTGAGTTTTTATGAAGAGTGACTGGTTAAATGAGTGTAATCTGCCCCCTCAATTGAGAGAGAGAGAGAGAGAGAGAGAGAGAGGGAGAGAGAGAGAGAGAGAGAGAGAGAACAACAAGCTGTAGTGAGTTAAATCTGAGGGTCACAATGCGTGGTGAGGGATCTTTGTGCTAATGCCAGCCACATGGTGGTGATATGTGCCACAGCCAAGGTAATATCAGTCCAAAGAAACAATTGCTCACAGTGAAATCAATGCAGGTGCACAGTTTATTCTTCTGAGTGATTTGAACATCATCTGAAAAAGTTAAATGTAAACAGGAATATTGATCCCTTTGCAAGTGAGCGTGCATGAGGTCTGTACTTTTGCAATGCCAAAATGGCGATTTGCTGAAGAAAGTAAGCTCATTGTCATGGAATGGGATTGAGAATTGGAATTCAGCTCGTGCGGAGGTCATTCCTCTAAAATAAGAAAGAAAAAACTCTGCCAGCAGCTATATCCAGTCCCAATTCCTCACCTGAGGACACGCGGTATAGATTTCCTGGCTGGTGGTAACTGTATCTTAGCATCTGCACTTCAAATCCATTCAGAATCTCATGTCTTAGCAAGCTTGCCTGTCTTTCTTCCAGAGATTATCAACCCAATTCACGCAGTTTCTCTTCATAGTTCATGCACTCGCCGGCTGGATCAATCTAGTGAACCTTCGCTGTTCTGCCCTCCAATATGAATATTCCGTATGTAGACCAAAACTGCACAATATTCGAGATGTAGTCTTACAAAAACCCTAAATGAATGTTACAAACTTCTTTGATCCTGTACTCCAATCCCCTGGCAACAAAGGCCAGCAGATTCTGATGAAGGGTCATCTAGACTCAAAATGTTTGCTTGCTCTCTTTCCATGCATGCTGTCTGACCTGTTGTTTTCTTCAATATTTGCTGTTTTCAGTCAGGTGAAAACACCTGAGGTGCTTACTACACCTGCATGCTGGCTCTCTGCAAATCTTTCACACCCGAAACATATTGTCATTGCAAAATTATGGTCTTCAAACATTACAATTTCCACATTTCTAAGTTCTGTGTTTATTTATTCTTATGACCACATTGATTAACTTCTCACTTCAGATGTGACAGAAATCTTCAAGATTTTAACAGGAAAAGGCAGGGCAGGTAAAGACAAACTATTTCCGCTGGTTGGGGATTCTAGAACTAGGGGCGTGCTCCAAGAATTAGGGCCAGACCATTCAGGAGAGATGTTTGGAAGCAATTCTACACACAGAGGGTGGGAGAGATTTGGAACTCTCTTCCACAAATGACAATGGGCCCTGGGTCAGTCTTTAATCTTAAATCTGAGATAGATTTGTATCATCAGCAAATGTAGGTCCATAACACTCTAAGTCATCAATATAGATTGTAAATAGCTGACTTGAAAATGTCCTGTTAACACCCACACTGTTGCTGAGAAATATTCTCTCCACAGCCCATTAAAGAGAAACAAGGTGAACCTCACATGGTTCACTTTCCATCAGAGCCACAATGGGATGCAGTGTTAGCCGTCTCTCAGCCAATAGCATTGTTACTTCTGACTGAAGCCCCATTTAAGATTCAAACTTGAGCTTGCTGTTCTGGTGTAGCATGGAGAGTGTACTGGTCTGTCAGAGGTGCTGCTGCAGTGATCCTATCTGTTCTCTAGCATTGATCATAGAATTCCGACAGTGTGGAAACAGGCCACCCGGCCCCTCAAGTCCACACTGGCCCTCCAAAAAACGACCCACCCAGAACCACCATCCCCACACTCCAGCACTTCCCGTTGCTGATGCACCTAACCCACACATCCCTGGACTCTATGGGCAATTTAGCCAGGCCAATCCACCTACCTGCATGTTGTTGGACTGTGGGAGGAAACCCACGCAGACACGGGGAGAATGTGCAAACTCCACACAGACAGTTGGACGAGGCTGGAATCGAACCCGGGCCCCCGGCGCTGTGAGGTAGCTGTGCCAACCACTGAGCCACTGTGCCAGCCCACAGCAGTCAGAACGGGACATTTTCAAGTTAGCTGGCAGTGAATAATAGAATTGGTGCCAGAGTTTCAGCTATTTATATTCTACATTGATGACTTAGAGAGTTATGTATCTACATTTGGCGATGATACAAAGTTAGAGAATGCATGGCATTATTTCAGAGAAGGGAAGTTCTCAACAGAATCCTGGGCCCAATCATTACTACTTAAAATAGAGTCACCAGTTAAATTCTCCCATAGATATTTGTGGGATCTTGCTGTGTAATGCCTCCCTGCATTACAACAAGTACTGTACTTCGTAAGCTCTTCATTGGTGTCATCCTCCTAAGACAGGAAAAGGTGCTACATAAATTCACGTCTTGTGTTACCTTTCGGTGGCAGGAAGGGAGGGAGTACACAGCCTATGATAATATCTGGTACTGGGTTGAAGAGACTGTAGCCCAAGGGCAGCGTATATCCCACCCAACCAGCTGCAGAAATTTCATATAAAATAATGGAAAATTACAAAGTGACAGAAGTTAAAAGGATTTGCACAACCCAGCCCAAAATAAAAACTTTTCAGAATACTTGCATTTTTAAATGTGCTGCTTGAAGGCTCATGATGCAGTGCAAGCACATTTTTAGACCTCGATCATTTTGGCCCTCATCGCCTCCTAATTTGTTTGCATAATTTGTATCTACATGGAGCGCTTAAATAGTAATCTGACTTACATTGTGATGTCTGGGTCAGAACAAGGGTACATCTCATAAATATTAAACAGTTACATCAATTCCCATTATCTTCTGCAGAACAGGGAACTCAATGCCTCCTGAATAGTCATTGCAACTGATAATTAGGAAGGCCTCAATCACATTTAGCTCATAACAGTGCACCCAGATCAGGCAGGCCGCTGATGGTGAACTAATTGGATTCTATTTGGCCCTTCATTCTATGTTTTAAGTGCTTCATTCCACTTGGCTGCCCATTTGGGAGTGGGAGAGAGCACATGGGAGGTCACTTCCCAAACCTGCAGAATTACAGCCTGCAGTAAGACGCATTCCTCCACTGTCTGAATTTTGCCGAAGATGAATTGGTGGAAATCACGGAAGTTTTATCATCTTGCTGGGTGATTGATTCACCTTCTCTTCAAGGTTCCTGTGGCTGCACTTTTGCGAAATAAACAAAATAAGGAATACTGGTCTGCAGCGAAAAAGCTGACACTTCACAAATTCTGAAGCTGAAAGCCTTTTGTCTCCTTGAACCATGATTCTGATGTTGCTTAGCAACAATATCAGTAACAGCTGGGACACCCTTGATCTTGTTGTGTAAACTATTCAACATAGGTGAAGCAAGGTGACTCCATGGAGACGATAACAATTGAATTAGGCATCTTAAAGGGATATCATAGAAACCTGAAAAATAATAGCCTACTCCTTCATGTAATACTAACATGGATGATCCTTTAACTCAATGCTGTTCTCTCATTTTCTCCTTGATGCCTTCAAAAGTCTCAAAATTTATCAGTAAGCCTTTTATTATCTGACACTGATGGGACCAGGAATGTGCTGGTTGATCAAATATTTTGGTAAAACAAAGACAAGGTTTATACAATTAAATGCAGCACCTTGGGCAGTGTTGCAGAACAGAGACTTAGCGTTCAGGTAGATAATTCCCTGAAATTTGTGTCACAAGTAGACACGGTGCTTAAGAAAGTATTTAGGGCACTTGCCTTCATTGATCAGACCTTTGAGTATTGGAGTTGGGATGTTGTAGGAGTTGGGGTTGTGCAGAATGTTGGTGAGGCCTCTTCTGGAACACTGTGTGTAGGCCTGGTCTCCCTGTTATAGAAAGGATGTTACCAAGTTGGAGATTTACCAGAATCTTGTGATCAGAGATAATGGGAACTGCGGATGCTGGAGAATCCGAGATAAGAAAGTGTGGAGCTGGATGAACACAACAGGCCATGCAGCATCTTAGGGGTCTAGGCCCGAAATGTCAGCTTTTGTCCTCCTAAGATGCTGCTTGGCCTGCTGTGTTCATCCAGCTCCACACCTTGTTATTTACCAGAATCTTGCAGGAATGCAGGGTTTGAGTTATAATGAGAGGCTGGATGGGAAGTGACTTTTTTACTGGAGTGTAGGAGGTTGAGGGTGACCTTACAGAAGTTTATAAAATAATGAGAAGCATAGATAATGCGAATGGCAAGTCTCTTTTTCCTAGGGTGGAGAATTTCAAGGCCATTAACGTGAGAGGAGAAAGATTTAAAAATGGCACATGGGGCAGTTTTTTTATCCAGAGAGTGGTTCGTGTGTGGAATGAACTGCCAGAGACAGTGATGGATGTCGGTACAGTTACAACATTTAAAAGACATTTTGATAAGTACATGAATAAGAAATGTTTGGAGGGATATGGGCTAAGGGCAGGCAAGTGGGACTAGTTTAGTTCAGGATTATGGTCAGCATGGACTGGTTGGACCGAAGGGTCAGATTCCATGACGCTAAGATTCTAGATACCCCAAATAATCAAGAGGTCCACATAATCAATGTAAAAACACACACTAAGTAATAGAAACACAATGCAGGGGATATACACAATGCTGTTATACATTCTTTACAGCAAAAATCACTTAAATAATAATGCAATTTTGCCTTAAATAAAACTTACTGGAGGAGAGCCTTCTCACTCAAACCCTCAACTGACTACTTGACGTCACAGTTTTTGAGAGAAATTGAATAAACTGTTGATATTTCATGTAGTTTCAACAAGTAAATTTATATTGACATAAATAAATTAAAATTCTATTATAAGTGGACAGAATAATACAGTAAACTTGGTAATATTTCAGGTATATAATTTTTGCCAGTTTATTGAGCATGCTGGCTACAACAAATGTTGCTATATTCAATGGCTTGGCCACAGGTTCATGACTCACAGGATGAAGACGATTTTCCCCTCATCTCAGTCTTAATATTTTAGTGAGTTCAAATTCCATTACCTGCCAGGGTGCGATTTGATCCCAGGTCCGCAGAACCTTTGCTGAGCTTCCATCCTAATAGTGTAGCAATTACACTGCTAGGCTGTCATCGCCCCTTCATCTCAAGTTATGCTGGCATTGTTAATAACACACATGACTCTTCCATTTCTTTACTGCAAACTTGAACCCACTTTCCACCACCTACGTGATCCATCCTAACTCCATCTGCCTCTGTGAATACATAACTTTCAGTTTCTTATTAAATTCATTCATCAAAGTGGGTAATACTACTTGTCTCTAACTTCCCAATAAGTAATTTGGACTCAAACACATTGCTGTAGGTTTGAAGTCACATATGGGCTAGAGCAGCTAAGGATGGCAGATTTCCCTCCCTTAAAGACATGAGTTACCAGGTGACGATATACAACAATTAACTGTAGTTGTACAATCAACATCAAGTGATAACAAAGTGTGGAGCTGGATGAACACAGGAGGCCAAGCAGCATCTTAGGAGCACTGCTTGGCCTGCTGTGTTCATCCAGCTCCACACTTTGTTACCTCAGATTCTCCAGCATCCGCAGTTCCCATTACCTCTGATGCTACATCAAGTGATGCTTTGTTTTTATTTCCAGAATTTTATTGAATTCAAATTTCACCATTTGCCATGCTGGGATTCGAACCTATGTGTTCACAATGAATCCTCAGCATATTCTCAGGAAGAGTCACTGGCCCTGATTTCTCTTGCAAGCTGCAGCCAGACCTGCTGAGCATCTCCAACAATTTCTTTTTTGTTCCTCAGAAGGTTAGCCTGGGATTGGGATCACCAGTTCACTTATGTCACCACTACATCACTACCTCTGTTGAATTATGCTCAGTTGCCTGTTTGCGTAATTACCTGACTGCTACAAAGGCTGACAATATGAAATGAAACTGGAGGGACTACATGACATCCACCAAAGCACCAGAAACAGCAATGGCAAACACAGCCTATTGGCTCTTACTAACATCTGGGAGATGGCACTGAAATTGGGAGAGCTACATTCCAGACCACTCAAGTAACAGCCTGACAAAGTCATAAAGAATCATACCGTATGGACAATGTCCAGGACATCACTATCACTATCCTACAGTATGCGGAATCCAAACAAGAAGGGAGTAAAGATGGGACTCCTTAACAGTACCTCTGGGCCACATGAAAACGTTGGTACTCATTGAGAGGGGGGTTTTATGCAAAAGGAGGAAGGTTATAATTTAGTTATTAACCGCAGAATCCCTGCACTGTGGAAGAAGGCCGTTTGGACCATTGAGTCCACACCAACCCTCCAAAGAACACCCCACTCAGATCCAACCCTCCACCCTATAATTGCACATTTCTCATGGTTAATCCGCTGAGCCTGCACACTGTTGGCAATTTAACATGCACATAACCTGCACTTCTTTGGGCTGTGGGAGGAAATAAGATTGCCCAGAATAAACCCCCACAGACACAGAGAGAATATGCAAACTCTACACATACTGGTGTGAAATTGAACCTTGATCCCTGGTGGTGTGAGGTAGCAATGCTAAACACCAAGCCACCACACTGTCTACTAAATAGTGAGATCACACTGTCCTGCTCCTCTGATGCTGCCTGGCCCGCCGTGTTCCTCCAGCTCCACGCTGTGTTATTTCTGACTTCAGCATCAGCAGTTCTTACTATGTCTCACATCTGGAGTGCTCTGCGTTGTACTGGTTTCCTTATTTAAGGAAGGGGATAATTGTGTTGGAGGCATTTCAGAGAAGGTTTATGGCACGAATGTCAGAAATGAGTAGTTGTCTGTTTAGGAAAGGTTGGACAGATTCAGCTTGTACCTGCGGGACCTTGGAAAAGTAAGGAGTGACTTGGTTAAATATAAAAGATTTTGTGTGGAGAGATGGAAAATTGTCTGAGGATAACACCTCCTCTTCCACTTCCGCACCCCCAACCCCACCACCTCAGTGTTTTGTTTTCATGCGTTTACTCTCAGCAGGGCTGATTTGTTTTCTATTATTCACACCTTCAATTAACATTTGTTTTGCACCTATGCCTCTCCTCTACTAGCACTGCCATTGTCTTTTGCTTTGGGGGCACTGTCATCATCTGCCCCAATTGCTCCTCCTCTCCCTTTGCCAACAACATAAAAACCATTATTTTCCAGCCTCTTTCAGATCCAACAGAGTGGATTAACTTTGCTTCTCTGTTCACTGATATTGCCAGACTATTCAGTCTCTTGTAATATGTTTAAGACGGTGATGAAGCAAAACTAAAATTCTGAGGGTTGTAAGTCTTTGAAATTCCCTTCCTCAAAAGGCAGTAGAAGATGTGTCCTTGATTATTTTTAAGAGGAATAGATTCTTGGTAAGCAAGAAGTGGCAGGTTATTGGGGGACAGGTAGGAATGTGAGGTAAAGAGATCAGCCATGACCTTATTAAATGGAAAGCAGGCTCCAGGGCCAAATGGTTACTCCCATTCCTAGTTTGTATGAGTGGATGTTTGTATTGGCATTCGATCTACCCAACACTCCAATCAGTGAATGGATCACTCCATGTTGAGCAGCAATTGGAGGACTCACTGAGTGTAGCGAGGACGAATAATCCACACGGAGAAAGCAAGAACTGTAAATGCTAGAGTCAGAGACAACACAGTGTGGAGCTGGAGGAACACAGCGGGTCAGGCAGCATCAGGGGAGCAGGAAAATCAACATTTTGGGTTTACACCCTTAAAGGAGCAGGGGTGTCTTTCAACAATTAAACAGGGCTTGGGTGAGGCCATGCCCGGGATATTGTGCACAGTTTTGATCTCCTTGGATACTGAAGTGACCCATGTTCAAGTGCAAAAGACCTGGGCAATATTGAGCCTTGGGCAAAGAAATGACAAGTCAGCCTTGTGCCACACAAGCACCAGGCAGTGACCATCTCCATTAAGAGAAAATCCAACCATCTCCCTCTGACTTTCAATGATGTTATGTCACTGAATTACCCACCACCAACATCCTGGGAATTGCCATTAACCAGAAATGGAACTGGATCAGGAATATGAATGTGGTGCGCATAGGACCAGGTCAGAGTCTGGAAATTCTGTGATGCGTAACTCACCTCCTAACTCCCCAAAGCCTGTCCACCATTAACAAGGCATAAGTCAGTAATGCAATGGAATATTTTCTAGTTCATTGGATGAGTGTAACTCCAGTAACAGTCAAGATACTCAACAGTATCCCGACAAAGCAAATTACTTGATTGGGTATCCCATCTATCACTTTCAGCATTCACTCCCTCCAGCACCAATACAAAGTAGCAGCAGTGTGTACCATCAACATGATTCACTGCAATAATTCGCCAAGTCTCTTTACATAGCACTTCCAAAACACATGGTCACTTGCGTGGGAATAGCACCCCCTGTAAGGTCCCCTCCAAGCCATCTATCATCATGATTTCTGCATACCATTGGCCACAGTGGCTCAAGAAGGCAGTTCACCACCAACTTTTCCAGGGCAATTAGGGTTGGGAATAATCCTGGTCTATCCAGCATCACCCACATCCCATGGATAAACTTTAGAACATTTCAGTGAAGGACAACATCTAACAATTCATTCGTTATCTGTGAACACATCTGTTCTTTGATTTCTCTGTCAATTAAACAACATATCTTCATGAGCTTCAAGGCTTCTGAAATGCAAAAATAGAATAGTTTGACAAATTGTAGATATTCTTTCATTGGTGGTAATCTTACTTTGTGCCATTGTGTTTGAGAAATTCCCAGCATCAATAGCTTGATTGCAATGTCTTTTCCTTAAATTGTTCTGCAATGTAACTGGGTCAATGCTACATTCAAGTCAGCCGGCTGTTCAAAATAGATTAAATTTTTGGGAAATTTACCTCCTTGGTTCTTCTTCTGCAGTATCCTAACTTGCACCATGTCCTATTCACCAATTATCCGCCGAGTTCGCTGACCTTGCAACTACTTTTTCATTTGCTTGTGGGATGGTGGGCACAGCTGGATGGGCCAGTATTTCATGCCCATCCCTAGTTGCCCCTGAGAGAGTGGTTGTGAGCTGCCTTTTTGAACCGCTGCAGTCCATGTGCTGTTGGTTGGTCCACAATACATGTAGGTAGGGAACTCCAGGCTCAGCAACATTAAAAATCCTTAGAGATAATAGGAACTGCAGATGCTGGAGAATCCGAGATATTAAAAATCCTTATCCTCGTTTTCAATTCCCCCTCAGGCCTAGCTCTCTATATGTCCTTTTTCAGCCCTACAAAAATTCTGGCCTTTTGTGATCCCCTATGGACTTCCCTTCACCACTGATGGTTGTGTCTTTAGTTGTTCAAGCCCCTAAACTCTGGAATCACCTTCTTAAATCTCCTGACCTCTCCATCTCCTTTCTCATAGTATCCTTTGAGTGTTGGTACACCCTGCCCATCATGCCAGCACCAACTCTCTGAACAGTATCCTACCTCACCCCTGTATCCCCACGGCTAATCCACATAGTCCAAACATCCCTAGACATTTAGCATGGCCAACTGAATTAACTTATACATCTTTGGACTGTGGGACGAAACCAGAGCACCCATGCAGACATGGGGAGAATGTGCAAATTCCAGAGAGACAGTCACCCAAGGGTGGAGTCAAACCCTGGTCCCTGGTGCAGTGAGGCAGCAGTGCTAACCCCTGAGCCACCCTGCCACCTCCCATTAAATTCATTACCACAGGAAGTAGTTGATGCCAAAACATTGAATGTATTCAAGAGGAGGCTAGATGTAGCACTTGGGGTGAATGGGATCGAAGGTTATGCAGAGGAAGTAGGATTAGGCCATTGAGTTGGAAGATCACCCATGATCATGACAAATGGCGGAGCAGGCTTAAAGGACCGAATGGCCTTCTCTTGCTTCTACGTTCTATGTTTCTATGTTTCTTTCATGCTACTTCTGAAAAACTAACTTGTGGACCACATCTTGGTCATCCAATAATATCTTTTTAATGTCTATATCTTAGACTCGGCATCAATCATTGTACAATCATTTTGCTGCCTACCTTCCTGGGATATATTTGCTCTGTTAAATGCACTATGTAAATGGCGGCTTGTTACCCCAATCAGTATTTTTGGATTCTTTGAGGAAGTGACGAGACAGGTTGACAAGGGTCGAGCAGTGGATGTGGTGTACATGGACTTCAGCAAGGCATTTGATAAGGTTCCTCACGGCAGGCTCATTCATGAAGTCAGGAGGTATGGGATACAGGGTGATTTGGCTGTCTGGATTCAGAATTGGTTGGCTGACAGGAGGCAGAGAGTGGTTGTAGATGGTAAGTATTCTGCCTGGAGGTCAGTGCTGAGTGGTGTCCCGCAGGGTTCTGTTCTTGGGCCTCTGCTCTTTGTAGTTTTTTATAAATGACTTGGATGAGGAGGTTGAGGGGTGGGTTAGTATGTTTGCTGATGACACAAAGGTTGGAGGTGCCATTGATAGTATCGAGGGCTATTGCAGGCTTCAGCGAGACATTGACAGAATGTAGAGCTGGGCTGAGAAATGGCAGATGGAGTTCAACCTGGATAAATGCGAAGTGATGCATTTTGGAAGGTCAAACTTAAATGCTGAATATAGGATTAAAGGCAGGATTCTCGGCAGTGTGGAGGAACAGTGGGATCTTGGTGTTCAAGTGCATAGCTCCCTCAAAGTTGCCACCCAAGTGGATAAGGTTGTTAAGAAAGCATATGGTGTTTTGGCTTTCATTAACAGGGGATCGAGTTTAAGAACCGCGAGGTTATGCTGCAGCTTTACAAAACCCTGGTGAGACCACACTTGGAATATTGTGTCCAGTTCTGGTTGCCCTATTATAGGAAAGATGTGGAGGTTTTGGAGAGGGTGCAAAGGAGGTTTACCAGGATGCTGCCTGGACTGGAGGGCTTGTCTTACGAGGAGAGGTTGACTGAGCTTGGACTTTTCTCTCTGGAGAGAAGGAGGAAGAGAGGTGACCTGTTCGAGATGTACAAGGTAATGAGAGACATGGACATAGTCGATAGCCAGAGACTTTTCCCCAGGGCAGGATTGACTGCCATGAGGGGTCATAGTTTTAAGATGTTAGGAGGAAGTTATAGAGGAGACGTCAGAGGGAGGTTCTTCACCCAGAGAGTTGTAAGCGCATGGAATAGTTTACCCGTGGTAGTCGTGGAAGCAGAGTCATTAGTGACATTGAGGGGAATGTAGGTTAGGTTATTTTATTTTTGGATTAGGATTATTCCACGGCACAACATCGTGGGCCGAAGGGCCTGTACTGTGCTGCACTTTTCTATGTTCTGTGTTCTATGTTCTATGAATCCCCCGTTTCCTGCCCTAACATGATTAAACTGTAAGGTATGGGCTTTGAACTAAAACCTTGTAAGCCTCTGAGCATCCCAGCACATGGTGCATGGCCTGGTGTTGCTATGGGGTAGTTAGCAGGCTTTTGGTAGATGAAGGTAAATATTTCAACATTTCACCTTAACATGTCACACTAAAAGTCATACAGTCCAGTGATCAGGAAGAGGTAGGAAAATGGAGAAGCCATTGATCTGACAACAATTGACCATTCAACAAAAACCAAAAGAACTGTGGATGCTGTAAATCAGGAACAAAAACAAAGTTGCTGGAAAAGCTCAGCAGGTCTGGCAGCATCTGTGAAGCAGAAAACAGAGTTAACGTTTCGGGTCCGGTGACCCTTCCTCAGAACTGACCATTTTTTATTGACCATTTTTTAATTGACCATTCAAGCCAGTTTTAGTAACATTGGTTAAGTGAGAGGCATTGAGAGTATTGAAAGAGCTCCCTGCTCTCCCTTAAAAAATCCGCAAATTGCCTCATGACTGAATCAAAAGGCAATACTTTAGTCATACAGCACCTCATTAGCACTGCATTCAGCAAGTCAGTTACTTGAAATGCACTCGAGCCCTAAGTGTGACTTGAACTTAAAACCTTCCAGTTGACAAGAAAGCTACCAACAGAGCCAAGCTGGCATTTAAAGATGTCACGAGAATGTGTATGTGCCTCGATCACTCCTGCTGCTCTCACTGCCGCAATGATATCACATCGCACCCTTCTCACTTCCCCGAAGCCCCACAAGAAACCTTGTACCCTATTCCGAGGCCTTTATTATCCTCCATGTGGTACCATGGCAATGATCACTTGGATACAGTTATAATTGCTTTACATAACCAAACAATCATTCACTCGTGTTAAGACTGGAAGTCAGCCAAGAAAAACACAAGTGAAAGAAATACAACTGCTTTAACTGTTAGATTCAGATAATCATGACTGGTTAAGTTCCGTCAATTAATTTTTCAGCAGTGACTCAAGTGGCATCTTCCTTGTTTCTACAGTGTGTCCTTGATGGGCTCAAAGTGACAATGTGTTTAACTCTAGAATAGGCAACTAATTGCCACTGTACTCTGCCTGGGTAAGGAGGGGTGTTTGCACTCTGCAGATGGCAATTTCTAAAGCTTCTGTCATTCAGAGAAAATTGGCACTGTGTCCTGCTTCAGTCGCAGCACTGTGCTGCAGCAGGAGAGCCATTTGTGATGCTTTGGGGATGATTGTCTTCCTCGTTTATCTATAATTCATAAAGCCTAATTAATTAGCAACTGCACTGTGTTCGGAGGAAGAGCGTGGCCTTTTTAACTGTTTCTATTCAGGATCAACGAAAGAGCAAACGCTGTCACCATTCAAAATCACAATCAGTTCCTCTTTCGCAGACACTGTTCCTGTGCTGGTGCTGAACATACTTCGATTAAATTTGTCCAGAATTTTTCTGTTGGTGCATGAATGAACCCATTCCGTATGGGAACAGTGCCAAGTGAAAAACAGTCTAAACAGCACCATCTGGCTTCGGCTGGTAAGCAGCTGAATGGCACATTCTTTGAATAAATGGTGTTCTGCAGCAAGTGACTGGTTGCATTCTGCTTAGAAACTGTTGCTAACACTGCCTCTGGCACCTGTGATGTTAAATTGAGCCTCTCAAGCCGGCAACCTCACTGCACTCAGTAAGTGCAAGAAAACAAAGAAACCATTTGTATTTATACAGCATCTTGCACAATCGCAGGGTGTACTGACGCACTGTAGATTCGAGGAGGGTGCTTCCAAAATACAATGGGTTGAATGGCCTCCTTCCACTCAATAAGGCTTCTGCAACTCTGTGGTCACTGCTGTAATGAGAGGAAATGCAGCAGCCTGGTTGTGCACAGCAGGATCCCACATGGTAATGACCCAATACTTTGTTTTTATGATACTGTTTGAGGGCAAAACACATGGGTCTGAAAGAGCCTGAAACAGGGAACAGTTGGTTGGAAGCGCATCCCACTGTGATGATATCAGGAGGATTTTGTAGCTAAAGAAGGAGCCAATAGGAGACAGGCGTGAAGCTGGTGTGCTCTCTAATCTGTAAGTAGATGTAGTAACACAACAAAATTCATGGAAAGTAGGAGCAGGTGTAGGCCATTCGGCACTTCCAGTCCATTCTGTCATACAGTATGCTCATGGCAAATCCTCTATCTCTGTTATATTCTAGGTTTCTCCCCATACAATACAGTGACTAAAGTGATGAAGAAGGCTTGCCTTCATCAGCTGGAGCATGGAGTGCAAGAGTTGGCAAAACATGTTGCAGCAATATAAAACCTTCGTTAGGCCGCATTTGGAGTATTGTGTGCAGTTTTGGTCACCAAATTACCAGAAGGATGTGGAAGCTTTGGAGAGAGCAAAGAGAAGGTTCACCAGGATGTGAGATAACAAGGTGTAGAGCTGGATGAACACAGCATGCCAAGCAGCATCAGAGGAGCAGGAAAGCTGACATTTTGGGCCTAGACCCTTCATCAGAAAATGAGGATGTTGCCCCAGTCTCCAGGGCATTGACAATGGGGAAAGGTTAAAAAGACTAGGGTTGTTTTCACTGGAAAGGTGGCAGCTGAGAGGAGACCTGATAGAGGTCTACAAGATTGTGACAGGCATAGACAGCGTGGACATTCAGAGGCTTTTTTCCCAGGCCACAGGTTCAAGGTGGGAAGGCACAAGTTTAAGGTAGATGTGCGAGGAATGTTTTTCACGCAGAGAGTGGTAGGAGCCTGGAATACACTGCCAGAGGAAGTGGTGGAAGCAGGCACACTGGCTATATTTAAGAGACGTCTAGATTGGTTACATAAATATGGAGGGAATAGAAGGATATGAACCGAATAAGGGCAGAAGGTTTGTTTTTTAGTTTAGTCAGGGCATGATGGTCAGCACAGGCTTGGAGACCCGAAGGGCCTGTGCCTGTGCCGTGCTTCTCCTTCGTTCCTTTGATGCCTTTAAAATCTAGAGGTGTGTCTAAGAGAGATAACGGGAACTGCAGATGCTGGAGAATTCCAAGATAATAAAATGTGAGGCTGGATGAACACAGCAGGCCAAGCAGCATCTCAGGAGCATCTCCTTCTTGGGTACATAGACCTGAATTATTAACAGTGGCTTAGTGGTTAGCACTACTGCCTCACGGCACTAGGGACCCGGGTTCGGTTCCACCCTCGGGCGACTGTCTGTGTGGAATTTGCACTTTCTCCCCGGGTGCTCCGGTTTCCTCCCACAGTCCAAAGATGTGCAGGCTGGGCCGTGCTAAATTGTCCACAGTGTATAGGGATGTGTAGATTAGGTGGGTTTGGAGAATGGATCTGGGTCGGATGTTCTGAGGGTTAGTGTGGACTTGTTGGGCCAAAGGGCCTGTTTCCACGCTGTAGGCATTCTATGGAAATTAAAGGCAATAAAATATCTAATCACATCAGGAAGATATGGTATCAGAAATGGTATTGCTTGCAAGATTTAATTTCAGAGTTGGGCCCACATAAAACCAGAAATCCTGGAGGTCACTGTTATTGAGGAATCAGGTGATTTCTAAACTGGTCTGTAAGACAGATGCTGACTGAATAAATCTCCTCATGTCCGTAACTGGGAATACAGCTGATGGTATGACTGCTCAGCAAGGGATAGGCAAAACATCAGAAAAATTCACAGAAATGTCGGTGGGCCTTTGGTTTTTGCTTCAACCTCAGATCTAATAAAATTCTAGAAAGGATAAGATTCAACAAAAAAAAGTTAACATCCAGGTAAATCTGTTGATGATTCAATTTCGTTGCAGACTAATGGAGAGATGTGACAATGGTGATAGATAAGATATAGAGTTGTTGCAGGGTTAGGTGATGTATCTATGTCAGATTTATTCAAGTCCAAAGAAAGTCCAACTCTGGAGAAAGACATTCAGGTAGTGTGAAGTATAGATCCCGCGAGCAAAACTGCCCAATCCTAACAGGAGAAGTTCAATTTTGCTGCAGGAAATCTATGGAATCTATTAAGGAATCAAGTGAAAAAAAGACTTGCCAGATTACTCAATGCAAATGGTAGACTACATACAAGACAATAAGGGTCATTGTCAATGCTGTGGAGCAAAGAAGCCTCACAGGCACAAACAGTGCCCACTTTTAAAAATCACCAGATAATGTATTGGAGCTAGATACCACGAGAAAAGAAAAATACCAATGAACCACCCACAGAAAGAGCTAAATGGGGTAGAACAGTCTCCTGTTGAAGATAAGCCCATTTTTCTTCCTATTGGATATCACTGATTAGGCTGATGTGTTGGATTCTTAGGCAGCACCAAACTCTGAAATTGTTTATCTTCCCGGAGGCAGGCCCATTAAAGGTCACAATCCAGGAATACTGTAAATGTTCCCCCATATCTATCACCAGCTCTTCCCACTTTACTGCATCTGCAGAGATAATGGGAATTGCAGATGCTCAGAATCCGAGATAGCAAAGAGCCTACATGTGACTCCTGACCCACAGCAATGTGGTTGGCACTTAACTGCCCTCTGGGTAACTAGGGAAGGGCAATAAATACTGGCGCAGGAGGTGATGCCCTCATCCCGTGAATGAATTTTTAAAAAAGCATGAACATTGACACCTTTCAGAAACATTATCTCATGGAACAAGCAGTCACATGTTTAACCACATTTCGTGGGAACCTGGAGACTCTAGTTCAGAGACAGGAACACTACCCACTGCACCACAAGACCATCAAAGTGTCATTGTGGTGGTAGATAACCATAATCCAATGGAATCCATCCACCTGGTTGACCATTCATATGCGGTGATAGTCTGGACTGGCAGGAAGGCAGAAGCTCTGGTAGCAGGTAGTCACTGATATTATTTGCTTTTGATGGTCATGGGTTAGCATCACATTTGTAGAGCTGACCATGCCCTGCTCATGAATAGCTTGGCCATAAGGTCTTTAGTTGAATACAGGTGCAGGTACCTCTTCAATAAAGCCTGACAGCGGCAACTTCTATTTATGCAGTAGCTTCAATGTAGTTAAACATCCCAAAACAAACAACAACACAGTGATGAATTAAGAGATTTTCAGCAAGTTTACTTTGTGGAAGAGGCTTTCACAAGTGGCTATTTTTTCCTCGTTCTTTTAATGGGATTTGGGCAAGGCCACTATTTGTGGCCTATCCTTAAGTGCCCTTGAACGAAACAGCCATGTCAGAGTGTAAGCTGTGGGTTTGGGGGTCACGTATAGGCCAAAGATGCCAGACAGCCTTCCCTAAAGGGCATTAATGAACCAGTTGGGGCTTTTACACCAATTGATGACATTTTTATGGCCACGATTGCAGGGACTAGCTTTCAATTGCAGATTTTGTAAATTCAATTTCCACCAGCTGTTGTAGTGCAATGTGAGTGCATGTCCCCACAGCTTGTGGATAACTAACCCAATGATATCTTTAGTACATCGCTATCTCCCCGGGAAAGAAAAACCAGTTGGAGAGATGGGAAAGTGGAGAGTGTGAATATGGGATCAAGTAAGTGTGGTAAAGAGTAGTTCATTTCGAGTTGAGAATGCACAGGAGTAGAATTAGAGGTGTATAGATATCTTGGAGGATTTTGGAGGTGGAGAAGATTACAGAGATTAGAATTAGCATGAGCTTTATTCTTACTGGTACTCACATCAGGACAGGGTTAAGTTTACAAGTCGCCATTTATGACACCATCCGATGTATCAAGATTCCCAGGTACAGATTCTTAAGTACCAATTCTTAGGGGAAACAAAAATTCAAAAATTCAAGAAATAAAAAGTCCAGCAATAAATTCGAAAAATGGAGAAATAAGAGTTCAGAACAACAGTCCTTCCAACCCAGACTGTACTGGGCTTTGCCTCAAGCTCGGGGGTTTGATTCCACACTAAGGCTGGGAGTCCAAATTGATGCTAAAGCCAGGAGTCCGAGTCGCAATGAGGCCGGGAATCCATGTCTGCACTGAGGCTGCGAGTCTGTGTCCGCGCTGAGGCTGGGAGTCCGGGTCCGTGCTGAGGCCGGGGGTCCGAGTGCGCGCTGAGGCCAGGAGCCCGTGTCCCCGCTGGGGCCAGGAGTCTGAGTCCGCGCTGAGGCCGGGAGTCTGAGTCCACGCTAAGGCTGGGAATCCGAATCCATGCTGAGGCCGGGAGGTAGAAAGAACAAGAAAGATACACGCAAAGAGATAAAAAAAGAAAGGAAACGAATGGAGTGGATGAGCTGTGGCTCAGGAGCCCTACTCCACCACCATCTTGTTTCTGGGGGCGAGGCAAGGCCTTTGAGGTGTTTATCACAAGGATGTGAATGTTTAAATCCAGGTCTTGCTCGAATTGGGGCTAATATAAATCAACAAGCACAGAGGAACTGTGGAAACATGATATCTGCGTGAAAAATCAGACACTGTTTGGCTGACTGTGTTTTTACAACAGGCCGAGTGTTCGTGTTTAACCGTCACAGAATCAACAGCACAGGTGATACAGTGTAGGACAGGCCCAGCAAACCCATGCAGAATAAGCTCCAAAACATCAATGTGACTATAACAAGACTTCAGAGATAATGGGAACTGCAGATGCTGGAGAATTCCAAGATAACAAAATGTGAGGCTGGATGAACACAGCAGGCCAAGCAGCATCTCAGGAGCACAAAAGCTGACGTTTCGGGCCTAGACCCTTCATCAGAGAGGGGGATGGGGAGAGGGAACTGGAATAAATAGGGAGAGAGGGGGAGGCGGACCGAAGATGGAGACTAAAGAAGATAGGTGGAGAGGTGAGTATAGGTGGAGAGGTAGGGAGGGGATAGGTCAGTCCAGGGAAGACGGACAGGTCAAGGAGGTGGGATGAGGTTAGTAGGTAGCTGGGGGTGCGGCTTGGGGTGGGAGGAAGGGATGGGTGAGAGGAAGAACAGGTTAGGGAGGCAGAGACAGGTTGGACTGGTTTTGGGATGCAGTGGGTGGGGGGGAAGAGCTGGGCTGGTTGTGTGGTGCAGTGGGGGGAGGGGACAAACTGGGCTGGTTGAGGGATGCAGTAGGGGAAGGGGAGATTTTGAAACTGGTGAAATCCACATTGATACCATATGGCTGCAGGGTTCCCAGGCGGAATATGAGTTGCTGTTCCTGCAACCTTCGGGTGGCATCATTGTGGCAGTGCAGGAGGCCCATGATGGGCATTTCATCTAGAGAATGGGAGGGGGAGTGGAAATGGTTTGCGACTGGGAGGTGCAGTTGTTTGTTGCGAACTGAGCGGAGGTGTTCTGCAAAGCGGTCCCCAAGCCTCCGCTCTGCAAAGCGGTCCCCAAGTCTCCGCTCTGCAAAGCGGTCCCCAAGCCTCCGCTCTTCCCAGCCCAGCTCTTCCCCCCCACCCACTGCATCCCAAAACCAGTCCAACCTGTCTCTGCCTCCCTAACCGGTTCTTCCTCTCACCCATCCCTTCCTCCCACCCCAAGCCGCACCCCCAGCTACCTACTAACCTCATCCCACCTCCTTGACCTGTCCGTCTTCCCTGGGCTGACCTATCCCCTCCCTACCTCCCCACCTATACTCACTCCACCTATCTTCTTTAGTCTCCATCTTCGGTCCGCCTCCCCCTCTCTCCCTTCCTGCTTCTGACATGTCGGTTGGTTGAGGGATAAGCAATATCTCCGGCACCAAGAACTTCCCTGTTCTTATCCAAAAATATTGTGAGCTCTTCTATATCAATCTAAGATGGCAGTGCCTTGATATAAGCTTTTATTGGAAAGATAACACCTTCAACAGTCCATCTTTCCCTCAGTTTTGTGCCGAAATGTCAGTCTTAGCTTCTCATAGAGCCCCTACAGTATGGAAGCAGACTATTCAGCCCATCATGTCTACACTGACCCACTGAAGTGCATCCCACAGACCTACAACCCTACCCAATAACCCAGCATTTCCCATGGCTAGTCCAACTGGTCTGCACATTCCTGGACACTATGGACAATTTCACATTTCTCATCCACCTCACCTATATGTCTGGAGGTAACCAGAGCACACCCACACAGATAAAGGGAGAATGTGCAAATTGACACCAGCAGTTGTCTAAAGCTGGAATCGAACCCAGGTCCCTGGTGCTGCGAATCAGCAATGCTAACCACTGAGCCACTGTGTCAAACTGAAGTCCTGGTGTGGGTCTTGAATGCAGAGCCTCCTGGCACACAGGTAATGCTGAACTACAGCTGGCACCCAGTTTACCTCATTTAGACATTTAGACATGTCAAGCCGTTGATTCGACACTGAAGTACGCATCACCCACTCCTTATTTCTGTAACTCAACAAAACCCCAAAGCAAGCTGAGTGAACTGCATCAAAGTTTCTCCAAATGTCTGCCCTTCTTTAATTTATTTGGCCAGTTGGTGACTGTGGCATGTGATGGGTGACCCAATTGTGCGCCACTGTCCAGCATCTTGCAATGACAAGTCACTCCCCTTAGACGGTAGCTGGCTACTGTTCATTTGTTCACACTCCAGCCATTGTTTGTACTCAACAGGGTCAATGGTCCCAGGTTTTCTGCAAATTAATTACAACATGTGCTCAGGAAAACTGGGATTGACAATTCCGTTGTGTGTAGGATAAGGCTGTGGGTTTTTGCAACACAGATTCAGGCTGAGCGATTCATTCTGTACATGTTCTTTAGGTATTTACAGGATGCCGCAGTACCCTTCCATATCAATGCACCCCTGTGTAAAAGGAGAGGCAATGTGCTTGCCTCTGTTCTACCCTCTGAAATAGCCCAGCGAGCCACTCAGTTCATGGGCAATTAGGGATGGACAACAAACGCTGACCTTACCATCAACACTCACATCTCATAAAAGAATGCAAAGCATTAGATGGAACTCATCTCCTCACTATACAATCTTATGGGCAAATTTAACATTCTCAACCTAAAAATAAAAATAGCTAATAGCTGTTATGCTAAAAGCCATAAGACCATAACAAATAAAAACAGGAATAGGCCATTCATCCCCTCGAGGCTGTTCTGCCATTCAATAGGATCAAGACTGATCCAGCATTCCTTATTTCCACTTTCTTGCCCGTTCCCTTTTTATTCCCTGACTGATCGAGAATCTATTTATCGCAGACTTAAATATGTAGAAGGGCTGTGCCCCCACAGCTCTCTGTGGCACGGAGTTCCAAAGACTCACAACCCTCTGAGAGAAGAAATTCCTCCTCATCTCAGTCTTAAATTGGAGTCCCTTTATTCTGAGACAATGCCCTCTGGTGCTAGAATCCTCATGAGGGAAAAACGACATGACCCACTATCACTAGTATCTTTACATACAGATGAGGGAGGACACCACTTTGATTGGGACAACACATCCATCCTAGGACAAGCCAAACAGAGACACGCATGAGAATTCCTAGAGGCATGGTATTCCAACCGGAACTCCATCAACAAACACATCTCAGCATTGACTGTGTCAAGACCCTTAAGAATCCTAAATATTGCAGTGAGATCACCTCTCATTCTTCTCAACTCCAGTGAGCAGAATCCCAAACTGTTTAGCTTTTGCTCATAAGACAAGCCCTCCATGCATCATCAGCAATATCAGATCGTATTGAACTGCAACCTGAGTGAAGAAGGTTTTAGTTAAGCTTCGTATTTTAATCTAAACACTAATAAATGTTCACCAGCTGGCATTGGTTTGGTTCCCGTACCAGTGCTCACCTGTTGAGGGAACCAAGATCCTGCTTGTGGCAGTCAGACCACCCTTATGTTTAATTAACTCCATGACCTCACTCCTGTCTCTTTCTGAAATCTCAGTTTGCCTTACAAGTCTCTAACCCCTCCATGGTCTTCTGTTTAGGGCCCCTCATATATCCCCAGTTTTCATCACCGTGAGATTGGTTTTCGCACCGATAACTCTGCCATTCCCTTTCTCTACTTTTCCACCACCTCTCTCTCCGTATACCTTTAAGACACTCAGTAAAACCTACAGCTTTTGGTCACCTGTCCTAATATCCCCTTATTTATTATCAAATTTTGTCAGATGTACATGCCAGTGAAGCATTTTATTATGTTATAGATGTTAAATAAATGCCTGTTTCATTTAGTGTAAAATCCCCATTTTTACCTTTGATACCAAGGTCCTTTTGAAGTACACAGAACACTGAGTTTATGATCTGGGTGTGTGATCTGTCAGACAGGCAATGAAGACTTAGGCACTGTACTGTAACAAAGTCTTAAGACTGTTCTTCCATTTGTTTACTGTGAAAGTGCAGCCTAAGCTGTGGAATGTTGAACAGCCTGGCTGAGAAAAACAGGTCACAAAGACTGATGGAGAGTCATCAGGACAGGTGTACGTAGAATCTGATGTCCTGCAGTGTGCAGTGCTAAATCCCCTTCTGCTCTTGCTCTATGTGAATGACATTGGAGCTAATGTCAACTTCTTGGTCTGGCTGTCTGCTCTGTCTTAGTCCCCTGTGTGGTCAAATTCAGCCAATGCAGGTCATTTTCTGCCCTTTTGGGAATTCAAACGAACATTGCAATTACCTGGGCTATTCTTTAATTTAGTGGTTTACAGGCAGTTTCTTTCCAGAAAAAGACTTAGTGCAAAAGTCATTCGTCATCTACTATTTAATGTTACAATCGGCATCAAAGTACAAGATGCTGGCGCTAAATTAGCACACAGCATTTCCAAGTGCTTGCTTATACCAAATGCATGACTTAACCATTTCACAGAATCCATAGAGTGTGGAAGCAGACCATTCAGCTTATTTATCCCACACTGACTCTCTGAAGATCATCCCACCCAGGCCTAGCCCCTACCCTATTTCTGTAGCCCTGCCTTTCCAATGGCCAATCCACCCAGCCTGCATATCTTTGGACTAGGGGAGCAAACCAGAGCAAACCCACACTGACGTGGGGAGAACGTGCAATCTCCACTCAGACTGCCACCTGAGACCGGAATCAAACCTGGGTTCCTGATGCGGGGAGGCAGCTGTGCTAACCACTGAGCCACCCTGCCCAGCAGTGCATCGCCTTAACCTCCCAGCCATTTCATCTCAACTTGATAAAATCCGAAAGAACTGAGGATGCTTTAAATCAGGAACAAAAGCAGAATTTGCTGGAAAAGCTCAGCAGGTCTGGCAGCATCTGTGAAGAAAAAAATCAGAGTTAACATTTCAGGTCTGATGACCCTTCCTTAGAATTGTACCCGAAACATTAACTCTGATTTTTTCCTTCACAGATGTTGCCAGATCTGCCGTGCTTTTCTAGCAACTTCTGCTTTTGTTCGTCTTATTTTGACTTCTCTCATCTCAACTTGAAAGGAACACTTTCCACATGTTTCAGTAGCAAAGGTACTTTTGCAAGTATAATCACAGCTGGAACCACCAATTTGCACGCGGAAATTCTCACAAACTGCGCTGGCTTTTAAAACCAGATGTGTTTTCTTTTCCGTGATGTTTGTTGGGGGTGAATAGTGATCAAGACAATCAGAATAAAACCAGAAAATTTCGGAAATTCACAGCAGCGAACTGATTGTTCAGGAGAGAAACAAGGTTGCTGTTCCAAGTTGATGAGCTTTCATTGTAATGAGCCCCTGGTTTAATTTGAAGAGGGCAAAGTGGTTTTTAACGTTCACCTAAATGGACAGATGGAAAGCCCTATTTACATTTCCAGCAGGGTACCATTCCCTCAGCACTGAAGTGAAACTGTAGCTTATTTGGAATATCTTCAATTATATTTGCTCCTGATCTGAAATACACATACTCCTGACTCTGACAGCTAAGCATTAATCCAGTGAAAACACGCAGAGCAGATAGTGGATGCATCACAGCTTGGAATGGCAACATATCGAGTCAGGACCAGAAGAAATTACCAACAGTTGTGAACACAGCCCAGCCCATCACTAAAAACAGCCTTCTTTCCATTGGCTCTATCCATACCTTCTGCTGCCTCGGGAAGGCAAACAACATCATCAAAGACCTTCCCCACCCCCAGGGAATACTGTCTTTCACCTTCTTCCATCCTGCAGAAGAAACACGAGTTTGAAAACAGATTCAAAAACAGCTTCTTCCCTGCCGTTACCAGACTTATTAAGAGACCTCTCATATATTCGAGTCGATCTCTCTCTGCACCTTCTCTGTAGTTGTAACATTATATTCTGTATTCTCTTCTATTACTCTGACGTACTTATGTGAGGCATGATTTGCCTGGATAAGATGCAAATCAATACTTTTCACTGTATCTCAATACATGTGAAGAGAATAAATCAAATCAAATCAAAGAATAGCTCTCTCTGCAACGGTACTCCAGTAACGTCAATACTGTGGCCACAAGACCAGCCTAGTGGATCCATTGTACTGAAGACACTGCCTCCTAAATTCTCAAATGTAAGCTTATAAGGTCTATGTCAGGATTAACCTCAATATGATGCCCCTCCTTGCCGAAGTGCAATGGCACCAATGTCTTTGGGATACCATCCCGGCCAAATGTACAAATCCACATGTGGTGTTAAATTGTTCTGTGTTTGATTATGTGATTTTGTTTCCATCTGATGCTCGCGGTGCCTGATTGGTTAAGCCTGAGTGTGGACTGAGAGAAAAATGAACAATTTGGAGACCTGAGCGAAACTAGAGTGATTGCAATGTCACAAAACCTATTACAGTCCCCAGTGCCTGCTCGTAATATGCAAGGCACAAGATAGGAGTGTATTGATATACCCTCCATTAACGTGGACAGGTACAAACTCCAACAGCACTCCTAAGAAGCTCAACAGCATCTGTCCACTCAGTTGACACTCAATCTACCACCTTCAAAGCTGACACCCTCCACCATCAGGGTACAATGGCAGCGCTGTGTATTTTCTACAAGGTACACACCAAGGCTCCTTAAACAGTGCTCTCCAAGCACCTAGAAAGACAAGGGTAGTGTATATTTTCTACAATGTACAAGATACACACTGAGGCTCTTTAAACAGTCCACTCCAAGCTTTCACCTAGAAAGACAAGGGCAGTGGGCATGTGGGAGTGCTGCAATCTGCACATTCCCCCCCAAACCACACACCATTCAGGATTTGGAATGTCATCATCTTTCCATCAATGTCACTGGGTCACAAGCCTGGAACTCCCTTCCTATCAGCACTGCGGGTATCCCTATACCCTGAGGACTGCAAGAAGACGACTCAACACCACATTATCAGGGCAATTAAGGATGGATAATAAAAGTTGACCCCGCTAGCAATGGCCCCCTGTGTGAAATAATCAGAGAAACTTGATGTCGCCTCTGCATTAGTTTTGGGTATAAAACATAGACTACCAGCCATATCACAAACAAACATCACAAGGGTATCAGAGATAATGGGAACTGCAGATGCTGGAGATTCCAAGATAATAAAATGTGAGGCTGGATGAACACAGCAGGCCAAGCAGCATCTCAGGAGCACAAAAGCTGACGTTTCGGGCCTAGACCCTTCATCAGAGAGGGGGATGGGGGGAGGGAACTGGAATAAATAGGGAGAGAGGGGGAGGCGGACCGAAGATGGAGAGCAAAGAAGATAGGTGGAGAGGGTGTAGGTGGGGAGGTAGGGAGGGGATAGGTCAGTCCAGGGAAGACGGACAGGTCAAGGAGGTGGGATGAGGTTAGTAGGTAGCTGGGGGTGCGGCTGGGGGTGGGAGGAAGGGATGGGTGAGAGGAAGAACCGGTTAGGGAGGCAGAGACAGGTTGGACTGGTTTTGGGATGCAGTGGGTGGGGGGGAAGAGCTGGGCTGGTTGTGTGGTGCAGTGGGGCCCCCTCCCATTCTCTTGATGACATGTCCATCATGGGCCTCCTGCACTGCCACAATGATGCCACCCGAAGGTTGCAGGAACAGCAACTCATATTCCGCCTGGGAACCCTGCAGCCATATGGTATCAATGTGGACTTCACCAGTTTCAAAATCTCCCCTTCCCCCACTGCATCCCTAAACCAGCCCAGTTCATCCCCTCCCCCCACTGCACCACACAACCAGCCCAGCTCTTCCCCCCCACCCACTGCATCCCAAAACCAGTCCAACCTGTCTCTGCCTCCCTAACCGGTTCTTCCTCTCACCCATCCCTTCCTCCCACCCCCAGCCGCACCCCCAGCTACCTACTAACCTCATCCCACCTCCTTGACCTGTCCGTCTTCCCTGGACTGACCTATCCCCTCCCTACCTCCCCACCTACACCCTCTCCACCTATCTTCTTTGCTCTCCATCTTCGGTCCGCCTCCCCCTCTCTCCCTATTTATTCCAGTTCCCTCCCCCCATCCCCCTCTCTGATGAAGGGTCTAGGCCCGAAACGTCAGCTTTTGTGCTCCTGAGATGCTGCTTGGCCTGCTGTGTTCATCCAGCCTCACATTTTATTATCACAAGGGTATGTCTTGTTCCATCACTATTACTGGGTCAATCTCCTGAAATTCTCCCAGTAATTTCAGTTTGCACCATGGGGGTTGCAATGCTTCAAAGAGGCTTGAAGGGAGGACAGATTCCAATAAATAGGAAATGCCAGCTTTCACACATCCCAAGAAGTTTACTTTTAAGGAAAACGCTTTTTTTCATTCATTCATTGGATTGGCATTGCTGGCTAGGCAGCATTTATTGCCCATCCCTAATTGCCCAGAGGGCAGTTCAGTGTCAACCACATCGCTGTGGGTCTGGGGTCACATTTAGGCCAGACCAGGTAAGGATGGCAGTTACCTTCCCTAAAAGACATTAGTGAACCAGATAGGTTTTTATGACCAAAAACAAACTTGCTGGAAAAGCTCAGCAAGTCTGGCAGCATCTGTGAAGGAGAAAGTAGAGTTAATATTTCAGGTTTTATGACAACTGAGTCATAGTCATCATTAGATTCTTAATTACAGATATTTAGTGAAATAGACTATGGCAGGATTTGAACTCCTGTCCCCAGAGAATTGCCTCAATTGACAGTCTAGTGATAATACCACTAGGCCATTGCCTCCCCAGTAGATGATAAGGGTGAAATTTCACCTCTGAAGAAGGTAAGTATTGGTGTTATCCATGTCCTTGCACAAAATTAAACTTAAAGATTCATCTTGATTTGTAATGGTTGTAAAACAAATTAGAACAGATCTTTAATATAAAGGCTCCACAGTCTATTCACACTGTCACCATTTTACACTTGACTATTCTGCTGAGCAAGTGGACAAAGTAACGTGGGATGAAAACATGACTTCTACAGAGCTCCGGTATCCTGTTCCTCATCTTGTATAGACAATAGTGATCTCAAAAATTGAGCCTATGGAGCACTGTAAAAGCACTGCATATTGCACTAAACAAGTGCATGGTGGAGTACTCTCCAATCTCTGAGTAGTTCATGTGCTGTCTAGATTCCCACACTGAGTCATAGAGTGAGGGGGTTGTACAGCATGGAAACAGACCCTTCAGTTAAAATCATCCATATCAACCAGATATCCTAAATTAATCTAGTCCCATTTGCCAGCATCTGGCCCATCTCCCTCTAAACCCTTCCTATTCATGTACCCATCCAGATGCCTTTACAATGTTGTAATTGTACCAGCCTCCACCACTTCCTCTGGTAGCTCATTCCATACACACACCACCCACTGTGTGAAAAAGTTGCCCCTCAGGTCCCTTTAAAATCTTTCCCTTCTCACTTCAAACCAGTGCCCTCTAGTTTTGGATTCCCCTACTCCAGGGAAAAGACCTTGGTTATTCACCTTTTCCATACCCCTCATGACTTTACAAACCCCTATAAGGTCACACTACAACCTCTGACACTCCAGAGAAAATAGCCTCTCCCGACAGCTCAAGCCTTCCAACCCTGGCAACATCCTTGTAAATCATTTCCAAAACCTTTTGAGTTTCACAACATCCTTCCTAGGGCCGGGAGACCAGAATTGAATGCAGTAATCCCAAATTGCCCTACCAACGTCCTGGAGGTGCATAACATGACCTCCCAATGACCACGTATGGGACGCGATGGCCTAGTGGTATGATCACTGGACTGTTACTCCAGAAACCCAGGTGGTAGAATTTGAATTCAATAAATATCTGGAAGTAATAGTCTAATGATGACCATGAATTCATTGTCAGGAAAAGCCCAAGTGGTTCACTAATGCCCTTTAGGGAAGGAAACTGCCATCCTTACCTGGTCTGGCCTACACGTGATGTCAGACCCACAGCAATGTGGTTGACTTGTAAGTGCCCTCTGGCCAAATAATGCTGCCTGGTGAGTGATGCCCTCATCCTGTGAAAAGGAATAAAAGATACTCAATGCACTGACTAATAAAGGCAAGTATGCCAAATGCTCTGATAACAAAGTGTGGAGCTGGATGAACATGGCAGGCAAAGCAGCATCTTAGGAGCACAAAAGCTGACGTTTCAGGCCTAGACCCTTCATCAGAAGAGGGGGAGGGGGAGAGGGTTCTGAAATAAATAGGGAGAGGGTGGAGGCAGATGGAAGATGGATAGAGGAGAAGATAGGTGGAGAGGAGTCAGACAGGTCAAAGAGGCGGGGATGGAGCCAGTAAAGGTGAGCGTGAATGGGGAGGTAGAGAGGGACTAGATCAGCCGAGGGAGGACAGACAGGTCAAGGGGATGGGATGAGGTTAGTAGGTAGGAAATGGGGGTGAGGCTTGAGGTGGGAGCAGGGGATAGGTGAGAGGAAGAACAGATTAGGGAGGCGGGGACAAACTGGGCTAGTTTTGGGATGCAGTCAGGGGAGGGGAGATTTTGAAGCTTGTGAAATCCACATTGATACCATTGGGCTGCAGGGTTCCCAAGCTGAATATGAGTTGCTCTCCCTGCAACCTTTGGGTGGCATCGTTGTGGCACTGCAGGAGGCCCAGGATGGACATGTCATCTAATGAATGAGAGGGGGAGTTGAATGGTTCGCGACTGGGAGGTGCAGTTGTTTATTGTGAACCGAGCGTAGGTGTTCTGCAAAGCGGTCCCCAAGCCTCCGCTTGGTTTCCCCAATGTTGAGGAGGCCACACCGGGTACAGCAGATGTAGTATACCACATTGGCAGATGTGCAGGTGAACATCTGCTTGATATGGAAAGTCTTCTTAGGGCCTGGGATGGGGGTGAGGGAGGAGGTGTGGGGGCAAGTGTAGAACTTCCTGCAGTTGCAGGGGAAAGTGCTGGATGTGGTGAGGTTGGTGGGGAGTGTGGAGCGGACAAGGGTCGGGACGGAAAAATGTCTTGGGTGGTGGGGTCGGATTGCAGTTGGTGGAAGTGTCGGAGGATGTTGCGTTGTATCCGGAGGTTGGTGGGGTGGTATGTGAGGATTAGGGTGATTCTTTTTTGGCAGTTATTGTGGGGACGGGGTTTGAGGGATGAGTTGCGGGAAATGCGGGAGACACGGTCGAGGGTGTCCTTGGGGAAGTTGCGGTCCTTGAAAAACGAGGACATCTGAGATGTACAGGAGTGAAATGCCTTATCCTGGGAGCAGGTGTGGCGGAGGCAAAGGAATTGGGAATAGGGGATGGAATTTTTGCAGAAAGGTGGGTGGGAGGAAGTGTATTCTGTGCAGCTGTGGGAGTCGGTGGGCTTGAAATGGAAATCGGTTTCTAGGTGGTTGCCTGAGATGAAGACAGAGAGGTCCAGAAAGGTGAGGGATGTGTTAGAGATACTCCAAGTGAAGTTGAGGTTGGGATGAAGGTGTTGGTGAAGTGGATGAACTGTTCAAGCCCCTCGTGGGAGCATGAGGTGGCAGCGATACAGCCTTCAATGTAACAGAGGAAGAGGTGGGGTTTAGGGCCAGTGTAGGTGCAGAAGACGGACTGTTCCACGTAACCCTCAAAGATGCTGGCATAGCTTGGGCCCATGCGGGTACCCATGGCTACCCCCAAAAGAGAATTCCCCTCATCCTCACATACCACCCCACCAGCCTCCAGATCCAACGCTTCATCATCCGACACTTCCGCCATCTACAATCTGACCCCACCACCAAAGGCATTTTTCCGTCTCCAAACTTGTCTGCCTTCCAGAGAGACCACTCTCTCCGTGACTCCCTTGTCTGCTCCACACTCACCTCCAACCCAACCACACCTGGCACCTTCCCCTGCAACCACAGGAAGTGCTACATCTGCCCCCACACCTCCTCCCTCACCCCCATCCAAGGCCCCAAGATGACTTTCCACATCAAGCAGATGTTCACCTGCACATCTGCCAATGTGGTATACTGCATCCGCTGTACCTGTTGTGGCCTCCTCAACATTGGGGAAACCAAGCGGAGGCTTGGGGACCGCTTTGCAGAACACCTAACCTCGTTTCGCAATAAACAACTGCATCTCCCAGTCGCGAACCATTTCAACTCCCCCTCGCATTCCTTCGATGACAAGTCCATCCTGGGCCTCCTGCAGTGCCACAATGATGCCACCCGAAGGTTGCAGGAACAGCAACTCATATTCCACTTGGGAATCCTGCAGCCCAATGGTATCAATGTGGATTTCACAAGTTTCAAAATCTCCCCTCCCCCTACTGCATCCCAACACCAGCCCAGCTTGTTCCTGCCACCCTCTCACCTATCCCCTCCTTCCACCTCAAGCCTCACCCCCATTTCCTACCTACTAACCTCATCAAGACCCCTTGACCTGTCCGTTCTCCCCAGACTGACCTATCTCCTCCCTACCTCCCCACCTACACCCACCTCTACAGGCTCCATCTCCGCCCCTTCAACTTGTCTGTCTCCTCTCCACCTATCTTCTCCTCTATCCATCTACGATCCACCTCCCCCTCTCTCTCTGTTTATTTCTGAACCCTCTTCCCCTCCCCCATTTCTGATGAAGGATCTAGGCCCGAAACATCAGCTTTTGTGCTCCTAAGATGCTGCTTGGCCTGCTGTGCTCATCCAGCTCCACACTTTCTTATCTCGGATTCTCCAGCATCTGCAGTTCCCGTTATCCCTGATACCAAACGCCTTCTTCACTATCCTGTTTACCTGGATTCCACTTACAATGAACCATGAATCTGCTCTCCAAGTTCTCTTTATTCAGCAATGCTTCCCAAGACCTTCCCATTAAGTGTATAAGGGCTGCCCTGTTTTGCCTTTCCAAAATGCAGCACCTCATATTTATCTAAATTATGCCCCATCTGCTTCTCTTCGTCAAAGGACACTCAAGGCTTTGATATGTCCAAAACCAGGTTCTTTAAGCCACCTGGTGCCATTTAAGTATTTTTAAAAATTATCTACTACAGGTTGTGGGCGTCGCTGGCCACGCCATCCGTTATTGCTATCCCTAGTCGCCCTAAAGAACGTGGGGGTGAGCTGTCTACTTGAACCACTGCAGTCCACTTGCTGTCGGTCGACACACAATGCTGCTCGGGAGGGAATTCCAGGATTATAACCCAGCTACACTGAAGGAGCAACGATAAATTTCCAAGCCAGAATGGTGAGTGGCTTGGAGAAGAACTTGCAGCTGGTGGTATTCCCATGTGTGTATTGCCCTTGTTCTTCTGGATGGAAGTGATTTTGGGTTTGGAAGGTGCTGTCTGAGGATCCTTGATGAATTTCTGCAGTGCACCTTGTAGCTCGTACACACTGCTGCAAGTGAGCATCAGTGGTGGAGGGGGTGAATGTTTGTGGATATGGTGCCGATCACAACCAGCGTTGCTTTGTCCTGGATGGTATTAAACTGCTTGAGCGTCGTTGGGGCTGCACCCATCCAGGCAAGCGGGGAGTATGCCATCACACTCCTGACTTGTGCCATGTAAATGGAGGACTGGGTCTGGGGAGGCAGGAAGTGAGTTACTCACTACAGTATTCCTAACCTCTGACCCACTCGAGTACCCACTGCGTTTATGTGACCAGTCTGGTAGAGCTCCTGATCAATGGTAACGTCCAGGATGTTGATAGTGGGTTATTCAGTGATGATAACAACATCAAAAGTCAAGGGGCAGCAGTTCCATTGTCTTCTATTAGAAGCCGTCATTGCCTGAGATTTGCGTGGCACAAATATCACTACCAAGCCTGGATATTGTCCAGATCTTGTTGCATTTGGACACGGAATGCTTCAGTATCTTCAGCAACCTAGACTGCTTTATTGGGGTTGTTTTGTGAGATGAAAATGAGGTAAATGGGAGATACAAGTAGAAACACACAGGGAAAGATAATGGAAGGCTGGTGTGGGAATGAAGTTACCTCTCCCCATGGACCAATAGTAAACGAATCACAACAGGACTTGTACACAGTGTGAGCAGCAGGGATTAGCTAATGAGGCAAGCCATCCTTTGTTATTTCCAAGCTGAGGCTAATATAGCTATCAGAATTAAAATGACAGGTTGAGGAGAAAAGCTGCTGGGAACTAGACTGTAAATGTTTCATTGAAGCAGCCGTGTGCTGATCAGTCCAAGAGAGAGCCTCAGGGTTTCCATGACAACCGTGAGAAACAGTTTACATCTCAGGATGGAGGAGAACTGTGTGAATATTTCCCAGATATTTAACTCGGGCACAGTATGATTACAGAAAGCATTCAATAGCAAAATTGAATCCAGTTGAGAAGCTACAAACTACAATCCAGGCACACTGCTTGTTTAAAATATAAGCAGGCCCCATAATTAGATGAGTATGTCGCTACAAATGGGCTGTGCTGGTGTCTACACTATTCAATGGTGAGACATTGATGCTTATCTTGGAATTTTCCACATTAACAATTTCCATATTTCAATGCACTGATCAATATGACCTCCTTCAATTTTCTTTTTTCTGTTTCAAAATATTATCACTCTGTAAACATACCTTCAATTACTTTATAAAGTCACTTCAAGATTGGAACATAAAAGTAAGTACTTATGAGCAGGGAAATGACTATCAGACTCTTCCATTCAATAATCTCATCGCTGATCGAGTGATGGTCTTAACTCCACCTTCCTGTCAATACCGCTGATTTCTCTGACTGTTTTAAAAAAAAACCGATGTGGCTCAGCTTTGAATAAATTTAAAGGTCCTGCTTCCATTACCTTCTGGAGAAGAGAATTCCATTCTCTTCCATCCAATCTTTGGACGAAGGTAACAATAGGCATATTCACAGTGCACAGGGTAGATGCCATCCTTCTGAGAGATTACTTCCTCAAATTTCCAAAATCAATTCATCAAAATTTGAATCGAACTGACGACACTTTTGGTCAAGAGATCATAGAATCCCTACAGTGTGGAAGCAGGTTATTCAGCCCATCGTGTCCATACATTCCAAACTGCATCCCAGGGCTAATGGTAAGATTCTTAGCAGTGTGGATGAGCAGAGAGATCTCAGTGTCCATGTACACAGATCCTTGAAAGTTCCCACCCAGGTTGACAGGGCTGTTAGGAAGGCATACAGTGTTTTAGCTTTTGTTAATAGAGGGATCGAGCTCTGGAACCAAGAGGTTATGCTGCAGCTGCACAAAACTCTGGTGCGGCCGCACTTGGAGTACTGTGTACAGTTCTGGTCACCGCATTAAAAGAAGGATGTGGAAGCTTTGGAAAGGATGCAGAGGAGATTTACTAGAATGTTGCCTGGTATGGAGGGAAGGTCTTATGAGGAAAGGCTGAGGCACTTGAGGCTGTTTTCATTAGAGAGAAGAAGGTTGAGAGGTGACTTAATTGAAACATATAAAATAATCAGCGGGTTAGATAGGGTGGATAGGGAGAGCCTTTTTCCTAGGATGGTGACAGCGAGCACGACGGGGCATAGCTTTAAATTGAGGTGTGAAAGATATAGGACAGATGTCAGAGGTAATTTCTTTACTCAGAGAGTAGTAAGGGAATGGAACGCTTTGCCTGCAACGGTAGAAGATTCATCAACTTTAGGTACATTTAAGTCGTCGTTGGACAAGCATATGGACATACATGGAATAGTGTAGGTTAGATGGGCTTGAGATCGGTATGACAGGTCAGCACAACATCGAGGGCCGAAGGGCCTGTACTGTGCTGTAATGTTCTATGTTCTATGTTCTATAAGACTAACCCTAAACCAACCACCCTAAACCCTCACCCTGCATTTCCCATGGCTAAACCACCCAGCCTGCACATCCCCAGAGGGCAACTTTAGCATGGCCAATCCATCCAATGTGCACATCTTTGGGCTGTGGGAGGAAGCTGGAGCACCTGGAGGAAACCCATGTAGACATGGGGAGAATGTGCAAATTCCACACAGTCACCCAGGAGCATGATCAAACCTAGTTCTCTGATGTTCCAAGTGCTAACCAAGGAGCCACAATGTTACCCAAGAAATAGGACACTTTGAAACTTCTTGGAGTGCTGTGAGCAGAGTTGGGCATCACACCTTCAGAACAAAGAACAAAGAATAAAGAAAATTACAGCACAGGAACAGGCCCTTCGGCCCTCCAAGACTGCACCAATCCAGATCCTCTGTTTAAACCTGTCGCCTATTTTCCAAGGACCTGCATTCCTCTGCTCCCTGCCCATTCATGTACCTGTCGAGGTACATCTTAAATGATGCTATCGTGCCCGCCTCTAACACCTCCACTGGCAACATGTTCCAGGCACCCACCACCCTCCGCGTAAAGAACTTTCCACACACATCTCCCTTAAACTTTCCTCCTCTCACTTTGAAATCATGACTCCTAGTAATTGAGTCCCCCACTCTAGGAAAAAGCTTCTTGGGAAAAAGGAAAATGAAGGATATAATGGCCTTGGAGAGGGTACAACATCGGTTTACAAGAATCATGCCTGGGCTTCAGGGGTTAAGTTGGGAGAAGAGATTATAAAAATTAGGTCAAATTTTACGAGAATTTAGAAAATTAAGGGGTAATCTGTTTGAAGTCTTCAAGATCTTAACTGTAAAAGACAGAGCAGATAAACAATTTCCTCTGGTTGAAGATTCTCAAATTGAGCATGGTCTAAAAACTAGGGTCAGACCATTCAGGAGAGATGTTAAGAAACACTTCAACGCACAAAGGGTGGTAGAAGTTTTGGAATCTCTTCCACAAATGGTGATGGTTGCAGGATCAGTTGTTAGTTTTAAATCTGAGAGAGATAACTTTTTGTTGAGGTATTAAGGGAGATGGGCCCAGGGCAGGTATTTGGAGTCAGTCCACAGATCAACCATGATCTCATTGAATGGTTGGACAGGCTTAAGGGGCTGAATGGCCTACTTCTGTTCCTTTTTGGCAGGCAGTGCTTTATAAGATAGCTGGCTTTAAAGGGTTAACTTGAAAGCTTTGTAATATCTCCACTGACTGATATATTAATGACTGTCTCTGGGAGGAGCCATCCAGTTGTTATAGCTTGCTGAAAGTGAACAACAATGAGAACTTGCAAAAGAACATTATCCACAGACATCCTGTCAGTATTTGGCCTTACCTGAGAATATTAGTTCATTTTGGCCATTTTTGGTCTATCACAGCAAGTCATATTCAAGAACAAACATGTCCTAGTGCTGAAAGCATTAAAACAATGTTACTCCAGGGATACAGTGTATTGGACATGCAGGAAGGCAAGCTTGTGAGTCTGTATACTGGCCAGGAATGAATTAGGATATTCAAGAAATGTACGCAGGTCATGGCAATCTTAGCAGCAGAGACAGCTTCTAGATCCACGGAATGCTGCATCCAATCTTTGGATGAGATAACAATAGGCATATTCACAGTGCACAGGGAAGATGCCATCCATGTGGGAGATTACTTCCTCAAATTTCCAAAATTGTTGGACAACTTGGCAATACAATGAGAGTATCCGTCAATGATGCAATGACCATTATTTTTTGGGCACACTGGATTTGATCACCAGGTCATTAGATCGAGTTCTAAATGGTTATTCCTGTAGTTTAATCGCTGTACTGCAGTTCCTCAATCATTCACGTGGATCTTATATTGTTGCTCTTTCATATTAACTTTCAAAAGAAAGAGGGGTCGAAATTACAGTTTCTGACTAAAAAATGGAGCACACACTCTCTCTCTGAAGGAGGATTTATTTCACTAAAAATTGAAGGTTCAGGGATATCATAAGAGGGTCATGTGTAGGAAGCAGCCAGACACCAATTCTCCAAAACTATACACCCTACAGCCCACAGAGCTGGTACCACTGCTCAAATTAATGTCAGGTATAGAAACACAAAATGTTGGCAACACTTAGCAGGTCTAGCAGCATCTGTGGAAAGTAAAACAAAAGTAGCATTGACACTTCAGGTCGATGACCTTTCATTAGAACTGATCCAAGCCAGTCCACGCCCACAGCTTAAACATTCTAAAACCCAGGAATATGGTTTAAGAATAAGAGGCTTTCCTTTTAAGTTAGACGGGAGTAGAATTCTTTTTTCTCAGAGGGTCACCAGAGAATGGAATTCTCTTCTCCAGAAGGTAATGGAAGCAGGACCTTTAAATTTATTCAAAGCTGAGCCACATCGGTTTTTTTTAAAACAGTCAGAGAAATCAGCGGTTTTAACAGGAAGGTGGAGTTAAGACCATCACTCGATCAGCGATGAGATTATTGAATGGAAGAGTCTGATAGTCATTTCCCTGCTCATAAGTACTTTCTTTTATGTCCCAACCTTGAAGTGACTTTATAAAGTAATTGAAGGTATTTTTACAGAGTGATAATATTCTGAAACAGAAAAAAGAAAATTGAAGGAGGTCATATTGATCAGTGCATTGAATACAAGAGTTGAGAAGTTATGTACAGGACACTGGTTAGGCACTTTCGGAACACTGTGTTCAATTATGGCCTCCGTGCTCTCAGAAAAATTAGAATTAGAATTAGAAGAATTAGAATATCCTTTAGTGTCGTGTGTACTCAAGTACAGAAATACAGGAGCACAGTGAGAAGTCCCCAGTGCAATAACAATCCCGCTCCACTCTGAGCCTCCAGCCACCTGCCTGTCCCCGCTCTGAGCCTCCAGCCCACTGCCTGTCCCCACTCCGAGCCTCCAGCCCACTGACCGTCACCACTCCAAGCTTCCAGCCCACTGCCTGTCCCCACTCCGAGCCTCCAGCCCACTGACCGTCCCCACTCCAAGCCTCCAGCCCACTGCCTGTCCCCACTCCGAGCCTCCAGCCCACTGACCGTCCACACTCCAAGCTTCCAGCCCACTGCCTGTCCCTGCTCAGAGCTTCCAGCCCACTGACGGTCTCTGCTCTGAGCCTCCAGCCCACTGACCGTCCCCACTCCAAGCCTCCAACCCACTGCATGTTCCCGCTCCAAGCCTCCAGCCCACTGTCTGTTCCTGCTCTGCTGCACTCTGAATCTCCAGCTCACTGACTATCCCCGCTCTAGAGAGTTTAAACTTGACAGGTTCAGAAAAGATTTACAAGGATGTTTCTGGGGTTGGAGGGTTTGAGATAGAGTGAGAGGCTGAATAGGTTGGGGCTATTTACCCTGGATCATTGGAGGCTGAGGGGTGACCTCACAGACATTTATATAATCATGAGGAGCATGGAGAGGGTGAATAGCCGAGGTATTTTCCTCAGAGTAGGGGAGTCCAAAACTAGAGGGCAAAGGTTTAAAGTGAGAGGGGAAAGAGTTAAAAGGAACTAAGAGGCAACTTTTTGACAATCACAGTGGTACATGTGTGGAATGAGCTGCCAGAGGAAGTGGCGGGGGCTGAAACAATGACAGCATTTAAAAGACATCTGGATGGGTATACGAATAGGAAGGGTTTAGAGGGATATTGGTCAAATGCTGGCAATTGGGACGAGATTAATTTCGGCTATGTGGTCAGCATGGACAAGATGGACTGTAGGGACTGTTTCGGTGCTGTATATCTGTTAGACATGGTGATTGTTGCAAATTGGTCTTGACTTTTGAGCCCATAATATTATTGTCAATTTGTGAAATTTCACTTTAGTAATACCAAATAGTGAGGATATAGTGATAGGAGACGCTGTGGAAGTGATCATCGTGAGTTTATTCTCACCGCCTCATTGAGTTTCTTTTTGTTAACCACGCCAGAATGAGGAAGCAGGGCGGGGGTCTCTCCCCAGGAGCTTAGCAATGCTCTTCATTATTTTTCAGCTCATGGTGACCAGTCATAGAGCAACGTGAGATCCAATTGTTCTGTGTCTGGTTGTTTCAGTCTGTTGCCCTCTTGATACCCTTTGTGCTGGGTTGGTAAAGCAAGTTCGTGGGCTCAAAGCAAAGCAAAGGCGTAGAAAGAGCCAGAAGGCAGAGCTGAAGCATGGGCAGCCTTTGAAAAGCATTGTGAATAAAATCTTTTGCACACATAGAAATGGATGGTATCTCTGCAAAAATTAGAGACAGAGAACATGCAATGAGCAGGATTGTCAGAGACCCAGGAACTGAGGATGAGGTCTGGCCAGATAATGTGACCGAGAGCACAGAATATCATCTCAGTGGTAGGACCATTCCTTTGCTCCATGCAGTCCCCACCTTCCTGTATCTCTCTCTGCTTTCAATAGTTGCCCAGTTATACTTTAAATTATACGGTGGTTTCTGCTTGGTCCACCCCGTGTCGTAAAGCACTAAATGAGTCAAAAACCCTCCCCATAAGGACATAGGGGAGTCAGCCACAAATGCAAAGCACCCACATAAGGCATGCGCAATCAAGAAAACTATTTATATAAATCAGTATGTGGCAGGGGTGTGTTGATGTTGAAATTGGTATTTCAATCATTCTATTTTCAGAAAAGCCAACGGTCAATAAGCCTAAAATACCTGCCTCGTTTGATGAGCCAACTCTGCCTAAGTGCTATATTTCTCAATTAAAATCCTCCTCAATCTCCAGAATAGGTGACAGTCATTAGCTAGTTCATTTCCCAGGACAATACCCTGAACAGAATCAATCTTGCTGATTTAAAATACAAACTGAACATGACAGTTAACTGCCAATCATTATTATTTGGAACATTCTCCATGGCAATGTTTCTCCGAGCAGAGTTCACTTGCCAAACAATGAGGTCGCTCCTCTCAAACAGTGTAAATGTTACTTTTCCCTTTGAATTGGTATTCTTGCAAATTGTCCTGATGACTGTCAGATTAAAAAGCTTAGACAAAGTGTATGTTTCAATAATACTCGAGATCTGTATTGCTGAATGAACCATCATTTCTCTGGCCAGGAACTAATTCAGTCACCTTGTGGCCACCCTGTATATACTGCACCCTTAGTGTCTTCTCAGTAGAAGGTCTGCAGATTTGATCCTCTGTAATCTATAGTCTAACCAGAGATTGATTATATGAGTCTGGGAAATATCTATGCTCACTGTGTTCAAATGGCTGAGCCTGGGTATGAACTCAAAACAAAGTAAAACAGATATCACAGAATCCAGCAGCAGCTGAACTGTAAGAATGGGCACCAGAATATTGTGATTGCAAATGTGGAATCATCGAGTCATACGGCATGGAAACTGGCCCTTCAGTCCGTCTGATCGTGTTGACCATGTTCCCAAACTAAACTAGTCCCACTTGCCTGTACTTCATCCATATCCCTCCAAATCCTTCCCATTCACATACTTACCTAAATGTGTTTTAAATGTCGTAACTGTGCCCATATCCATTACTTCCTCTGGCAGTTCATTCCACATATGAACCATGTATAAAAAAGTGTCTTCTTTATGTCCTTTCTAAAACTTTCTCCTCTCACCTTAAAAATGTGCCCCCTAGTTTTGAACTGCCCCACCCTAGGGAAAAGACCTTTGTTATTCACCTTATCTATGCCCCTCATGATTTTGCAAACATCTGTTAAGTCACCTCTCAACGTCCAATGTTCCAATAGAAAAAGTCCCATCCTATCCAGCCTATTTTTATAACTCAAACCCTCCATTCCCAACAACATCCTGGTAAGTCTTTTCCGAACCTTCTCCAACTTAATAACATCCTTCCTAAAACAGGGCAACCAGGACTGGACACAGAAGAGGCCTCACGAACACTTTGCACATCCTCAATATGATGTCCCAACTCCAAATTACAAAAACGCGAGCAATGAAATTGAGGGTACTAAATGCTTTCTTAACCATCCTGGCTACCTGTAACACAAGTTTCCATGAATTATGTACCTTAACCCATTTGGCCTCTCTGTTCTACAGCACTACTCAGGGCCCTACTATGAATTGTATAAATCCTGTCCTTGTTTGTTTTACCAAAATGCGAAACCTCGCATTTATCCAAACTAAACTCCATCTGCCACTCCTCAGCCCATTCACCCAATTGATTTAAATGTCTTCGCAATCTTAGAAAAATTTCTTTGCTCTCTACTATGCCGCCAATTTTGGTGACAACCGCAAATTAATTAACCATGCCTTCTACAGTCTTATTTGAATAATTTATATAAATGACAAACAAAATTAGACCTTGAACTAATCCCTGTTGAATACCACTGGTCACAGGCCCCCAGTCCGAAAAATGGCCCTCTACTACCAGCGTCTGCCTCTTACCAACAAGCCAATTTTGTCTCCAATTAACATGCTCGCCCTGAATCCCATTTTACTAATTAGCCTACCATACGGAATCTAGTCAAAGCTTTACTAAAGCCCATGTAAACAATGTTTGCTGCCCTGCTCTCATCAAACCTTTTGGTTACATCCTCAAAACACTCAATCAAGTTTGTGAGACATGCTATCCCTCGCGCACAACCATGCTGACTATCTCTAATCATTCCTTACCTCTCCAAATGCATGTAAATACTATCTTCCAGAATCTCCTCCAACAACTTAACCACCACTGAAGTCAGGCTCACAGGTCTATAGTTCCCAGGCTTCTCCTCACAGCCTTTCTTAAACAAAAGCACAAAATTAGCCAGCCTCCAGTCCTCTGGCACCTCACACAAGGTTATAGATGATACAAATATTTCTGCTAGGGGCCTCGCAATTTCTTCGTTAACTTCCCGCAACATCTTGGGATACACTTGATCAAGTCCTGGAGATTTATGTTTTCCAAGACCTCCAGCACCTCCTCTTCTGCAACGTGAACTGTTTTCAAAGTATCAATATTAATTCTCCCGAGTTCTCTTGCCTCAATATATTTCTCCACAGTAAAAACTGAAGTGAAGTGTCATTTAGTGTCCCTCCCATCTCCTGAGGTTCATCACATAGATGATGTTGTTGATCTTTAAAGGGGCCCTATTCTCTCCTTGGCTGCTCTTTTGCTCTTAATGTACTTGTAGAATCTCTTTGGATCATCCTTAAACTTATCTCTAAAGGGTATCTCGTATCCTGTCTTTTCCTTCCTGATTTCCCTCTTAAGAATGCCCTACACTCTTTATACTCCTCAAGAAATTCATTTGATCCCAGTTGACTGTATCTAATATATGATTCTTTCTTTTTTTTAGCTAGAACCTCAAAATCTTTATTCATCCATTATTCCTACTCGTGACAGTCTTCCCTGTCACTCTAACAGGAACATAATGCCTCTGACCTCTCATTGCCTCACTTTTGAAAGCCTCCCACTTGTCAGATGCCCTTTCAACTGCAAACAGTCCACCCCAATCAACTTTTGAAAGTTCTTACCTCATGCCATTAAAACTTACTTCAATTAAGAATTTTAACTTTTTTGTTGGCTTATCCTTTTCCATAACCATTTTCAAGATAATAGAATCATGATCACTAGTTCCAACGAGTTCCAAACCTTCAGTCACTTGCCCTCTCTTATTTCCCAAGAGAAGGACAAGCTCTGCTCTGTTTCTACTAGGAACATTTACATATTGATAAAGAAAACTTCCTTTAACAAATTCCTTACCATCCAGCCCCTTAACACTATGGTGTCCCAGTTATTGTTTGAAAAATGAAAATCCCCTACTCTTACAGCTGTATTATTCTTGCATATGTCTGAGATCCCTCTACACATTTGCTCCTCAATTTGCCTCTGACTATTATGGGAGGCCTATAATCCCATCCAGATGATCATCTCTTTCTTATTTCTAATTTCTACCCGTATAGTTTCACTGGATGGTCCCTCAGAAATGTCCTCTGTAATTACAGTAGCAATGCTTTCCTCTTAATTGCCGTTTGGTATGGCCTAGAGAGCCATTCACTTATACAAAACTGCTGCAAAAAACTGAAATTCGGGGCAAACTAGATGGAGTGAATTGGCCTCCATTATGGATGCACCTACAACATACAGGTAGTGGAGATTTAAGAAGATAGCTCAGTACCATCTTCTCAAGGTACAGTTAGGCATGGGTCAAAAATAGTGGATCTGCAGCATTTCTCCATAACACCGTAAGATGTAGGGGCAAAATTAAACCATTTGGCCCATCAAGTTTGCTCCGCTATTCAATCAAGGCTGATATCTTTCTCAATCCCATTCTCCTGCCTTCTCCCCATAACCCATGATATTCATGTCCAACATCAAATAGAAAGGAGATACATTAAGATAGGCATTCCTACAGCCAAGCTGGTCTTGTCCACTGTTTTAATGAATCCATCAGCTCATGTCAACCATAGCTTCTCCTTTTAAAATGTCAGACAAGTGGAACTTAACACAAACATCCATGCAGTTACACAGCATGCCAAGATTTCCTGCCTTATAAGCCAATTGCAGTTTCATAAAAACCATTCTAGCAGTAACCTTACACAGAGCAGAGTATCCCTCATCAGGAGCTGGCAGATATCAAAGCAAAACTCCAGAAAAACAAGAAGGAATTCCTACGAAATTAACAGAAGTCATTATTTTCCACAGACATGTTGCCAGTGACCAGCCAAGAGTCAGACCTCTGGGAGATGAACAATGCCTGTCATTGTATTCATTTCCAAATGCAGGAAAACCCATGTAACTCTCCTAATTACTAGCTCTGAGGCACTTTCAGAATCCAAAGCTATCCGAGGCACGTCAGCGCGGAGATTCAGCCGTCAAAATAAACATCCCTTTTTAAACGGGCAGCAGTCTTCAGCAAAGATAAAGCATTTTAGCAAGGTTGTCCTTAGTTTGCTTGCAAGTGTTTGTTAAAAGTTCATATAAAACCATGCCATCAGCCCACCGTATAATCTAGTACATGCTTTCTGTCTGCATCTTGCTGGTGTGAAGCAGGTTAGGGTGAGGTGGGTGTGGGATCCTCATGTCATGGGAATCAAGGAATCCTGGTGCACACAATTCTCCCCTCTGTTTCCTCCGTAGAAGCAAAAGGAGAGATAAACTGGCTTTCATCAAGCTTTAGATTTATTTTTACTGCAGGGGAGGGAGAGAGTGAGAGACCAATTCCTTCCTGGAGGCCCAAAGGCTTCTGGCTATATCATTCATACCCACAAGCTGTTCAACGACCTGGCAGCCAATGACATAGTTGTCGGCAGGCAGAAAGCTTTTGTCATTGATGACTGGTCAACAATCTACAGACCAATCAGTTTCTTGTTCCCAGCCAAATCTCACTTTACATACAGTCCCTGGTGCCAGCATGCCTGCTATGAGCCTACCTCACTGGAAACAAAGTATATGACTCTCAGTTTTTCAAGCTGACAGTCTTTATTTGCAGATTCACAGAATTGCAACAGGGTTAAAATGCCCTTCATCACACCACATCTGTATCAACCCTCTGACTGTGTAACTCACTGAATGCCACTGCCCTGCCTTCCTCCTGTAACCTTGCACTTTTTTTTTCTTTTTCTGAAAGCATTTAATTCTCTTTTATATTTCTGAATAAACCTGCTTTGCCACACTTTCGCCCACTGCATTCCAGATCGCAAACGCTTTCTGCATGAAAATGGTGCACCTTGTGTCATTTTTCTTCTATTTGTCAATTACTTTCAACCATCAGTGGGAGCAGTTTCTTCCTCTTTAGTCTGTATAGAGACCCTCCTGATTTCGAAAACTTCGATCAAATCTCCTCATTACTGGGTAGACGAAAACAACCTGCCAGTCAGAGGCCCGCAGCTTCTGGGTCCTAAACCCCACAATACAGGACACTGGTCACATTTCTTTGCCATCGGGATGCAGATAAATCATAAAACATTTGAAAATCGGTACAGGAGTAGGCCATTTGGCCCCTTGAACCTGCTCTGCTATTCAATATGATCTTAGCTAAACTTCCAATTGAGTACAAACACAAATTTGGGGCGGCACGGTGGCTCAGTAGCTAGCACTGCTGCCTCACAGTGTCAGGGATCTGGGTTTGATTCCAGCCTCAGGCAACTGTCTGTGCGGAGTTTGTACATTCTCCCCATGTCTGCATGGTTTCCTCCCAGAGTCCAAAGATGTGCAGGTTAGGGTGGATTGGCCATGCTAAATTGCCCCATTGTGTCCGGGGATGTTTAGGTTAGGGGGATGGGTCTGGGTGGGATTTTCTAACGGTTGGTGTGGACTTGTTGGGCCAAAGGGCCTGCTTCCACACTGTACGGGTTCTATGAAATTACTGAAAAAACTCAGCGGAACTGGCAGCATCTGTGGAGAGAAGTCAGAGTCAATATTTCGGGTCCTGTGACCCGTCTTCAGAACCGAAGTGTCGCTGAACACAAAACAATAATTCTGGGAGATTTCTTTCCGGGGACAATGTGTTCCACTGTCTCCATCTCCAGGGAGGGGACACCACACGAGGAGGCTGTTCAATCCATCAAGCCCATGCCTGCTGTCTTTGAGTGCAACTTAACAAGTTCCAATTCCTTGATCTTTCCCTTATATGTTGTGCAAATTAAATCCCACAAAACATGCATAAGTCATACACATACAGGTGATTTTTTAAAAAAGGTTATTCATTCATGGGATGAGGATGTAATTGGGCCATCATTTATTGCTCATCCCTAATTTCCCTGAGGGTCTGGAGTCATATGCAGGCCAGAACAGGTCTGGATGGCAGTTTCCTGCCATAAAGGACATTACCAAACCAAGCCGGCTTTTCTCCAGACAATGGGTCATCTCTGAACTCTTAATTCCAGACTTACTTAAAAACTGAATTCAAATTGCACCATCTGCTGTGATGGGATTTGAACCCAGGTCCTCAGACCATTACCTGGATCTCTAGATTACCGGTCTAACAAACAATGGCACTAGGACATCACGTTAGACCATCAACCTGGCTTGCATATGATGCTTGTACCCAATTATCCTTGATCTAAATGTTTTGCAAGGCCACTTCAGACTCAGCCATACCACAGTCAGACAGTATTGTTATGAAAGTCAGACAATCTACTTTCTTTAAGCTTTAGTGAAACAGCTGAGATCCTACAACAACCAAGCACAGTAATTGTCTTCACTATTACTGTAACCAGCTTTATATTGTCATTTTATTAGTTGAAATTAAATTTCAGAAGCTGACATGGTATGATTTGAACCCATGTCCCCAAAGCATTAGCCTGAGTTCAAAGAGAATCAGGCGGTTCGGGTGCATAGATTTTTAAAATGTCCCAAACAGGTGTATAAAATAATCAAGGCAGCAAATGGAGTGTGTTGGCCTTTATATCTGAAGGACTAAAGTACAAGGAGTTATGCTGCAGTTATACAAAGCCCTGGTTAGACCCCACTTGGAGAACTGTGAGCAGATCCGAGCACCACACATTAGGAAGGATATACTGGCCTTAAAGGGAATAAAATGTAGGTTTACAAGAATGATACCTGGACTTCAGGGTATAACTTATTTAGGAGAGATTATACAAATTGGGCCTGTTTTCTATAAAATTTGCAAGGTTAAGATGTATCCTGATCAAAATATTCAAGCTATTAACAAGAAAAGGTAGAAAAAAGTAGATAAAACTATTACAGAGATAGTAGGAACTGCCGATGCTGGAGAATCTGAGATAATAAGGTGTAGAGCTCGATGAACACAGCAGGCCAAGCAGCATCAGAGGAGCAGGAAAGCTGATGTTTTGCATCTGGGCCCTTCTTCAGAAAATGAAAAGGGTCTGGTGAAGGGTCTAGGCCCGAAATGTCAGCTTTTGTGCTCCTGAGATGCTGCTGGGCCTGCTGTGGCCATCCAGCCTCACATTTTATTATCTTGGATTCTCCAGCATCTGCAGTTCCCATTATCACTCCACTAATGGCAGTTGACCCTGATAAATTGTTAATTTTAAATCTGAGATAGATATGGCGCTGAATAGATAGAGATGGACGTAGAGCAAAGGCAGGTGTATGGAGTTCGACCGTTGACCTCTGAATGGCTCAAGAGGCTGAATCACCTACTCGTGTTCCTATCGGCTACAAGAACCAGTCTATTTCCATTACCACGACACCACCATTTCCATGCTGGTTGCTGTACCAACCCGGCACACTCCCTGACTGCGGTGGAGCGTCAGCTTAGGTTAATTTCAAAGCCTGGGTTAGAGAAAATAGAAAAAAATCAGCGAACATAGTGGATGTAAAATAATCCTGCGATAGCAAACGCATGTTTAATAAAACATTAGGGTACAATTCCTGTTTCAAAGGTTAAGGAATTGATACTAAATGCTGATTGTCTTAATCTTGCTCACTTCATGACTCCCTCTGGCAGTAGAATGTGTCCTACTTATTCATCTGCCACTACATTAAATCACAGCTTGCACTTGGTATTACTGACAAAGGGAGTCTTACACTGCAGTCATTGTACTATATTTTATCCTAAAATTTAGTGCTCATCTTTCCACATCAAAGAATCCCTACAGATCAGGAGCAGGCCATTTGGCCCTCTGAAATGATCCTACCCAGACCCACATCTTTCCCTTTCCCCATAACACCACATTTCCCATGGACAACACACCTAGCCTACACATCACTGGGCTGTGGAGGAAACTTACACAGACTCATGAAGAACGCACAAAGTCCACACAGACAATCCCCTGAGGATGGGGTGGAACCTGGCTCCCTAGTGCAATGAGGCAGCAGTGTTAGCCACTGAGCCACCAAGGAAATTATCAAGGATAAAGGGAAACATGCAGGAAAAATGGTATTGGAATAGAAAATCAGCCATAACTTCTTTGAATGGAGGAATGGATTCAAAGGGCTGAATAGCCTCCTTCTATCCCTATTTCCTATATTCATTCAATTCTTCAGTTCTGAATGATGCCATTAGCTGTTGTTCTTAATATTCCTACATCCTTGTTGAATTATCATGGTATGCAGAATGCTGTGATCTCCCAATGAGTGGACATTTTCTCTGTCAGGATAATATTGCAACAAGATCCCCAGGGGTAACAAATGCTCTAGGTCCCTAGCTTCAAGATGATTAATGTTTTGTGTGTTCAATGGTGTTGCTCTTGGTAATCACTTTATCTGTTGGGACGGCCATCACCAGACAGATGTGGAGTGCAGTTTTGGTCTCCTTATTTGAGGAAGGATATTCTGACTATGGAGGCAGTGTAGCAAAGGTATTCCTGACTGATTTCTGGGATGGCAGGACTGATGTATGAAGACAGACTAGATCAGCTAGAGCTGTATTCACTGGAGTTTAGAAGAATGAAGGAGGATCTCAAAGAAACCTACAGAATTCTAACAGGACCAGATAAGGTAAGCCCAGGCAGGATGTTCCTGATGACTGGCCAATCCAGGAAGTCAAAAGATATAAGGTAGGATATTTGAAATTGCAATGAAGAGAAATGTTTTCATACAGAGAGTGGTGAATCCATGAAATTCTCTGCCACAGAAAGCGGTGAGAACAAAAGTTTGAATATTTTCAAGAAGGAGACAGACGTAGTTCTTAGGGCTGAAGGGATCAAAGAACATGGAGAGAAAACAGAAACAAGGTACTGACTTGATGAATCAGATTGATTTGTGGAGCAGGCTCGAATGGCCTTCTGCTCTTACTTACTGTGTGTACACCTCGTCTGCACGAACAGCTATCCTCCAGCTTCCTGGAAGGACAGGAATGTGTGAGAAGGGATGGAATTTCTTAGTGAAAGGATCATGGCAGTTGCTGGAAGAACCTGTACCAAGTGTCTGGTGGTAATGGCATGGCACTGGGGTCTTTGAGGAGCTGAGAAGAAGTGCCAGCGCGTTCGTTGGTGCCCTGGTCACTAGCAGCACACAATCAATGAGAGCCTGATCATGAGGGAAGCTAGGCCCTGCGATCTCACTACTTACCCATCAACTAGCTGATGTGCTGCATGGCTCTGGTTGAGGCAGTCATTGCTGCGTAGATATATATGTTAGATATATAGGTTAGATATACATAGACTGTTAGATATGTAGGTTAGACATCCAGAATATTTGTTTCTGAGCTCTTGGCAGTGAAGTCTGTAGCAGCTCGAAGACAGTATTACAACATCGTCGAACATATGTTCAAGCACCTTGATTAAATTGTTCCTTCAGGGTATGTAAAAGAGTGTGCAGCATTTATGCTGGAATTGGAACATGTTTTTGAAGGGGAAGGTAATGGCGGCTTTGTTACAATTGAACTAATCGTGGGAAACTGTCCCCAATAACAGGTTATTTAAGCAAGTCTTGTTTTCGCTCTCAGTTTGTCGATCAGCAATGCTTCCTTGAAGAAAAACGCTTTCTGTTTAAGAGCAGTGAACCCATCTAACACCACACACAGAAAAAACACCTCTGTCACAGGATATAAGGTCAGCTGGGGGTTAACTGAAATCCTTTTGAGTAATTGGGGTGTTGAGTAATCAAGGTTAATGTTTACTTTCCACCGATTATCCACCAGTAAAAGTGTAAGCAATACTACGTAGCCCTGCTTATTATTTAGTGGATTTTGTCTGGAATGTGATGAGTGATGTGACATGGCCAGCGATGTCCAGATGGCTCTATGCCTGGGAATGTTTGTTTGGGCAGGGACACAGAGAAGCATTTCAAGATAATTGAATTTTGTGTGCAGAGTTGCACCAACATGGAGACGTACAGAGTGAGTTTTATATGTGGCCAGGAATATGTGCATGACTGTATATGCATGAGCAAGGAAACCACATGTGCGGCTATGGGTATACACAAAAACACAATTGCTTTCGGATTGCCACCCAGCTCCTTTTTATTCCTAGCCAAGATTCCGGAACCTGGCCTCCTCAGAAATTTGACAAGGTCCTCCATTGGGGTCCTTCTTTGTAACGTGGGGTTGTCAAGCGGTGGGGGTGGGCGGGTGTGCGGATGGGGGGCGTGGGGGTGGGGATGGGGTGTGAGGGGCGACAAGGCAATTCCGTGTTTTTTTTACAACACAATCTGCTGCATTCGGTTTGCTCTTCCCTTGCTGTGACAGTAAAAACCTTGGGGATGTTTAAAATGCTTTTAGTTGTGTTAGTGAAGGTGTAGATGTGGTAATTGGTGAGAGTGGGCAATGTCACCACTCACTGGTGGGGAGGGTTCTGGAAATCAAGTCCCAGAACAATCACAGAAGTTGACACTTTTGAAATGTATATAAAATGCTTCAATTTGTCTGTCTTTCAGACTCAGGTTTACAGAAAGCACTGATCCACTTTCTATGTTTTGCAGGAGTTAATGTACAAGTAACTTGACTCTAGCTACAGATAAACAGTTATAAACTGTTGGCACATAACTCCATTACAACTGCTCAAGGTGCTTATAAACCCTACCTTACACACATACATACATACACACACACACAACACACACATACGTACACACACACACTAGCACACACACACATATGCGCATTCACACACTAGCACACACACATACAAACATACACATAGATGCACATATACTCTCACACACACACAATGCACACACATGCACAGACATACACACACACACAAAGACATTCACCCACACTCACAAACAGAAAAACGCAGATACACATACACAAACATACACATACATCCATAAACACACACACAATGCACACACATGCACAGGCACACATGCACAAAGGCACTCACCCACATAGATATACATATACAGACACATATACACAAAGAGATACACACACATACATGCATATGCACACACACACACACACACACACACACACACACACACACACACACAATGCACATGCAAAAACACACAGTCACACATACACGTGCACACTACACACACATGCACAAACACACATACACACAAACACGAAAGAAAACATTGCCTGTTATGGATGGAGGGAAAATGAGGGCAATCGTTCGGTGGTCACTGTTACCAGAATCTGTTAAGATGGCTCGAGTGCTGATCAGAATGTTGTTTCTTAGTCTCCCTTCTCCAGATGCCTTCACTGGCTCACAAGAGATTCAGGCTGACTGATTCGCACTTTATATAAGGTCCCTAACTTATTCATTAAATGTTACAACTTACAGCAACTGACAATGAGAAAAATAAGCTCAATTTCTTCATCCTTAAAGTAGATTTAACTGCTCAGAACAGATAGCTCCTGGACTGGTGAAGATCTGAAGGCTTCTCACCTTATCTTGTTCCAAGCCCCGAACCGTTCAGTTACCTGAGAGCCAATCAGTTAGCAGGCAGAGGGCCTTTGTCATCGATAACTGGTCACCACTGCACAGACCAACCAGCCACCTGTTGCCAATTGAATCTCCATTTGTAACATCCTTGAATTCCAGCTCGCCTGCACCCTGTCACGCTACTCCAATAATCAGCAGCTATGTAAACACCACCTACAGTCAGTGTCAGATCACTTGTTTTCAAAAGCATGCAACATCCCTTCAGCAATCCTCGGTTTTTAAAATAGTTCTTTTTTTATCATTTTTGTTCACAGTTATGAAAATACAGTAAAATAGACACTGTCTTTACACTGGATGACTGGGTGGTAAGTTGGCAAGAATCGTGTAAGAGTTTCAGTACCCTGGAGCAATCTTGCGATGATGCCATGGGGCGGTATATAGCCCAGTATAAAGGATACAACATGGGACGAATTAGAACATTGGCATGAACATGTAAGATTGATTAATCCTTACCGAATGATACTATAACATCAGCATCTGGGAAACCTATGATAGCCACTTACATAAATATTTTTTGCATAATGGGTCATAGAGTCATTGAGGTGAACCGCATGAAAACAGACCCTTTGGTTCAAATCATCCATGCTGACCAGATATCCTAAATTAATCTAGTTCCATTTGCCAGGATTTTCCCCATATCCCCCTAAAACTTTCCTATTCATATACTCGTCTGGATGCCATTTAAATGTTGTAATTGTACCAGCCTCCACCACTTCCTCTGGAAACTTGTTCCATACACGCACCACCCTCTGTGTGAAAAGGTTGCCCTCTATGCCCCTTTTATGTCTTTCCCCTCGCACTCTTAACCTATGCCCTCCAACTTTGGACTCCCCTACGCTAGGGCAAAGACCCTGTCTACTCACCCTTTCTACATCCCTCATGGCCTTATAAACTGCAATAAAGTCATCCCCTCAGCCTCCAACACTCCAGGCGAAGTAGCCCCAGCCTATTCAGCCTCTCCCTACAGCTCAATCCCTCCAACCCTGGCAACATCCTTGTAAATCTTTTCTGAATCCTTTCACGTTTCATAACATCAATCCTATAGCAGGGAGACCAGAATTGCACGCAGTATTTGAAAAACGACATGATTAATGTCCTGTTCAGCCACAACATGACCTCCCAACTCCTGTGCTCAATACACTGACCAATAAAGGCAATAAGTAGTGCTATTGTGAAGTATGAGCCTGAAGACAATCCTTGAATTTGTACTCTTCTTCGCCAGTGTCTCTCAACCCCAACCCCATAGTATAGCATCAAACCTCGTGTTAAAAGAGTAGGGTGCCAGATGTATAGGTGAGCCAGCCAGGTGTGGTGACAGGGTGGTTAGTTTGGGTTGAGTCGGAGTTAATAGATTGGGTTTGCAGCTTGCTAAAAGATAGATAAAGTATGTAAGGGCTGGTTCGACGTGAACTATATGAAGAGGGAAAGAAACTAACTCCATTGTTCAAGAGGTGAGACTTCAACTCAGTTTGATTTCTGTGAGGGAACAGTAGCTGGAATGTTTCTGGTTTAAAGCTGGTGAAAAAATGTGCAGTGGTCCTCACAGAATCTTCTGCTGAATGAAAGCAAAGAGCATAACAAGAGGCTGAGCTATCTTTGGTATATATGGTCAGATCAAATCCACACAGCCGTATACCTTGTTATATGTGCTGTCTAAACAAGTCAGCACCTCACTATGTGGTACATTTGCTGTCTCTAATCTCCTTAAGTATTGCTTGGTCTCATATCTTAGAGGAAAAGGACTTACTGGCCCAACTAGAAGAGGCTTCTGCATTAAACAAGGAGTAGTTTCTTCCAAGTTAGCAACTAGTTTCACAGAATAAATTCTGGTCGCCCTGCTGTAGAAAAGATGTTGTTAAACTTGAAAGGGTGCAGAAAAAATTTACAAGGATGTTCTCCGGGTTGGAGGGTTTAAGCAACAGGGAGAGATTGACTTTGCTGGGGCTGAGGGGTGGCCTTATAGAGGTTTAAAAATCATGAGGGACATGGATAGTGTGAATAACCCCTGGGGTAGGGGAATCCAAAACTAGAGGGCACTAGTTTAAAGTGAGAGGGGAAAGGTTTAAAAGGGACCTAAGAGGCAACATTTTCTCACATTGGGTGGTGTGTGCATGGAATGAGCTGCCAGAGGAAGTGGTGGAGGCTGGTACAATTACAACATTGTAAAGGAATCTGGATGGGTACATGAATAGGAAGGGTTTAGAGGGAGTTGGGCCAGATGCTGGCAAATGGGACTAGATTAATTTAGGATATCTGGCCGACATAGATGATTTTAACTGAAGGGTCTGGTTAGCACAGACAAGTTGGACTAAAGGGTCAGTTTCCATACTGTGCAACTCTATTACTGTATAAAAGCATACAGCACAGGAACAGGCCCTTTGGCCCACCATATTTTTGCCTGCCATGATGCTATTCTAAACTAATTGCTTCTGCCTGCACATGGTCCATACCGGCCTATTCCCCGCCTATTCATGTGTCCGTCTAAACGCTTCCTAAACATTGTTACAGTATCCACTCCGACCACTTCTGGTGATCCCCCTCTCTGATGAAAGGTCTAGGCCCGAAACGTCAGCTTTTGTGCTCCTGAGATGCTGCTGGGCCTGCTGTGTTCATCCAGCCTCACATTTTATTATCCAGAAATAAGAACGTCAGATAAACCCAAATGTGGTTGAGAACGCCGTCGACTGTCTCCCACATTTCCAGCACCTCACCCCTCACACCCCGTCCCTGCAATAACCGCCAAAAGAGAATCCCCCCACCCTCACAGACCACCCCACCAATCTCCAGATACAACGCATCATCCACCGACACTTCCACCATCTACAATCCAACCCCACCACCAAAGACAGTTTTCCATCCCCATCCTTGTCTGCTTTCCGGAGAGACCACTCTCTCTGCGACTCCGTTGTCCGCTCCACACTCCCCTCCAACCCCACCACAACCAGCATTTCCCCTGCAACCGCAGGAAGTGCTACACTTGCTCCCATGCCTCCCTCCGCACCCCCATCCCATGCCCTAAGAAGACTTTCCACACCAAGCAGGTGTTCACCTGCCCATCTGCCAATGTGGTATACTGCATGCACTGTACCCGTTGTGGCTTCCTCTACATTGGGGAAACCAAGCGGAGGCTTGGGGACCGCTTTGCAGAACACCTCCGCTCGGTTCGCAATAAACAACTGCACCTCCCAGTTGCGAACCATTTCAACTCCCCCTCCCATTCCTTAGGCGACATGTCCATCATGGGCCTCCTGCAGTGCCACAATGATGCCACCCGAAGGTTGCAAGAACAGCAAGTCATATTCTGCTTGGGAACCCTGCAGCCCAATGGTATCAATGTGGACTTCACCAGCTTCAAAATCTCCCCTTCCCCCACTGCATCCCAAAACCAGCCCAGTTTGTCCCACCTCCCTAACCTGTTCTTCCTCTCACCTATCCCCTCCTCCCACCTCAAGCTGCACCTCCATTTCCTACCTACTAACCTCATCCCACCCCCTTGACCTGTCTGTCCTCCCCAGACTGACCTATCCCCTCCCCACCTCCCCACCAATACTCTCCTTTCCACCTATCTTCTCCTCTATCCATCTTCGGCCTGCCTACCACTCTCTCTCTATTTATTTCTGAACCCTCTCCCCATCCCCCTTTTCTGATGAAGGGTCTCAGCCCGAAACATCAGCTTTTGTGCTCCTGAGATGCTGCTTAGCCTGCTGTGTTCATCCAGCTCCACTCTTTGTGATCTCAAATTTGGGGTGTGTTTGCATCTCACAAATGCTCATTAAAAGGACAGAAAAAGTTCCCCTTCCCAATCAAGTTTTGAAGGAGTGATGAGCGCATGGCTCCACACTCCTCACTGTGCGTAGAAGATTTGCATCAGGTGAAGGCAATGTTCTCCCAGGAGTTTGAAGTGACAAGTAAGTAGTTTGTCCTCTCTGGGAGTGTGCTAATCATTCCAGACCACAAATGAGATCATCTTGTCATGTGGAATGACCAAGGGGGTGGAGGCTAGACACGGGCTCAGGAGAGTGGCCAAGGGTGGAAGTCTGCCACAGGAGGTTGCTAACTAGGGGCAGGGAATAAGGGGCCTGAGTATCCATCTGCAGGAGTCCACTCCAAGAGCCTGAGGGATGTTCGCAGTTTACAGGTAACAAATAAAGTGTTCCCTTTTCATATGGCACCAGGAGCTTCAATCCTGTGAAGTATCAAAAGGGTAAGGACTTCTAGCCTGCCCTCTCCCACTTCCGCACTCCCACCCCCAACCACATCCCCTTCACCCCCATCACAAGGTTTGCCAAATTATTTACAAATGCATGTGCAATGAGCTGCCACCAAGTACCTGCGGACGGAAATTTGCCTCCTACATGTGATATTCAAGTCTGTGCCCAACTTCCAACTTAGACTCCATTGCAAAGCGTTCTGCCCAATATTTAAATACCATGACCTTTCACCAGAGTTGGGTAACATCCTGGAATTGCCTCCCGAAGGGCATTATAGGTTTATCTACAGCATATAGACTGCGGCAGCTCTTGAGGGCAGCTCCCCGCAACCTTCTCAGGGGCAATTAGGGATGGGCAATAAATGCTGGCTCACCAGCAACACCCAAGTCCCATGAGTCAACAATGTCAGAGGCTGTGCTATAATTATAATAATTAATACAGACGTACAGTAGAAAAAGCTTGAGTAGATACAAGGAGTTACAATGGAGTGCATAAGTAACATAGCTATCACTTGCCATGTTAAACATTTACCACACTAAGCATTTATCCTGTTAAAACAGCCTGAATATTTTAAAAAAAATCTAAAGCTGCTCGTTTTAAGTCCATCTTTTACAAATGATAAAGTTTGTTTTTATTAATGTGAAACCTTATGGAGCAGTTTGGTTGATTAAAATGAGGTGTTGGGATTTCTTTCTGGACATTAACAGCTCCTAACAGGTTCATATTAATGTCTGTGCTTCAACTTGCACTGATGTGGGCAATTCTGCAGCACTCAACCCCAGCAATAACTAGCCTACACTGGCCATCCATCACAAGTAATCTCCGCTTCTGATTCATTTCAAAAAGCCTTTGATCCAAAGTTGAGTTTGTGTGGTTTATAGCTTAATTAGAATGAGTGGCAGTACCAAAATTTGCAACAGTGCTTCTCCCTTGAGTTTTAATGTTTAATGCTGTCAGAGAGCACTGTCATCTCTGCCTTCCCTTTCCGTCTCACATATCTGGATTCACTTGGTTCTTTTCAATCTGTATATCACCTTGCTTTCATTTTTCCCAGAACATTTAAAGACTTACTGTGTACAGTGTCACAGAGCATGGAAACTGACCCCTTAATTTAGCCAGTCCATGCTGACTGTAATCCCAAACTAAACTAGTCCTACCTGCCTGCTCCTGGCCCATATCTCTCCAATCCTTTCCTATTCATGAACTTCTCCAAATGTCCTTTAAACATTGTAACTGTACCTGCTTCCATCACTTCCTCTGGAAATTCATTCCACACAGAAACCACTCTCTGCATAAAAACAGATTGTCCCTTGTGTCTTTTTAAAATCTTTCTCCTCTCACCTAAATATATGCCCCATTGCCCTGAAATTCCCTACCCTAGGGAAAAGACACCTATATCCCTCGTTATTTTATAAACCGCTATAAGGTCACCTCTCCACCTCCCATGCTCTTGCGAAAAAAGTTCCAGCCTATCCAGCCTCTCGCTATAACTACAAACTACAACATCCTGGTAAATCTCTTCTGAACTCTCTCCAGCTTAATAATATCTTTCCTGTAACAGGGTGACCAGAACTGTACACGGCAGTGGATGAATGGTGAGTTATGCAAAGCCTTTGTCTTTGTTTGATTAGGCCATTTTTAAAGTGATATGGAATAATGTCTGAATCAAAATTGAATTAAAGGTGTAGATAGAAACTCCACGAGTGCAATGGTTTTTACACTTTAGTTCAGGATGAAAGAGAAATAACATCTTCTCAGATTGCTCATAAAAGACTTTTTGCATTTCATACATAATGCAAATTTTTTTAAGTGCAGTCACTATACATAAAGGAAAGCGAAGGAGTTTCCTTTGAATGCATCTTTGGTGATATCTCAAACATTATTCAGTCAATGGGGAGGGGACAGCCTGCTCGTATTGTAGCTGGGCTGTTAACCCAGAGGTCAAGACCATGTTGTGAATCCCGCCACGGTAGATGGTGGAATTTGAAATCAATAAATATCAGGAATTAAGAGTCTAATAATGACCACAAAACTGTTATCGATTCTGATTGACTAATATCATTTCGGGAAAGAAACTCCAGCCCCACAGCAATGTGGTTGACTCTTAACTGCCTTCTGGGCAGATAAGGATGGGCAATAAATGTTATCTGGCCTTTGATGCCCTCATCCCTTGATTGAGCTAAAAGAAACTGTGTACTTTTGAACTCTTGTTATTATTGGAAAATAAGGAGGTAGCCAATTTCACACAGCAAGCCTGACAAACTGCAACGAGACCAATGACTGGATAATCCAACTGAGTGATGTCCATTGAGGTATAAATGTTGGTCAGTTTTAATGATATCTTCATTAAACTGTTATGATATATAAAACTTTTGTCAATTAAGTAATTAACATACTGATTTATTATTGTATTTATTGGATTTGGACGTCAATGACCGACCAACATTTATTCCCCATCCTAATTACCCCTAAACTGAGTGTATTGCTAACATCATTTCCAAGGTCAGTTAAAAGTTAACCTCATTGCTGAGGGCCTGAACATAGAACATAGAACATAGAGCACAGCACAGTACAGGCCCTTCGGCCCAGGATGTTGTGCCAGCCTATTATCCTACTCTAAGATCAAACTACCCTGCATACCCTACATTATACCAGAGTCACATGTCGATCAGATATGATAAGGATGGCAGATTTCCTTCTCTAAAGGACATTAGTGAGCTTACAATACTCAACAACGGTTGTCATTAGGCTAATGTTATATTCCAGATTTTAATCAAATTCAAAAATTTCACCATCTGCCATGATGGGATTGAAACCCATTTCCTCTGAATGTGAGTCTGGATTTCTGAATTACCAGCCCAGTGAATTCACCTCTGCACTGCCTCCCCCAGAGACATCGCCACAAAAAATTAGAAACCACAAGCACCCAGTACGTAGTCACTCCTCAAGGCCAAGTTGTAAATCAACAACTGCCAGAGTCTTTAAGGGTTTTTCTTTCATTACAGGACCGAGAGAAAAATATGTTTTCACAACCAGAGGTTCCCAGAATGACCATAGAGCTTTATCTCCCACTCGTACCAGCTTCTAATTTCAACAATTATGTTTGTTGGAGGTTTTAGATCTTGTGTCACTTTAAGTAGTGATTATTATATTAATTTGGCTGAATTCAGTTCCGTTTGGTTAAAGTTTTGCTGTCGTTGTTTTAATTGATTTATGAAACTGGAATAAAGAGAGACACCTTCTGAAATAACTGCACAGAGGTTGGTACCCTGTCACCAAGCTGTCCTTCATTTACTTACGCACAGTGCGCTAGCTGTGGCGAGCCAGCTCAGAGTTAGTTCCTGAACTGACAGCATTCTAAATCCCCTGTGGATATCCGTCAGCCAGGGCTCCCTGATTGGCCCAGATTAACAAACCCAATCAGGGATTTCATAGTCAATAAGATCTGCCTGATTCCTATCACTACTACTTCCATGGCCATTTGGGGTCCACAGGGACTGGAATATGGAATTAGCTACCAATATGAAATTTAGTTTGATTTGATGTTCATTAACTTCATTTGAAAATTTGATTTGTGTTCAGTAATCCTTTAAGGTATTGTCACCCCTTAATTTATATTGTTTGTTGGTTGGAGTATTATACTAGAGTCCTACCCTCTCATTAGAAAGAGAGAGAGATGACTGGTAGTGGCTTAACCTGAGGATCAGCACACCTCAGGCGAGATTGAGAAGGACAGCTCTCCATTGTGACCTCAGCCAGTGTGGGTATTAAACCCATGCTGTCGGCATCACTCTTCATCACAAGTGAGCTAACCAAACCTCTTTACAAAGAGATATTTTCCAGGACTGGTGGGCTTGAAGGGGCTGGAGTGTTATCTCTTCTCCGCAACCAAATCTTAATTTAAATTTTGTACATTATATTCAAAGGTTTGCTTTTGTGTACGGGGCTGACATGCAGTGATTTGGTTTCATTTAAATTGATCGCTCCAAAGTGTGCAACCAGAAACTCCCTCCTGACAGCTACTGCAAAGGAATCGACTCGGGTAATCGTCTGTGTGGAGTTTGCACAGTCTCCCCATGTCGGCATGGGTTTCCTTTGGGTGCTCCGGTTTCCTACCACAGTCCAAAGATGTGCAGATTAGGTGGATCGGCCATGGGAATTTGCCCGTAGTGTTCAGGGGTGTGTGGGTTATAGGGCGATGGGTCTGGGTGGGATGCTCCAAGGGACACTGTGGACTTGTTGGGCCGAAGTTCCTGTTTCCACACTGTAGGGAATCTAATCTAATCTAATCATCCGTCCCAGTCAAACTGTAACTTACATTTCATAAGTTACCTTTCATGATTTTTGTTGCAATGACCCTCTCAGGGCTAGCTTCTTCAGTTAATTGATTCATTTGTTCTAGTTGCTTTACAAATGAGAGAGTTCTGGGACGTTGAGCAAAGTGGGAGAAGGTAGATTGGTGTACTGTTGTATTCTGTGACTAAACCAACTATTGAGAGAGGAATTTGCGTCTGGCATCATACATCACCACCCGACTTAGTGATTCATTAACCAGCTTTGAGGATAGATTGAAGAAGTCAGGACTGTTCCCCTTGGAGGGAGGAGGGCAGAGAGGAGACTTTGTAGAGGTTTTCAAGGTTGCGAGGAGGCTGGGTATGGCAGATATAGAAGTTGTTCCCACTCCTAAAAGGCAAAAAAGGAAGAGAACATAGATTTAAAGAGACCTACAATCAAAACAAAGGTGATTTGAGAAAAAAAACATTTTCAACAGCGAATAGCCCATTTCTAAAGAAGGGCCTCAACCCAAAACGTCAGCTTTCCTTCTCCTCTGATGCTGCCCAGCCTGCTGTGTTCATCCAACTCCACATTGTGTTATTTTCAACAGCAAATAGTTAGGGGTATGGAATGAACTGCCTGGAAATTTGGTGGAGGCAGGTTTGATTGAAGCATTCAAGAAGGGCGTTGGATAATGATTTGCATTGAAATATGCGCGAGGGTACAGCAGTAAAGCAAGAAATTGGCATTAGCTATTGATTAGTTTGTTTGAAGAGGCAGTAGGGACACAATGAGCCAAATAGCCTCTTACTGCTCCGTAAGAATTCAATAATTCTAGGAACTCCTTCATCTAACAAGCACAACTTCCTGACTGTTGACTGGAAGACTTCAATAAATCAATGGCTGGTGTGATTAATGCTGGCTGAGTATTTTGGTGGTTTTCAGTGTTCATTGGAGAAGCCGATGTTGTAGCAGTAATATCACAGGACTCATAATCTACAACTCAGGGTAATTTTTCAAGGGCAAAGATTTAACTCCTACCATGGTGGATGGTGAAGTCTGAGCTCAAAAGGCTGGAGTCAGAACCTAGTCCACTGGTAACGAATGTTGATTGCTGCAAAAGAAATGGAAAAATGCATCTGGCTTATTCATGTATCTGGGGGGAAAGAAATCACCCGTCCTTACCTGGTCTGACCTATGTGTGGCTCCCAGATCCACAACAATGCTATTGGCTTTTACCTGCCCTCTGGGCAATTAGAGAAGGACAATGAGTAAACAAAACAAAAATCCTGCTGAATTAGTGAATCAGCCAGGTAGGGTTGCAGATGTAAAGCTTCCAGACCCTATCCAACACTGCCTTTACTGGGCGATGTATTAATTTACCAGTTGCCGGTGAGTTGCAGACTGTTATGTGCCTTGGGCTCCTAGCCACGATTTGAGATTGTGGATTGTGCAAACTTAGCTCCTACTGCCACCCACATGTCTATCTTGTACAACTGAACCAAGTCCCAGAGTTTAAGCATTGACTCCCATTGTGTAAACATTCAAATATTTTGCAGCATCTGGGCTTTACTTCTTGGATTTTACTCTTCAGAAATTCCTCACCCTTAACCCCCCCGCTATCATTAGCTGTCAACAAACTAAGAACCACACCATTGGGAGATTTTGCCCAAGTTGCTAAGCGATAGAAAAGTCAAGCAATATTTTCTTCAGTTGTGTGCTCCAATTTTGTTGACAGTTATATTTTCTGTCTGCTTGTGACTGTCTCGACCAACATGCAGTAACTTATTGCAAAGCCAATGGTGAAAGCTGAAGAGATCCATAAATTCAGTGATAACGTGGTTAGAGCATTTCTGGAGAGCCAGCATCACTGACATGCTTCCCATCTTTAGCAGACCCTACTCTGGTGTATTGGCTTCATGGCTCTTTCGTCAATGCTGTTTTAGTTGTGGAATTGATTCTCAGCCGGCCAAAGATTCTTGCGTCTGTCATTTCAAACCATAGATTGGAATAGAGGAGGTAACCTGCTTTAACTATTGCAAGTAAAGTCTCTTAACACTGTAGGCAGAGGAGTTGGTGCACTGGTGAATACAGAATTCCAGTCTAATGTTCCCGCGGCATGGATTCGAAACAAATCTGGGCAGAGGGTGAAACTTGAATGCAATAAAATTATAGAATAGAAAGGCTGGTCTACTAGAGATTGTCAACTGTAATAAAATTGCTCAGTGAAGAGGCAGGAGGACATACCAGGAGCAATGCCCTGCGTTGGTGAGGTCCAGCAAGACGAATGATGGTTAGGGCATCAGTGGAGATGAGATGGCACAGGAGAGTGGCAACATTCATTTCAGGGGCAGCGGTCCAGCAAAGGGCAATTGCATCTGGCCACCAGGCGCAAGGCAGAGCTCTTAACAAGGACCGTACAGTTGGACACTTTCTTCATTTCTTTAGCTTTCAGCTTTTATTTTGATTTATTTTTCTCTGTTTGAACATGGCTCAGGACAGCGGCAACACAATACAACACTTTTCACTGTATTTTGTAACAACATACACGATCAATAAATGAATCAAATCAAATCATTTTATGGTAATACTCAACTTCCAGACCATCAAGCAATTCAAAGTAACTTCTTTGGTAAAGGTTAGCAACTGGAAACATTACCGAATCCTTACTGTGGGGGAATAGGTCATTTGGCCCAACAAGCCCACACTGAGTATCCAAAAGCATCCCATTATCCTATCCCTGTAACCCTGCATTTCCCATGGCTAACACAGCTAACCTACACATTTTTGAACAGGGGGAGAAAACTGCAATGCCCAGCGCAAACCCACACAGGTACAGAGACAATGTGCAAACTCTACACAGCTGGTCACCTGAGGCTGGAATTGAACCTGGGCCCCCAGTGCTATGAGGCAGCTGTGCTAACCATTGTACCTATGATGCAGCTCCCATGATCTTCTGTTTCAACAGGAATCTACTCAAACGTCCTGTGTTGATTTGGCCCATCCTGCATTCCATCTGCAGATTCCAATTGCACTGAAATACCATCATTCAAGCAAAATGTTACCTTTGTAGGTGGCTGCTTTCAAGTCACTCTCTCAACAAAGAGCAGGAGGGTTAGTCCCAGTGTCCTGCCAACCTTCCATCCATTGACTCCATCTACACCACTTGCTGCCTTGGGAAGGTAACCAACATCATCAAAGACCCCTCCCACCCTGGTTATAATGATCTGCCTGCACTACACGCAAAACAAGACATTTCCCTGTACCTGGGGAAATGTGACAATAATAAATCAAACCAAAATCAAATCACATCAAATATTTATTCATTAATCAACAGAATCTGGTTATTATCATGCTGTTTTTTTTGTGGGAGCTTGCTGTGTCTCCTGCCTTACAATATTGACTACATTTTGACAAGCATTTAATTGACTGGAAAACACTTTAGAACATCTTCAGGTGGTAAAAAGGGGTTCCATAAGTGCAAGATTGTTTATCCTCTATATCTTATAATGTCGACCAGAGACTGTTCAGCTGCTCTCTTTAGGGTCTTCCTCAGTGAAGGATTAAGTAGGAAGGATTTTCATTTTTAAAGTGCTGTGTCCAAAGCCTGAACTGAGTGGGGTACCACAAGTGTGTTCAAAGTTAGTGTGTTAAGTTGAAATTCACATCACAGAGATGGCTGAAAGTTATAAATGGAGCTCAATAACACCACCAATTCTGCCATCATTTAATTACACGATTGTCAAAGGAATTGTCAAAAGTAATCTGTTTACCAGGGCTCACACTGACTCACTGATTGCCTGACTGACTCAGGTTCCACCCCTCAAGTCCTGAAACTGGTGACAACATTTATTGCCATCCCTTGTCTTGTGGCTTATGGAGTTTACTTCCTGTTGATTCTCAGAACAATCAGTCACCGCTCGCCAACATTACACTGTTAGAGTGAGTTCAGGGGCAGGAGGATGAAAATAATATAAAACAGTGAATGTGAGTCAGGAGAGACAGTCAGAGAAACTGTTTTCAGACATCTCACAGGGGGTCATTGATGTGCACCTGGAACTGCCTGCTGAGGTGACTGGATTGGGAACACACACTCTACGTATAAAGCACCTTTTATAAAACCTTTCCCTAAGCTCTTGACAACAAATGTAATATATCTGAAGTGTAGCCACTGTTGTAACGTAGCAAACATCACAGCTAATTTGCACAAGGCAAGCTTCCCACAGCAGCAATGTGATCATCATCAGATAGTCTATTGGCTGAGGAGGAAGAATTTTGTTCAATAATAATCAAACTGAAGCCACATGTTATTTAGGGGTTTTCAACATTCTTTAGAAAGTGGGAGTATGCTCCTTCAGCCTGACCCCCAACAACTAAGAGGTCTGAGATAACAATGTCTAGAGCTGGCTGAACACAGCAGGCCAAGCAGCATCGGAGGAACAGGAAAGCTGACTTTTTGGGTCTAGACCCTTCTTCAGAAATGAGATCCCAGCATCTGCAGTTCCTATTATCTCTGAAACTAAGAGGTCTGACAGTGTTTGTAGTTTCAGGGGGTAGTTGATGGCCTAATAGTATTATTGCTAGACCTGTTGACCCAGCAGCTCAGCTAATGCTCTAGGGAGCTGAGTTCAAATCCCACCACAGCAGATGGTAGAATTTGAATCCAATCAAAAACCTGGAATTCTGATGGCTGTGAAGCTATTGCCAATTATCCAGGGGGAAGTAAAATCCCACCTGACTCACTAATGCCTTTTAGGGAAAGAACCTACCATCCTTTCCTAGTCAGGCCCACACATGACTCCAATCCACAGTGGGTGACTCTCAACTGCCTCTGAAATGGCAGCTAGGGATGGGCATCAAATCTTGGCTAACCAGCATTACCCACATCCTATGAGTAAATGTTAAATAAAAATGTTGCAAGAATCCTTTTGCTGGTGTTGATCAATTTCTATTATTGAACAGAAATGGAAGGTTTGGCCAGGAAGTCTATGAAACTTTTATGGAATTCCTTGTCTCCAGCTAAGATGGGACTACCTCCCGCTTTCGGGCGTGGTGACTTTTCAAAAGTAGGGATATGCATGAACACAAAGATCATCACACTGTACAAAATAAATGCAACAAAGTCTACAGCAAATGCAGGTCAGTCTCCTTCCTCAGTTCAAATTTCAAACAGGCCAATGTTTTGGCGGGAGTGTTGAATCCAGCCACAGCACATGCTGCAATTTGAATTCAATTTTAAAAAAAACTGTGATTAAGAGCCTAATGATGGCTATGAAACTATTGTCGACTGTTAAAAAAACCACCTGGTTCACAGATGTCCCTTCGGAAAGGAAACTCCCATGCTTATCTGGTGTGGCCTACACATGACTCTCTACCGACAGCGATGTGGTTGACTCTTCACTGACTTGTGGGTAATTAGGGACGGGCTATAAACCCGACTCTGCCAACAACATCGACATCCTGTGAATAAAAATTGCAAAAAAGATTTTGAAATTTGAACTCAATAAAATCTGGAATAAAGAGCTGAGGTAATGATAACATCTGGTAAAAACATCTGGTTTTCTAATGCCCTTTAGGAAAGGAAAGCTGTTATTCCTCCCTGGTCTGGCCCACATGTGACTCCAGACCCACAGCAATGTGGCTGACTCTGATCTATGCTTTGGGCATTAAATGTTGACCCAGCCAACGATGCCAACTTGCCATAAATGAAGTAACGAAAAACTTGCTCTCGTTAGATAGAAATGTCAAGAAAATAGTGATGATGGGACAAGGGTTACACATCTAATCCTTATCACATTAAATAACATGGAAGTGATTCACAAGTCTGCCACCTCGGGTCCACATTGATATACAATGTATCCCTTGATGCAGAGCATGATAGGGCAGCAGATTCTGCCCCTTGTGAACTGCACTTAGATAAAGCTGGCCCTCAAGACAAAACTGATGATAGTTTAGGTTATTATTCTTATCAATGTTCTGTAGGAATGTGAAATATTGCCTTTTTGGTGCAAGGGGTGGATGAGAGTGAGTGAGTGAAGATGCTGCATGCAACAGTGAGAGTGGTAAAGCATGAGGGTTGGTGATCGATGGGTGCAGTAACAGAGATGGAATGAGTGTGAGCAAATGGGGAGAAGATCCTGGCACTTAAGTTGGTGGCATAGAGAAGGTCTATTGACCTTCTTCCTACATTGCTGGGCATTTCTCCAGGTGACAACCTTGAACCAGACTGGCATAGTCTGGCATTGTGGCCTCCACTGCAATCCTGAGGGTATCAGGGCATCTCATGTCTACATACGACCCTCAAGCAGGACCTCCAAGAGCTGCAAAGCAAGGCATTGGTTCCCAGTTGCCTGTCACATTCGGCGCAAATGTCAGAAAGCATGCAGGGCGGCTCCTTGTATTTTGATGCTTGTCCTTGCGCACATGGCCTCTTAAAATGGCACCACTTCCAAGGGCACTGGTTAATTTTGGATACCCCTGCAGCAGTGAGTTTGTCTGGGAATGGGGGATGGTAAGGTCGGATCAGAGGAGTGCCATAGAAGTGGGATGGGTAGTTAATGAGGTTGGTGTGGTTAGGTACAGTGAGTGCCCTCACTCATGGCACAAAGCCCTGAAAAAAAGCTGGCAAAACTGACACTTAGCCAAAAAGAAAAGTAAGATTCAACTCTTTAATGTTACTTGATAACATGTACTCCCAAGATTTAGGTAAGGCCACATGACCTTGAGATGCAGTTAACATAAGTGCAGGTGAGAGCAGTGAAAGTATATTATGAAGCTTTTGGCAAAGCTTAATCTATTTTGAACCTAACTGTAAAAGCTGATAAGAAGCAGGAATCCAACTGTTCAGCTTATTTAAAGTCCTGAGTTCTGAGGAAGGGTCACCGGACCTGAAACGTTAACTCTGTTTTTCCCTTCACACATGCTGCGAGCTTTTCCAGGAACTTTGCTTTTGTTTCTGATTTACAGCGTCCGCAGTTCTTTCGGTTTTTATTTAAAGTCCTGCTAGATATGAATCTTTTCAATGTTCACCACTGAGACTGCGATGAAGTTAATTGTCTTTTCCTTTCTTTTGTCTCCTCATATTAAATTGTTCTAAACTTTTACAAAGCTCCTTTGCTGAGGAAGGATGCAAGAAACCTGCTGCCAAAGTGTTTCTCAGTGTAGCTTGGAGTGAGTCAAGTCGGGATTTTATGCACAGCAGATATTCCGTCCTATCTCACTCCATCGTGGCCATGGATCCTGAATATCTTGGCTGAACCAAAACCCTAGCTGATTCAGGGAGTCAGGATAAATGGGTCTTTTTCTGGTTAGCAAGATGTAACGAGCGCGGTGTCACAGTGCTCAGACCTTCAGGCCCCAACTACTTACAATCTATATCAATGACTTGAATGCCAGGTTAGAAATTACTCCCATCAAATTTGGAGATGACACGAAAATTGATGGGAACTTAAGTTGCAATAAAGAATAAGGGATTTACAAGTAGATTTAGATAATGTGGGAGAAAACTTGGCAGATAGAATTCAATGTGAATAAGTGTGAGGCTCTCTATTTTCATAGGAGAATGAAAAGGTGGCTTATTATTTAAATGAGAGAAACTTTAGCATGCTTATGTGCGGAGGCTTCTGGGTGTCCTTGTGCATGAATCACAGAAAAATACTTCATAGGTGCAGCAGGTAATAAGGAAGGCAAATAGAATTTTAGCATTTATTGCTAAAGAAATAGAGTATTACAATAGATATGTATTACTGGACAAGGCACATGTGAAACTACACTTGGAGTATTATGTGCAGTTTTGGTCCTCTTACTTGAGGAGAGATATAGATGTATTGGAGACAGTTCAGAGGAGGTTCACTACTTTGATTCCAGAGATGAGGGGTTTGTCTTATGAAGAGAGTTTGAGAGGTTCAGGCTGATTTTCAAGTTTAAAAGGATGAGAGATGATCTAATTGAGGGCTGTAAGATGCTTAAGGGGATTAACAACGTAGGCATAGACGGACTGCTTCCTCAGGTAGGACAATCTCAAAGGAGAAGTCATTGTTTTAGGGCAAACAGGTAGCTGACTTAAAACAGCAATGAGGAGAAAATATCTTTCTCAAAAGGTCATGAGCCTGTGGAATTCACTCTCCCAGAGTTCAGTGAATAATGGGACATTGAGTAAATGTAAAGAGGAGACTGACAGAGTTTTAATCAGTAATGTTTTGAAGAGTGGGCAGAAAAGCAGTGGTGAGGCTGAGATGAGATCAGCCATAATTATATCAAATGGCAGACTCGAGGGGCTGAATGGCCTACTCCTGTTCTTAGTTCTTATGCTCAGTGAGGAGAGTGAACTATGGACACCTATAAAAATCCTAAACTTAATCCTTTTTTTAAAATCTTTAATGGATTTGGGAATTGCTGGCAAGGCTAGCATTTGTTGCCCATCTCTAATCGCCCTTGAACTAAGGGGCCTGCTGGACCATTTCACAGGGGAAGTTAACCACATTGCTGTGGATCAGGAGTCACATGTACACCAGACCAGGTACAGATGACAGTTTCCTTCCTTCAAGGACATTAGTGAACCAGATGGGGTTTTCCAACTATCAACAACGGATTCATTGTTATCATTAGACTCTTAATTTCAGACATTTATTGAATTCAAATTTCACTCCTTCTTTAACAGAACCTCACTGGTGTGTAGCCAAGCCAAGTTCGGTCCCTAACGGCTGAGTAAACTGCCTGATAAAAAGCAATCACTTCCATTCACATAAACTGAACAAAAAAGCCTTTTGTTTGTGGATTTTCTGTATCAACACCCACATGTCCATCTTACAAATGGGCTTCGTCGTTCCATCTCATTCCTCCTAGCATGCAGTCTTTGTCTCTTCCCTTCTGCTTCTTATCATCAGCTGCTCCATTCTGAAACATGAGTCTGTGCGAGCCTGCTGTTAGCTCTTGACTGGCACGATCGATTATTGTGCCCAGGGTGAGGGATAAAGAGCTTAATCCAAAGTAAATATGCCCAAGCGGCTTGCAATGTCACAAAACTGAAGCCTGAAGGGAAACAGTGCTCATTGTCACAACGAGAGATCGGGTTAATGATCACTTTCTGAATATTCTGTGCTCAATTCTTTTGAAGAATTTCAGTACATGTCTCTGCCGCCATGGGATGTTATTGTCCTGACCATGTTTCACTGTACTCAGGATATAATCACACTGGATGACATTAATATACGGGTACATGAACACATTTGGGCAGCACTCTTTTGTCTTTTGAGTTAATCAATGTGCTAATCCCTTGATTTGAAATAGGGTTATGTCCCAATTTACATAACAGGCAGGCACTCATCTTACAGAGCGGGATCTCCCTTGGGAGAGTCAAACAATGGGCTAGGTGGCTTTGGCAAGCAGCAGGCCAGAATGAACAATGAAGCCATGGGGGGATAGACTGAGTACACTTGGTCAACATTCCATGGGCATCAGAAGAATGAGAGTCCCACTGGAACACGGCCAACTCTCCAGGGACTCGAGGTTGATGCTTCCCCAATACATGCATTAAGTCAGATCAGCCATGATCTCATTGAATGGCAGAGCACCCTTGATAGTCTACTTATGCTCCTAGGTTTTATGGTCATCTTCATTCACACTTGTAAATGGATGCAATTAGTATTTGTAGCACTGAAATCACTATAATGGCCCTCTCCTTACTGACCACTGATGCCGATCACTGATTCACACTAAGTCACTGATTGTTGATAGACTATATGTCTTTGGTATGATTCAAGCAGAGTCATTCAGCTTTGTGCACACTTTGGAATGTACTTGACTGGGAATACCTTCAAATTTTTTGTGACACGCTGTGGTGTGGTTCTGAGTTTCTGTCTGATCAATGTGAAACAGACTGACAGATCCTTGGCTGTTATAAAAAATTTCCTCAATGATCAGGTTTCCATTTACTAATGTCCTTCATCGTACAATATCAAGGGACAATTAAGGGGTGTGTGTGTGTGTGTGTGTGTGTGTGTGTGTGTGTGTGTGTGTGTGTGTGTGTGTGTGTGTGTGTGTGTGTGAGAGAGAGTATATATGTGTGTGTGTGTATGTGTGTGTGAGTGTGTGTGAGTGTGTGTGTGTGTGTGTGTGTGTACATGTGTGCGTGTGAGAGTATATATGTGTGTGTGAGTGTGTGTGTGTGTGAGTATATACGTGTGAGTGTGTGTGTGTGTGAGTGTGCATGTGAGTATATATGTGTGAGTGTGTGTGTGTATGTGAGTGTGTGTGTGTGTGTGTGTGTACATGTGTGTGTGTGAGAGTATATATGTGTGTGTGAGTGTGTGTGTGTGTGTGAGTATATATGTGTGAGTGTGTGTGTGTGTGAGTGTGCATGTGAGTATATATGTGTGAGTGTGTGTGTATGTGTGTGTGTGTGTGTGTGTGTGTGTGTGTGTGTGTGTGTGTGTGTGAGTATATATGTATGAGTATGTGTGTGTGTGTATGTGTGTGTATGTGTGTGTGAGTGTGTGTGTGTGTGTGTACATGTGTGTGTGTGAGAGTATATATGTGTGTGTGAGTGTGTGTGTGTGTGAGTATATATGTGTGAGTGTGTGTGTGTATGTGAGTGTGTGTGTGTGTGTGCGTGTGTGTGTGAGTATATATGTATGAGTATGTGTGTGTGTGTGTATGTGAGTGTGTGTGTGTGTGTGTGTGTGTGTGTGTGTGTGTGTGTGTGAGTATGCGTGTGAGTGAGTGAGTTAGTGAGTGAGTGAGTGGGGATATGTTATGAAGAGAAATGGGATGATGACCAATGACCAGCACTTAGACCCAAAAATAGACACCGGAGCATTGAAACTGGGACCTGACCTTCAGAGAGCCATAGGATCCCTACAGTGTAAAAAGACGCCATTCTGCCTGTCAAGTCTGTACCAACCCTCCAAAGAGCAAAGAGCATCCCCCGCAAAGCTGCTCCCACCCCGTCCATCTAACCTGCACATCTTTGGAGCGTGGGAGGAAACCCACACAAACACAGGGAGGATAGAACATAGAACACAGAACACAGAAAAGTGCAGTACAGTACAGGCCCTTCGGCCCACGATGTTGTGCCATGAAATAATCCTAATCCAAAAATAAAATAACCTAACCTACATTCCCCTCAATTCACTGCTAACCATGTGCATGTCCAGCAGTCACTTAAATGTCACTAATGACTCTGCTTCCACGACTACCACTGGTAAACTATTCCATGCGCTCACAACTCTCTGGGTGAAGAACCTCCCTCTGACGTCTCCTCTATAACTTCCTCCTAACACCTTAAAACTATGACCCCTCGTGGCAGTCAATCCGGCCCTGGGGAAAAGTCTCTGGCTATCAACTCTATCCGTGCCTCTCATTACGTTGTACACCTCGATCAGGTCACCTCTCTTCCTCCTTCTCTCCAGAGAGAAAAGTCCAAGCTCAGTCAACCTCTCCACGTAAGACAAGCCCTCCAGTCCAGGCAGCATCCTGGTAAACCTCCTTTGCACCCTCTCCAAAGCCTCCACATCTTTCCCATAATAGGGCAACCAGAACTGGACACAATATTCCAAGTGTGGTCTCACCAGGGTTTTGTAAAGCTGCAGCATAACCTCGCGGCTCTTAAACTCAATCCCCCTGTTAATGAAAGCCAAAACACCATATGCTTTCTTAACAACCTTATCCACTTGGGTGGCAACTTTGAGGGAGCTATGCACTTGAACACCAAGATCCCGCTGTTCCTCCACACTGCCAATAATCCTGCCTTTAATCCTATATTCAGCATTTAAGTTCAACCTTCTAAAATGCATCACTTCGCATTTATCCAGGTTGAACTCCATCTGCCATTTCTCAGCCCAGCTCTGCATTCTGTCAATGTCTCGCTGAAGCCTGCAATAGCCCTCGATACTATCAACGGCACCTCCAACCTTTGTGTCATCAGCAAACATACTAACCCACCCTCAACCTCCTCATCCAAGTCATTTATAAAAGCTACAAAGAGCAGAGGCCCAAGAACAGAGCCCTGCGGGACACCACTCAGCACTGACCTCTAGGCAGAATACTTACCATCTACAACCACTCTCTGCCTCCTGTCAGCCAACCATGTGCAAACATCACACACACAGTTGACAGAAGACAGGATCAAACCTGATTTCTCAGTGTTATGAGGCACTGACGCTAACCACTGTGCCACCCTAATAGGTCACTTCTTGTTCTCAGAGCTGTAGATTCCCTACAGTGCAGATAGAGGCCATTTGGCCCATCAAGTCTGCACTACCAGGAAGTTTAGCATGGCCCATCCACCTAACCTGCACGCACAGAGCAATGAATGGAGACCCATGCTGACATGGGGAGTATGTGCAAACTCCCCACAGACAGCCACCTGAGGGTGGAATTGAACCTGGGCCCCTGGCACTGTGAGGTAGCAGTGCTAACCACTGAGCCACCGTGGCACCCAAGCGAGGGCCTCGTTTCCTGTTTGTATCTCACCTTAAAACTGAGCTCCTTGACCCAATCTAATATTTTAATATTTCCTTCCAGTTGGTTCTCCATTATTTTGGCAATGTCTTGTGTTCAGCTCGGCATATTTACCTTCGTGTAAGGAGCCAGACAATAACAAGTTGCTAATCTAAATTCTTCCTGTGATCAGACCCTATGTGTATCCAAAGGGATATTTTCCCTATTTTCTGCCTCAAAGCTTCAGCCTGTAGACACAGATACATCAGCAAGGGGCAGAGCAACTATTTTCCCAAACTGTTTGTTAGTTCTTTCCCAGTTCGTGGTAGCAATTGATTAAATGCACTGTCCCGTTTTCTCACAAAGGAATAAATAGGCAGTAGAAGCTGAGCCTAAGCTATGACATTAGCACAAAATGCTCACAAGGTCACAACTATGCAAGACAAAGGAATTAAAATCAGCAGAGCCACCCTCATTAAAACCCATCATGCTCGAGAGGTCTTATCATTACAGCTGTCAGTGTTAATACAGCTCCCTGACACTCTGAGACTCAGTAGTTTCGCTGAGGCATTCCAATGATGACATTGAGACTCACTGTTTAAGCCAAAATATATACTTGCTTTTAAATCAGTCAGATTTTTAAAAGTTGGATGTTAAACATTCATCACGATTCCTTTCCACTGCTCTAAGCCATCAATCACTCTGTAACTATCAACCTTTCCTGTAAAGTAGCCAAGGGTGAGTTTCAAACAGATTCAAGGCATTTAGAGTGGCCTACAATTTTAACACACCACGACACTCCATGATGACTCGAAAAAGGTAAAATTCTGTATGTTGCTAACATCTCTTCACTCTCATGCGTTGTTCCATAACTTAGATCTCATGTTTCTCATTACCTTAAAATTCACTTCTGCACTTTGATTGTGAGCATGCAAACCCCTGAAAGATAGTCACCTGAGAGTGGAATCAAACACAGGTCCCTGGTGCTGTGAGGTAGCAGCGCTAACCATGGAGCCACGCTTGCCCAGGCTGACCCATTTTGTTGACTGACTGGTGACCAGGCAAAGTTTAGGATGGGATATCCTCAGTCAGTCTCCAAGTTAACAGTAGGTGCACCCCGCCAAAAATAATCTCCCACCCCTGTTTCCCCATTCCCACTGAATCTGTCCGTCTTGGAATGGCTGATTTTCCACCACCAATCCTGCTCCCACACCTCCCACCCCACCACCCTACTACCTCGATCCCCATCCCACTGCCACTGCCCTGTTACCTCCAACCCCAGCAGGACTCCATTCCCTCTGGGGCTAGCTGCAGTTCCCAACAGTGACCACTGCCTGCTGTGCTGTTGCTGGGACCATGTCAGTGCCCTGAAGTGGTACTTCCTCACACAAGTCAGCAAAAGTCTTGCCTCAAGCCAACATATGACCCCACTGCAGTGTTGCTCTGGGATGTTTCAGCCCAGCAAGGCTATTCCCTGACTTTTAACCTGGAAGGGGGTGTTCGGAACCCTATGCTGAGCTTTACATTCAATCCTAAGAGACTATTTTACAGTTAGCCATTACCATGCACTTCAAACATTCCCACTTTGACATTTGCCCTATTTAGCCATCTCCTGTTGCAGATATGACGAGAAAGGGATACCTCCTCCATACCTCAGTTCTGAGGAAGGGTCAATGGGCCCAAAATGTTAACTGATTTCTCTCCAGAGGTGCTGCCAGACCTGCTGAGCTTTTCCAGAAATTTCTTGCCTTGGTACTTCCTTGATCTCTGGCACACACAGCATACGCCCTTCCCGTTGGAAAACACCCAATCATAACTGCTTATTATCTAGTAAACGACCTCCTCTTTAACACTTGTGTGCCTTCATATCATCAGCCAGATTCTTGAGCAAGACCTGCTCAAAAGCCATTTGGAAATCCTATGCTACAATGTCCACTGCTTTTCCAATAAATTCTGCCACTTCCTTCAAAAAATTCATTTCATTTTCAAGCTTCATACTAACTGGGCTAATAATGAGACAATATTCATTCAATCACTTTGCTGACAAATAGAAGCTTAACCATCGGAGACAACAAGAACTGCAGATGCTGGAGTGAGAGTCAATGTAGTGTGGAGCTAGAGGACCACAGCAGGCCAGGCAGCATTACAGGAACAGAAAAGTCAATGTTTCAGGTCTGGACCCTTCACCAGTCTTGATGAAGGGTGTCTCTCCTTTCTGAACAGGTGCTGCATTGACATGTCTCTGGTCCCCTCCATACCCAAGGGTGCTTGGAAGACTGTGGTTACAGCGTCATTATCTCCTCCCTGACTTTGTTGATCATTTTAGAGTTGGGCTAAGACCCAGAGCTCTTACATTTTGAACTCTTATATTGTTCAGTGTGATTCCCATGTCTAAAGTTTTCAGTTTCACCAGCCTCTGCCCTCGCACCCCTTTCATCCACTATTGTACCAAACCCATCTGTGAAAACCAGAACAACATACCAACAGCAGCTCTGGCATCCCATTGTCACAGAATCCTAACAGCACAGAAAAAGGCCATTCCCTGTAATGCTGCATATCTTTCCTTTCACACAATTATGACTTGAGAGTCACAAGTGACTCTGCCTTCAACAAGCCCATTACAAATCTGAAATCGATCACTGGGTGATAATGTTTCTATTGCCGAATTATTCCTTCTTTTGCCAATCACCTTAAATCAGTCCCCATTTTGTTCTCTGTGATTCCACCAATGGGAACAGTTTTACTCTTTTGACTCTGTCCAGTATCCATGCCAATTTTGAATACCCCTATCAAATCCTCACTCAATATCTCCCCATTCTAAACAGAATAGTCTCAACCTCTCCAATCTGCCTGTGTAACTGAAGTTCCTCATTGCTGGAAACATTCTTGTGAATCTTTTCTGCAGCCTCTCCAATGCTTTCACATCCTTCCTGAGGTGTATTGCTCGGAGATGGACATCATACACCAGCTGAAGTCACACAAGGGCTTTCAATGAATTGAGCAGAACCTCCCTGCTCTTCGAGAGATGAGCACTTTTTGACTCATTGGCTTCAGCCTGCTTTTAGTTATTATGTTACTCTTCATGTGCTTTATAAAACTTTAGACCCATCAACCTTTCTTCTCACATTGCTAAATCTTAAGCTTCTCAATTTTTATTTCATCCTAGTTTGCTCCTGACTTATTCTGGGCTGATTGGCTAGCAAGGTGGCTCAGTGGATAGCACTGTTGCCTCACAATGCCAGTGGTCTTGCTTTGATTCCAACCTTGGGCAACTGTGTGTGGTGTTTGCACCTTCTTCCTGCGTCTACATGGGTTTGCTCTGGTTTCATCCCACAGTCCAAAAGTCTGCAGGTGAGCTGGATTGGCCATGGGAATAGTGAGGTTACAGGGGTGGGGTGGAATGCTCTTGAGATGGTCAGTGTGGACGCAATGGGCTGAATAGCCTGTTTCCGTGTTGCGGGGATTCTATGAGTGCAAACAGAGTTATTACAGGCTGACTTTTACTGAGTTAATTACAGGCTGACTGGAAATAAGCACTGGAGAGCAGGGCTCCCTACCCCACATTTTTGATTTGAGTGTACAACACAGTAATGGGTTCAACAAGAGGGTTTTACTGAAGTGAGCTTAAGATATCTCACTGAAGGGTGTGTGCCTCATGATAGAGATCACGTGAGTCTGGCAGGCAAATCGTAGCATTTCGACGTAATTCCATTTCAGTTCAAACATCTGCCTTTTTATACGAAAGGAAATGAAGGAATCAATCATAGAATCATACAATCCCGACATTGCGGAAACAGGCCCTTCGGCCCAACAAGTCCACACCAACCCTAATAGCAAACCACCCAGATCCATCCCCCTATAACCCACCTTATCTGCACATCACTGAACGCTACGGGCAATTTAGCATGGTCAATCTGAAGGAATATATCATCGTGCATATTTTGAGTTAGCCAAATTACCAACGATATACATGATTGGCCTCACACATTAGCAGTTTGTTATTTCCATCAGCTGGTATATGCATACGTATTGTTGGTTTTTTTCCTCTGGTACACGTGTGTTGTTGTTGGCTCTTCACCTGAATGATGCTATTTCCTGAGAAAGTGCCATTCATCCTTGTTGTGGTGGTCACAATTGTTCTATTTCTGTTGCTGGGTTCGTTGAGGACCTCTAAGACTGATGGTTGGTGTACAACCTTTGCAGATTGTTCACTCACCTCTTCCTGACCAGCTGCCTGCAGCTGAAGAACAGTTTCTTGCTGTGACAATGCTGTTTTCCCCAGACTGGGCGTACAATTTGTTCCTTTGCATGCTGTCCTCCACAGCATTTGCATCCCACCTTTTGTTTGTGCTGGTTCTGCTCTTTTTGCCTGGAGGATCTGTCAGTTTAATGCAAGGCCTGGTCTATTCTGCCATGATGAGATGAACAGAGAGATCTCAGTGTCCATGTACACAGATCCTTGAAAGTTGCCACCCAGATTGCCAGGGCTGTTAAGAAGGCATACAGTGTTTCAGCTTTTATTGATAGAGGGATCGAGTTCCGGAACCAAGAGGTTATGGTGAAGCTGTACAAAACTCTGGTGCGGCCGCACTTGGAGTATTGCGTACAGTTCTGGTCACCGCATTATAAGAAGGATGTGGAAGCTTTGGAAAGGGTGCAGAGGAGATTTACTAGGATGTTGCCTGGTATGGAGGGAAGGGCTTATGAGGAAAGGCTGAGGGACTTGAGGCTGTTTTCATTAGAGAGAAGAAGGTTGAGAGGTGACTTAATTGAGACATATAAAATAATCAGAGGGTTAGATAGGGTGGATAGGGAGAGCCTTTTTCCCAGGATGGTGACAGCGAGCACGAGGGGGCATAGCTTTAAATTGAGGGGTGAAAGATATAGGACAGATGTCAGAGGTAGTTTCTTTACTCAGAGAGTAGTAAGGAAATGGAACGCTTTGCCTGCAACGGTAGTAGATTCGCCAACTTTAGGTACTTTTAAGTAGTCATTGGACAAGCATATGGATGTACATGGAATAGTGTAGGTTAGATGGGCTTGAGATCGGTATGACAGGTCGGCACAACATCGAAGGCCAAAGGGCCTGTACTGTGCTGTAATGCTCTATGTTCTATGTTCTATGAATATACTCAACCCACTGATTCACTTCATCACCAGTCAGTTGCTCCCCCGAGCACAAGGTTCTCTTCCTTCAGTAGGCGTTCTTCCAATATCCATGCCGAAGACAACTTCATCCTTGATGAGATTATCCTTTAGTTGAACAAATTCACAGGTTTCTGAAAGTCAAGTTAACAACAATATGCTTTGTTCAATGGACTATTTTCACTTTGGTTCCTAATGTATCATATGTGCTTTGATTTACCTGGGCTCAAGAGTGCCTTCAAAGCTGTTAGATTTCTGCCATGCATTTCTCTGCTCTTTGTAAAGACTTGCGTGGAATATATTTTGGATAATCTTCCAACAGTGATAAAAGCGTACAAACATCCAACTTCTGGCTTGCTCACCAAATCTGTTGTAATTTTATAATTCTCCCAGTGTACGTGGAAGATATTCTAGTTTTGCTTCATATCCATTGTCATAGAGTCACATATCCAACCAGATATCCTAAACTGATTTCCCAGCATTTGACCCATATCCCTCTAAACCCTTCCTATTCATATACCTATCCAGATGCCTCTTAAATGTTGTAAATGTCCCAGGCTCCAACATTTCCTCTGGCAACTCATTCCATACATGCACCACCCTCTGTGTGAAAAAGTCGCTCCCCTCAGCTACCTTTTAAATCTTTCCCTTCTGTCCTTAAACCTATGCCCTCTATTTTTAGATACACACACCCTGGGAAAAAGGCATTGATTATTCATGCTATCCATGCCTGTCATGGTCTTATAAATCTTTATAAGGTCACCCCTCAGCCTCAGAAACTCGAGGGAAAATAGCTCAGCCTATTCAGCCTTTCCCTGTTGTTCAAACCTTCCAGTCCCAACAACATCCTTGTAACTCTCTTCTGAGCCCTTTCAAGTTTCACAACATCTTTCCGATAGTTGGGAGGCCGGCATTGAATGCAGTATTCCAAAAGTAGCCTAATGAAGGTCCTATACAGCTGCAACATGACCCTCCCAACTCCTATACTCAATGCACTGACCAATAAAAGCAAGCATACAAAACACCTTCTTTACTCCCCTGTTTACCACTTCAAGGAACTATGAACCTGTGCCCCAAGGTCTCTTAGTTCAGCACCGCTCCCCAGATGGTGTAGGTTTGGGTGGGAATGGGGTGATGGTTTGGCATTGAGATAGAGCATCAGCCATGATCCAATCGAAAGGAAGGGTAGGCTTGATGGGCTGAGTAGACAGGGGCATCGCTATTGAGGGACGATGACATCAAAAATCACATGACTCTGGGTTAAAGTCCAACAGGTTTAGTCCAATGAGATACGATGTTCAAATCATCGATTGCCAGTTCTGCTGTACCACAGCGAAAAACCATAATGACATCCTCTGAAGACAGGCATGGGATACAACCGATAGGGTACCCTTCATCGTCCAGTCCTTCCCAGGAGTGGAGAGACTACGCCATGTTCTTCTCAGCCTTCAATACATTATCGATGACAATGTGCACCTCACCAAGATCTTCCCCAAACCACCACTTCTCGACTTCACTCAACTCCCAAACCTTTAACAGGCCACTGCTTACAGCAAACTCCCCAGCTTCAGGACATCGACCACAACACTATATAACCCTACCATGGTAACCTCTGGAAAACATGTCAGATCATCGGCACGGACACTGCGTCCCACCAAATGCACGGCAGATACTTATATGACTCGGCCAGTGTTATCTATCTCATACGCTGCAGGCAAGGATTGCTCCAGGGAATAGTACTTTGGCGAGGCCATGCAGACGCTGTGACAACAAATGAATGGACACTGAACAACAATTGTCACACAGGTATAATTGTGATCAGAGATAATGGGAACTGCAGATGCTGGAGAATCCAAGATAACAAAGTGTGGAGCTGGATGAACACAGCAGGCCCAGCAGCATCTTAGGAGCATAAAAGCTGACATTTTGGGCCTAGACCCTTAGAGGCCCGAAACGTCAGCTTTTGTGCTCCTAAGTTGCTACTTGGCCTGCTGTGTTCATCCAGCTCCACACTTTGTTATCTTATGTCAGACAGGTATGTTCCCTCCTAGTGGGGGAGCTCTTCAGTGGTCAAGGGCATTCAGCCTCGGATCTATAGGTAAACATCCCCCAAGGCAGACTTTGGGACACACAACAACGCAGAATCACCAAGCAGAGGCTGAGAGCCAAGTTTGGTACCCAGGAGGACAGCTTCAACTGGGATCTTGGGTTTATGTCGCATTACAGGTGGGCCACCCACGCTATACACTCTCTGACACAAACACACTTATACGCACACACACACACACACACACACACACACTCTCTCACATGAAAACACACACACACACACACACACACACACACACACACACACACACACACACACACACACACACAGATCTGTGTAATTGCAGATCCATCCTATTTTGTTCAAAAAGCACACAAATCATAGACAATCAATGCAGCATTTTATAAATTCCTACTTTGGAAATAAAACGAGGCTGACTGCAAACTGATACACAGCCAAATTCTAACAAAGGCATCACACCCAATATGCATTGCCTGACCTGAGATGATACCTCTGGTATGCTGAACAACCTTTCGTTATCTTGGGGCAGTGACTTGAAAGAAATTCTGGGATTTTCATATTAACCAATTGAAATCTGCATCTCCTTTCTAAATGATCAAAGATTAAACAGTCCTCTTAGGTTTGTTTAACACGCATCAGTTCTATGACTCTTTGATTTTTACTTATAAGCTCTGTGTCTAATGTCTCCTCTCTCACTGACACCTGAAGAAAGAGCAAGTCTCTGAAAGCTGGTGATTTCAAATAAACCTGTTGGACTATAACCTGGTGTTGTGTGATTTCTGATTTTATCCACTCCAGTCCAACACCGGCATCTCCACGCCCAGGGAGATGAAAATGCAGTTGTATTATCACCAGAATATTTATCCAGAAACCAATGTCATGATTTTGGTTTGGATCCCACCATGAATGTGAATTCAATTTAAAAACAAAATCTGGAATTAAATATTGAATTATGACTATAAAGCTATTGTCAGTCGTTAGGGAGAGAAAAAATGTCCTGTGCGGTCAGAAATCTCCCTGCTCTGGTCTGCTCCAGGCCCACAGCGATGTGGTTATCGCTGAACTAGTCTAGCAAACCACTCAATTCAGGAGCAACTAGGGAGAAAGGCTACAAATATTGGCCCATACCTCATGAATGAATAAGAAAAAAAAGTGCCCAGTTTTGATAGCTCCTTGCAGCTTTTATTTCTTGCTACATGCACTGTATGTCCACCCCCTTCAAGCAGAGATGGAGAGGGTGATAACAGATCAGTTGATTCCAAGAGGCTCTGTATGCAGTCAGTTGGCTGCAGCAACGTTCAGAGGTAGAGGAGCAAATTTGAAAGGGAGTCCCCTCCCACACGTACGCCTTCACCCTTCTTTTGACCTCCTTAGTCGGACCGTGGGAGAGAATCCAACCTCGATTCCACAACTCCCGGCAGCTCGTCAATTATTGGGATATTGAACAGTGGAAGGATAGCAAAGCCAGGATTGGCTTAGACACCCATGCTCAATGTCGACGGGCATGCATTTCCTGCAGCCAACACCAGGTGGTGATCAGGAGCAGGAACCCTGGCAAATGTGTTTTTTTAACTGAAGCCAGTCTGCAGATGCATCATGTGATGAAGGACCCGCAAACTGATCAAGGAACATGAAGCAAAACAGCAATAATTAGCTGTCATATTTCACAGTGACTGCTCTCTTAAAGGACAAGCTTTAGTTCAATGCTTTAAACATACAAAAGATCGTATCAATCACATTAAATGCATCTCCTGTACCTGATAGCACCAGAAAGTATCAATTTAAGCCTCACTCCTCAAACACACAAACACACAAAAAATCTTTTGAAAGGCTTTTTAACAATTACTGATCACCTTTAACTGCGCCTCAGTCAGGCCTCAATAATATCAACTCCTGGTTTTGGTGCCTGAAACAGCAGGATGTGCCAAAGTAACATTGTGCAGAATGCAGACACTGAGTAGACACAGCACACACACTGAGCAACAGAACTGGCACAGGGTGGGCCTGCTTTTCTCGCCAGGAATATGAGCACAGGATGACTGACCTCCCACTCAAAGAGAGGAAGCGAAATCCAGCATCCTCCCAGCGCAGGGAAAAGAATGGCTTACATTTATTTGGCGCCTTGTCACGTCCAAAGGAAGTCCTGCGATGTAGCCCTTTGTGGAGGGTCACACAGGAAGCCTGAAAGCCAATCTGTGCACAGAAAGCTCCCACAGACAGGAGTGTGAGAATCGTCTGGCAATCCTCCCTTCTAGTGTCAGGTTATGGTCCAACAGGTTTATTTGAAATCACAAGCTTTCGGAGCTCATCACCTAATGAAGGAGCAGCACTCCGAAAGCTTGTGATTTCAAGCCAAACTGTTGGGCTATAACCTGGTGTTGTGTGACATCTGACCACAGTCCAACACCAGCAGCTCCCCATCTGGCATTGGGTAGGGACAGATGTTGGCCTTGACTCTGGGGAAACCACTTACTGGTGTCTTTTACACCCCCCCAAAAGAGGAGATGGGGACCTGGCTTAACATGGCTCACAACAGGCAGGCCCTCTGAAGGCTTTTTTTTTTCCCAATCAGTTAACAGTGGTTACATGACCATCATGCAATTCAAACCAAATTTCACAAGTTGACACAGTGGGATTTGAACCCACATCTAGATTACCCCACATCACAGTGCGGATCCTCTGAGTCACTGACCCTGAATGAGCTGCAAGTGGCCCACATCATGTGACAAAATCTTTACTGACTTTTGAGGTGGACTGTTGTGGCGCAGGTGTAGTGCCCTGACCTTTGAGCCTAGGGGTATGGGTTAGCTCGGATGGCAGGCTTGTAATGCAGCCAACAACACTGGTTCAATTCCCACACTGACTGAGATTACCACAAAGTACTCTCCCCCTCAGCTTCTCCCCTCACCTAGTGTACGGTGACCCTGAGTTTCAACCACAACCCATTGTCTCTTTGTTATGACAGAGCTGGACTATGATTACTTTGCCGTTTATTATATCCCTGAGACGGGAGGCCTGGGTTCGAATCCCGCCTGCTGTCATAAATCACTGAAGAGGTTGATGAGAAAATATTTTACTCCCCTAAAGAGGCTGTGGTGGGTGGGGGGGTAACAAGGGGATACAAGACTGCGTCAATCCACATTCCTTTTGGAGCACTGCTGCCTGCAACTCTAGAGACAGGGGAATCAGGCATCGATGTGGAAACAAGCGTCTAAAACAACAGTTCCATGTCACCAGTAAGATATGGGGGCTGCTTCGCTGAGTTGGCGTGAGCACGGCATGTCTGGTCGAAACAGGCGACTGCAATCGACCCTTCTCCGTTATTCATTTGTGCAATGTAGGCATTGCTGGCTGGGCCCTGCATTTATTGCCCATCCGTAGTTGCCCCTTGAGAAGGTGGAGGTGAGCTGCCCTCTTGAAGCGCTGCAGTCCACCTGCTGTGTGTTGACCCGTAATGTCATTGGGGAGGGCTTTCCAGGATTTTAACCCAGTGACAGTGAAGGAACAGTGACATAGTTCCAAGTCAGGATGGTGAGCGGCTTGCAGGGGAAGGTCAAGGTGCTGGTTGAACCTTGAGAAGAAATAAAAACCCCTTGCCTGTTGAGGGTGGTTAACAGGGTAATGCTAATTAATGCGCACGGCTAAGCCAAGCTGTAATGGCATGCTATGGAAATTGACAATGAAGCAGAGACTGCACAAATCACTCGATCAATAATGGACATGGAGCAAGAAATTCCTTTGTGTGAAGCACTTCTTCCTAGAAAGGGGGTGGGGAGGCAATGGTGGGGTTTGTGGAGAGGCAGACAATTTGGTTCTAACTGTGGTCTGACATTTAAGGGTTGGCGTTTGGGCAGCAGATATCCAGTGCTGTCAAAGCTTGCCAGCTCCTTTGGGATGAAGTGGATGGCGAGTCATCGGCAGCTGGGCTTAAACCACAGGGGGAAGCACCAAATGATGGAGAGGCCCAGCAGCTGGCACACTGTTTTTGAGCTAAACCTGTCATCAGGCCACCTCAACCCCCCTGACTCCAATCAGACACTGCCCACTGATCCTGCACTTTCACACACTTTATCAGCTGGTGGAAGAGCACCATAGAATCCCTACAGTGTGAAAACAGACCACTCAGCCCATTGAATTCACACTAACCCTCAAAAGAGCATCTCACCCTACCTTGTAACCCTACATTTCCCATGGCTAACCCAACCAGTCTGCACATCCTGGACATTATGGACAATTTGGCATGGCCAATCCACCCTCACCTGCACATATGTGGACTGTGAGAGGAAACCCACACAGATACAAGAAGATGTGCAAACTCCACACTGACAGTCACCCGAGGGTGAATCGAACTCATGCTCCTGGCGTTATGAGGCTGCAATGCTAACCACTGAGCCACCATGCTGCCTCAGAGTCAATGCAGGACAATTGCAGGGATAGGCTGGTAGTGCCATGCTCAGTCTTCACAGCTTACACTTAAGGAAACACAGCTATTGAACAAGTTGGGGCACATCTGTTGGCATGGGGAGTGTAGTTCTGGGGCATGGGGCTGTACTTGAGGGAGTGGGAGCAACAGAGCCGTGGGCTAATCACACCTTCGGTCTTCATTTATTCTTCTGTTTCTCTTGTCTTTCATTTCCAATTAGGCTGGGATTTTATTGCCCACAGCATCTGAGGTTGAGGGGTAGATCATGAGGGGCATAGATAGGGTGAAGATCTTTTTGCCTGGATGGGGGAGGAAAAAATGAAGGTCATAGGTTTAAGGTGAGAGGGGAAACATTTAAAAGGGACCCACGGGGCAACTTTTTCACACAGAGTGTGGTGTGTGTATGGAATAAGCTGCCAGAGTAAGTGGTAGAAACAGGTATAATTAGGACATATAAGAGGCATTTGGACAGGTACATGTATTGGAACGGTTTAGAGGGATGAGGGCCAAATGTTGGCAAATGATTCTAGTTTAACTTAGGAAACCTGGTCAGCATGGACAGGTCAGACTGAAGGGCCTGGTTCCGTGCTGTATTACTCTATGTCCCTTTCATTCCTCATTATCTTATTCCCGGACCTGTTTTCAAACCCTGCTCCCAATCTTCCCTCTCTGTTCCTGAGCTGACTCGGGTCAGGAAGGTGAGTGGCTTGGAGGGAAACTCGCTGTTGGTGATGTGCCCATAAATCTGCTGCTTTTGTGCTTCCAGGTTACAGTAGTCGTGGGTTTAGAAGGTGCTGTCAAAGGGACAAAATAGCTGCAGAGCACCTTGTAGATAGTACACACTGCTGCCACCAAGCGCCAGTAATGGATGGAGTGGATGCATGCGGATGTAATGCCAATCAAGCGGTCTGCTTTGTCCTGGGTGGTACCAAGCTTCTTCAGAGTTGTTGGGGCTGCACCCCTTCAGGCAAGTGGGGAGTGTTCCATCACACTCCTGACTTGTGCCTTGTAGATGGTGGACAGGATTTGTGGAGTCAGGAGGTGAGTTACTTTCTGCAAAATTCCCAGCCTCTCGCCTGCTCTTGGGAACCACTGCATTTATATGGCTGGTGTATTTAAGGCATTTCCACTATTGCAAGCTGACACTCCAAGCTGCCAATTTATACACATCTTCTGTTTATTGAGAGAATAGCTCTTTTGACATAGCAAGTTTCATCTCCACATCCACACTTCACAGCAGGAGGTATCAGGCAATCGGGTACATTTATTTGCTTTTAATCAAACCGAGTCTATCCTCCAACTTTCACTCTACCTTCCATGACCTCCAGTGGTTTCAGGTCTGTGCCCTGGATTATAGTGTCCCAGTCCCAGTCTGGGCACCATACAATTGGGAGGTTGTAAAGACTTCAGAGAAAGTGCAGAGGAGATTGATGAGAATGCTGCTGAGGATGCGGGGCTACAAGTTATCTGTGGAATTGAGAATCTGGGACAGGCCTCCTCAGGAAAATGAAGGCTGCAGAGAGATCTGACAGAAGTATTCAAACCCACAAAGTGGGGCAGGATAGAGTAAACAGAGAAAAAAAACTGATCCCATTTGATTTGATTTGATTTTGTTTTAGAATCCCTACAATGTGGAAACAGGCCCTTCAGCCCAACAAGTCCACACCGAACCTCAGTGCATCCCACCCAGACCCATCCCCCTATAACTCACCTAATCTACACATCCCTGAACACACTGGGCATTTTAGCATGGCCAATCCACCCTAACCTGCACATCTTTGGACTGTGGGAGGAAACTGGAGCATCCGGAGGAAACCCACGCAGACACGGGGAGAATGTGCAAACTCCACACAGGCAGACACCACTGTCGCATGTAATGAGATGCAGTGAAAAGTATTGTTTTGCGTGTTAACCAGGGAATTTATACAAGCGAATAAAATGTGAGGCTGGATGAACACAGCAGGCCAAGCAGCATCTCAGGAGCACAAAAGCTGACGTTTCGGGCTCTTTGTTTTGTGCTCCTGAGATGCTGCTTGGCCTGCTGTGTTCATCCAGCCTCACATTTTATTATCTTGGAATCTCCAGCATCTGCAGTTCCCATTATCTCTGATACAATTTATACAAGCGGTCTGTTCATCAGTCTGACAACAAAAGAGAAGAAGCTGTTCTTGTATCTGTTGGTACGTGTTTTCAAACCTTTGTATCTCTTGCCTGATGGAAGCGGGTTGAAGAGAGTATAACGAGGGTGGGAGGGATCTTTGATGATGTTGACTGTGTCCTGAGGCAATGGGAATTGTGCTCATAGTCAAAGGAAGGAAGGCTGGTTTGTGCGATGGACTGGACTATGTTCACAACTCTCTGTAATCCCTTGCAGTCTTGGGAAGAGCAGTTGCCCATACAAATCCGTGATGTATCCCGATAGGATGCTTAATAAAAATCAATGAGAGTCATTGAGGACAGGCTGAATTTCCTTTGTCTTCTCAGGAAGTAAAAACATTGGTGTGCTTTCATAACAGTAGCATTGACATGGGTGGACCAGGAAAGATTATTTGTGATATTTAATCCTAGCTACTTAAAGCCCCCACCTCAGCACCACTGATACAGACAGGGGTATGCGTCCTCCACTCTGCTTGCTGAAGTCAATGACACGCTTCTTCATTTTGCTGACAGTGGGGGAGATTTTGTGGCCTTTGTATTTTGTCAATAAGCTGTCTGTCACTTTCCTGTACTCTGTCTCATCGTTGTTCGAGATCTGACCCACTATGGTGGTGCCATCAGAAAATTTGTAAATGGAGTTAGAGCTGAATTTGGCCACACAGTAGAGAGTGTTTCAGGATTATAGTAAGGGGCTGGGCATGCTGAGAACTGGAGGACACCAATTCATGGCAATTGTCAGAGAACCAACGGTTACTTGAGGGAAAATATTTTAACACAGTCAGTATCTCTGCCATTGCAAACCATGGAGTTAAATTCATTTTCGATGGTCATCCTTGGGAATGCATCACAAATAATATCCTTGAAAACTGCTGAATTGTTTGAGAGAATTCTAACAGCTTCGATAACATTGTCCCAGGAAGCAAAACCTGCCACCTCTCTATGGTCTGAGAATCATCACTTCTAAATGTTGAATGTAATGCCGCAGGGATGGGCAATAAACATTATCATTTGAAGAAGTAAAAAGAGGTCATTGTTTTGGCGAATACTATTTTAATATTTTCTTCCTCTGCTATTTTCAGACATTGTTTAAATTCTATTCTTCATTGCCTCCTTGGCAAGGAAACTCTGTCAGCACATTCCTAAGAAAGTAAGAGGAACAGGAGTAAGCCATTCAGCCCCTCAAACCTGCTCTGTCAATTAATGGCTGATTGGTATATAACCATCTCGTGGAGATTGGTATGTAACCATCTTGTGGAGATTGGTATGTAACCATCTCGTGGAGATTGGTATGTAATCATCTTGCATTTCTTGCCACAATGTAACACCTTACTCATACCACCACATGGTGATAGTTCGCCTGCTCTGCGACATTGTTGATACCTTGTGATCCTGCTCAACTATGACAAAACATAGGAGCAGAAGTAGTCCATTCAGCCCACCGGGCCTGCTCCACTGTTCAGTGATTTCATAGCTGATCTGATCACGCTCAACTCTGTTTTCCTGCATTTCCGTGTAACTGACGTACGAGGAAAGACTAGATCGACTGGGCTTGTACTCACTTGAAATTAGAAAAATGAGGAGGAATCTCACAGAAACATAGAAAATCCTGATGCGACTGGACAGCCTGGTGCGGGAAGCGTGTTCCCAATGTTGGGAAAGTTCAGAACTAGGGATCACAGTCTAACAATAAGGGGTAAGCGATTCAGGGCTGAGATGAGGAAGAATTTCTTCACTCTTAGAGTTGTCAACCTGTGGAATTCTCATCTACAGGAAGCTGTTCTCACCAGTTTGTTAGATATATTCAAGAGGGAGCTGGACTGGCCCTTGTGGCTTAAGAAATTAAGGGATGTAGTTGAGGACAGCGTGGGAATGGGATCCTGAGATTAGAGATAATAGGAACTGTGAATGCTGGAGAATCTGAGATAACATGGTATGGAGCTGGATGAACACAGCAGGCCAAGCAGCATCTTAGGAGCAGTGAAGCTGACGTTTCGGGCCTAGACCCTTCTTCAGAAAATATGTTCAGCCCTCTGACAGAAGTAAGTTTCCATATGATACTACAATTCGAGGTGTAGTGGACAGTAACAAATGTTATCTCAGAGTACAATGGGACCTTGATGGGCCAATGGGCTGAGGAGTGGCAGATGGAGTTTAATTTAGATAAATATGAGATGTTGCATTTTGGAATTGCAAACCAGGGCAGGACCTATACACTTAATACCAGGGCATTCAGTAGTGTTGCTGAATAAAGAGACCTTGGAGAGCAGGCCCATAGTTCCCCAAAAGTGGAGTCGTAGGCAGGAAGTGAGGAAAGCATTTGGTACACCTGTTTTTAGTCAGTGCATTGAGTATAGAAGTTGGGGCATCATGTTGCAGGTGTACAGGGCATTGGTTAGGCTACTATTTGAATACTACATTCAATTCTGGTCTCCCTGAAAGGGTGTAGAGAAGATTTACAAGGATGTTGCCAAGGTTGGAGGATTTGAACTGTAGCGAAAGGCTGAATAAGCTGGGGCTATTTTCCCTGGACCCTCGGAGGCTGAGGGGTGCCCTAATAGAGGTTTATAAAATCATGAGGGGCATGGATAGGGTGAATAGCCAAGGTCTTTCCCGAGGGTAGGGGAGTCCAAAACTAGACAGCATAGGTTTAAGGTTAGAGGGGAAAAATTTAAAAGGATCTTAACGGGCAACTTTTTCATGCAGAGGGTGGTGCGTGTACAGAATGTGCTGCCGAAGGAAGTGGTGAAGGCTGGCACAAAATCAACTTTTAAAACCCACCTGGATGGGTACATGAAAAGAAAGGGTTTAGAAGGATATTGGCCAGATGCTGGCAAATAAGACCGGATTAATTTCAGATATCTTGTAAGCATGGCCTGGTTGGACCGAAGGGTCTGTTTCTGTGCTGTACAACTCTATGGCTCTACAACATCACTCCTTATCTCTGTCTTAAGTGTGTGATCCTCCCTATTGTGAGAATTTGCCCTCTGACCCCGACTCTCTCACAAGGGGCTGCAACCTGTCAGCATCTATGGATCAAAGATGGTCATCCTTAAATATTTGGTGTCATCCACAAATTTAGCAGTTGTCTGTCTGGCTCCAAAGTCAAAACTGTTAATACAAGTTACATAAAATCATCAGTGTGCCAGTGCTGATTCACATGAGGCATCTCCTTCCTCTTCAGGCCACCCTCAACACATGGCCTGCTCTCTGTTTTCTGTTTGGCTTTGGACAAGCCAAACAGTAGATGCCTGTATCAATACTTACATATTGCAAATGCCGACAAATTACCTAGATGGCTTTTTGAAGAAGAGTCATACCAATGCAAAGTGTTAACTCTGTTTGACTCTCTCCACAGATGATGCCAGACCTCATAGAATCCTAGAGTCATTCAACTTAGAAAGATCCACCTCGTCAATGCAGGCCAACAAACACCAAATTACACTTGCTCTGTAGCCTTAGCAAGGGAAGTAAGGTGGGTCAGTGTCTAGCACTGCTGCTTCACAAGGCCAGGGAACTGAGATTGATTCCACTTGGCCGAGTGTGTGCATATTCTCCCTGTTTCTGCTGGATGCTCTAGTTTCCTTCCACAGTCTAGAGACATGCACCTTAGGCAGTTTAGGCTTGGTTAACATGGGGCTACAGGATTAGGCTGGGTCTGGGCAAGATGCTCTTCAGAGTGCTGGTGCAGACTCAATGAGCTGAAAATCCTCCTTCTACACAGTAGGGATTCTATGATTCTAAGTCCAGATGCATTTTGAACATTGTCAAATTTTCTCCTTCCACCAGCCTCTCAGGCAGTGCATTCCACAACCTGGATGAAAAACAAACTTTCTAAGGTCCCCTCAGAACTATTTGCTCCTCAGCTTAACCATTTCCAGCCTATTCTGGAATACTGGGTCCAGTTCCAGTCACCCTGCTACAGGAATGGTATTATTAAATTGGACTGCGTTCAGAAAAGATTTACCAGGATGTTGCCGGGAATGGATGGGTTGAGTTATAAAGATTAATATTTTTTTCACTGGAGTGTAGGAGGCTATTGGGTGACCTTATCGAGGTTTATAAAATAATGAGGGGCATAGATAAGGTGAATGGCATGTGTCTTTTCCCTGGGGTGGGAGATTTCCAGGCCAGGGGAAATACTTTTAAGCTGGGAGGAAAACGATTTAAAAAGAACATGAGGGGCAACTTTTTTTTACATAGAGTTCATGTGTGGGTCGAACTTCCAGGGGAAGTGGTGGATGTGGGCACAATTACCACATTTAAAATACATTTGAATAAGTACATGAATAAGGAAGTTTTGGAGGGATATGGGTTGAACTCAGGCAGGTGGGGCTAGTTTAGTTTGGGATTATGGTTGGACCGAAGGGTCTGTTTCCATGCAGTATAACTCTATATACCCGCTGGCCTTAGATCTGCTGAATTTCTTCAAGCAGTCTTTGCGCTTCTTAGAATCCCTACCATGTGGAAACAGGTCCTTCGGCCCAACAAGTCCATACCGAACCTCAGAGCATCCCACCTAGACCCACCCCCTATAACCCACACACCCCTGAACACTATGGGCAATTTAGCATGGCCAGTCCACCTAGCCTGCACATCTTGGGGCTGTGGGAGGAAACTGGAGCACCCAGAGGAACCCCACACAGACACAGGGAGAACATGCAAACGCTGCACAGACAGTCGCCCGAGGGTGGAATTGAACACAGGTCCCTGATGCTGTGAGGCAGCAGTGCTGACCACTGAGCCACCGTGCTTTTAAAGAATTTAATGTCCCAATGTTTTGTGGTAAATACAATGGGAATTAGATCAGTTAGTATATTCGATGTGACACAGCCCAGGCTAAAGTGCATTCCTTGTTTTAGATGCAGGGCACCATTTTTTCAATAAACAGATAGTCTGGCTTTTTAACCTCTGAGCCCAAAATGAAAAGGCAATTTGCTGGTCGCACCTAGTGAGAGAGAAGCAGCTACAATTATCACTGTCTCATCCTCCAGAATCCTGGGCTGACCGGGAGCAACACCATAGGAGATCCATCAGTATAAATAAATATTTTACAACATGAGCACTACTTCATATGACAATGATTGTGATAAAATGGAAGCTAATGAGCAAAACCCTTTGCATTCCAACAGGAATTTATTAAATTTGACTTTTTAAAAGCTGGCAAAGGACATGGCATTAAGAGGTTTTATGACACCAATTAAAACTTATTGATGTCAACTATTGCATAGCATTTCAAAATGTTTTGCTGTGTTTGCGTGCTGAATATTGTTGGTTGGCCAGTGAATAATAAATGATTTATACCGATATTTTTGTTATTTGCTTGACAGATAAAAGACCCAAAGGAGCAAAGCAGAGCATGGCATATTGTGAACACAAACACATTTCCATTAATCACACCTCTGGGACATGTTGAGTACTTTAGAACCAATGAATTACTTTTTAAAAGATACAGTCTCTGTTATGATATAGGTAGGACTGTACACAACAGGATCCCAGAGAGGAAATTTATCGACTGGCTAGTTCATCTGTGTTTTTTAGAATGATTTTTTGGCTAGAACACTGGGAGAACTCTCCCCTCAGTGTTTTTCAAATCCTGCATTGATACCTATCACATTCGTTTCAGAGGCCAGACACAGCTGCAAGTAAGTGTTTCATCTCAAAATACAGCACCTCTGATGATGTAGTTCTCTCTCAGTACAACACAGAAACATCAGCCTAGATCATGTTCTCAAGTCCCACAATGGGGAAGGTGCCTGTAAGCCTTGAAACTGCTATAGAAAGGAGATTATTAAACTAGGAAGTGTGCAGAACAGATTTACTATGATGCTACCTGGACTAGTGGAGTTGAGATTTAAGGACAGATTGGGTAGACTGGAATTTTTCTCCCTGTAGGGTAGAAGACTGAGGGATGATCTTAAAGAAATCTATAAAATCATGTGAAGTATAGATAAGGTAGATAGCCAGCATTTTGTCCCCATGGTAGGGGTGTCTAAAACTAGAGGGCATGGCTTTGATGTGAGAAGGGAGAAATACAAAAAGATACGGAGGGGCAATTTTTCCACACATAGAGGATAGTGAGTGTCTTGAATGGGCTTCCAGAGGTAGTGGTGGAAGTCAATACAAATTCATCATTTATGAAATGTTTAGACAGGAACTGGATGGGATGTGAATGGACAGATATGGGCCAAACATATGCAAATGGGGCTAGTTTAATTGTGAAAACTGGTCGGCATGGACAAGTTGGGCCAGAGGGCCTGTTTCCATGCTGTAGACCCCCACGAGATGAGACTTGAACCCAAGCATCCAAACTCACAGGTGGAGAACACTACCACTGTCGAACTAGAGACCCTTAAACAATAGTGCAAATGAATTCTCCAGGCATTTATTTCATTGCTACTTGGGGAAACCCAATACAAACGCAGAAACAAGAAGCTAGAGATAGTCACATCAAGCAGCATCTGTAGTGTAAAACAGAGTTATTGACCTAAATTATAACAGTCCTTAATTTGGCAGGTCAGATGATAAGGGCACTGGTAAAATAACTCCCCAGTGTGGCACTATTGCCAGGGAAGATGGCCAGTGTCTGGCAGAAGTTGTCCATGGTGGCATTCCATAAGGAATTTAATGTTAATTGGCCAACCAACAATATTCAGCATGCAAACACATCAAAACATTTAAGCCATATTAATCTATAATTAAGACATCCATTAGGGTACGTCAACTGGAACCAATGGCATTTGGGCATTGACTGGATGACCCCACGGGGAGGTCAACTGAGGCTGACTTCCTGTGAAAGCCCAGGGAGAGGAAGGCCCTATCAGAACCACAGAGTCCATCACTCAGTCAGGGGTTGCAGACACAGAAGAATTAGATAACCCTCTCCTTACACGGGTTTCCAGCCAAATTGATTGGACTTTCGACCTCAACCATCTTGAATGTATTATACATATTTACCTGTACCAGGGCAACTCTATATTGAGACCCTTAAGTTCCCAATTGCCTCAGTAGCACCCACCTCTCCCAGTTGAGCTACTGAGATACCTACCTTGTGACTGAGCCATCTCACCATCTTAAATTGAACCTGGAGGTGACCCACAGCGGGCTACCTCCAGTAAAAATCATACTGCCACTTGGTGGTGAAACGAGTAGGCATTAAGGATCAAGAAGGTTATTTAAAATTAGAAACAGGAGACATGGCTGATGTATTAAATGAATGCTTCCCAGCCACCTTTACCAAGAAGCAAATGCTTCCCAGGCCTTAATCACAGGGGAGGAATCTCAGACATTGGTAAGGTTTCAATAACATGGAAGATGCATTAGGTGCATTTCTTAAAGGTGAGAAGGTATCATGTCAGATGAGATGTACTCAAGGATACTGGAAACTGTAGAAGCACTGGCCAATGATCTTTCAATCTTCCCTGGATTCGAGAGTTGGGGATGTGTTTTAAATGAATGAAGAATAGAGAACATTACTGCCTTGTTCAAGAAAGGCCATGAGGATAGTTCCAATGTTCTACATACCAGTCAGTTTAACTTTGTGGTGAGGAATCTTCCAGATTCTATAATGCAGATAGAACTCATCATCCCATTGAAAATGTGGATTGATTTGGGAGGCTCAGAACGTAATTGTTATGGGATCATTGTGACTAACCTACTGGAGTTCTTTGAAGAGTTAACAGAAAAGGTTGATGAGGGTAATGCTGTTGATGTGGTGTACACGGACTTCCAGATGGTGTTTGATTCAATGGCACACAACAGATTTCGGAGGAATGTTATAGCCCATGGAATAAAAGGGACAGTAGCAACATGGATATAAAACTGGCTGAGGAAACAGAGAGTAATAGTTTGTGGGAATCTCTCAGAATGAACAAAAGTTTGTAATAGAGTTCTCCAGGGGTTGATAGGGAGACATATGCCTTTGCTGATTTGTTATAATGGTCTCAGTTTTAGCGTGCAGAGGACCATTTCAAAGTGTGTAGGCAACACAAAACTTGATGGTATTGTAGTAGGGAGGACAACACAAAACCTCAAAGGGATATTGACCCGTGAGTGGAATGTGTGAATAGGGCAGGAGAACTTTGTTGTGAGGAAGTGTGGGATGATGCATATTGGTCCAAGACAGGTAGAAAGAGCAGTTAGTAAAGCATACAGTATTCTAGGCTTAATAAACAAAGGCATGGAGTACTAATTCTAATGGAGGAAGACGCTGGTTAGACATCAGCTTGAGTACTGTGTACAGTTCTGGGTTCCATATTATAGGGAGAATATGAATACATTGGAGACAATGCAGAAGATGTTTACAAGAATGGTTTTGGGATGAGACACAGTGGCTGTCTGGAAAGATTGAAGAAGCTGGGACTGTTTTCCCTGGAGCGAAGGCTAAGCAGAGATTGCTAGAAGTTTTCAAGTCTTGAGGGTCTGGATAGAGTTTATAGGGTGAAAGTCTTAGAATCAATAAAGGGATTGAGAAGCAGGGGGTGTGGTTTAAAAGTGTTTTGCAAAAGAAGCAAATGTGTGAGGTGAGAGGGGAAAAAAACAATTCGCACAGTGAGCAATTCGACAAGACAATGTAATGCCTGGAAATATGGTGGAGGCAGTTACAGTGAAGGGTGCCTGATGATTATTTAGAAACAATGAATAGGTTTACAGGGAAAAGGCAGGCATTGACACTAATTCAAAATGCGCAGAGAGCCAGTGCAACGCAATGGACCATATGGCCTACTTCTGCACCCTCGTTCCAAGAAGTATGATCTGTGGTCATAATTTTGGCCCCAAAAATGGTGATAAATTCCAGTCAAGCGTTTCACATCAATGCCATTCGATCTTCTCCAATCAGCAACAGCTCTTCCACTAGCTATTATAATCACCACACTTTGTTTTCCTGTCAAAGGCATGTGGATGCTGGAAATCTGAAGCAAATATAGAAATTGTTGCAGCTTCTCCCGCAATTTCTCATTTTGTTTCTGACCCTGTGAAAGCATTTCATTGGCTGGGAAATGCTTTGTGATAACACAAAGTTGTGAGAGGTATTGTAAAATTGTATGTCTTTCCTGAGTGACAGATTTGCGCTTAATTCCACTTTAAATGGCTTGAAGCAGTTGAAATTTTTATGCACATTTATTTTAACAGGGGGAAACTGTCCAAGAGTGATCTAGTGTCCCTAGGGTGGGAGAATTCCTCTTTTCAGAATTTCCAGTTGACCATAAAAACATTCTCATGTTATAATGTGGAATTTGGACTAACCACTACATTAGATTGAGCATTTTTTTTCATTCAAATCCGCATTCAGTCATACAGTGCACATTTTTCCTTTGCTGTACAAAATTTGTTTGGCATATTTTTACCTGTTTTCGTCGAGAGTCAAAACACAGGGGAATGTGTGGTGTGGTAGAGTTCATGCAGGGTGCCTGGGTTGCCGAGGCAACGTGCATTTTTACATGAATGTTGTAGTCCGGAACGACACATTGCAATAGTAGAAGCTCAATTTTGTTCCATCACAGGGCTGACCAGGAACATATTCTTCTCTTACTGCCTACCATTGGTGTGTGTTGGAAGGATTTGCAGGTTAATACAATTTGGCTGCGTTATAAACCCAACGTCCCTGAGCTGTGTGTTGTCTAGACAGCCAATGGGGACCAGGTTGGTGCCAAAACAGAATGGATTTTGATATCCGATTTGACAAGGAAGATTTCGAATCTACATCTTGCCCGATCCATGATGGAGATCGTAATGGACCTGCTTTCGGGCAGAGAGCTAAAGAGGAAATGAGAATACTCAATTGCTACACTGCTAGCTTTTCTCAGTTCTGATGGAAGGTCAACACCTTCAAACGTTAATTCTGTTTCCATCTCCGCAGATGCTGCCCATCCTGTTGAGCATTTCCGCCATTTTCTGTTTTAAAAAGATAACCGAGAAGTTATGGTTCTGAGTAGAGATGTCTTGCTGCAGATATACAGAATCTTGTTGAGTCAAAACCTTGAATATTGTTCACAGTTTTGGTCTCCTAGTCTGAGGAAAGACATTCTTGCTATTGAGGGAGTCCAGCAAAGCTTCACCAGATTGATTCCCAAGATGGCAAAACTGACACATGAGGAAAGACTGGGTAGATTGGGATTGTATTCACTGGAATTGGATGAATGAGGGGGGTATCTCATAGAAACATATAAAATCCTTTTGAGACTGGACAGGCTAGATGCAGGAAGAATGTTCCCAATGTTGGGGAAGTCCAGAACTAGGGATCACAATCGAACAATAAGGGGCAAGCCATTTAGGGCTGAGATGAGGAAGAATTTCTTAACTCAGAGAATTATGGACCTGTGGAATTCTCTACCACAGAAAATTGTTGAGGCCAATTCATTATATATATTCGCGAGGGAGCTGGATGTGGTCCTTACAGCTAAAGGGATCATCGAGTAGCATGGGAAGAGGGCAAGAATGGGATACTGAGATTGCATGATCAGTCATGATCATATTGAACGGTGGTGCAGGCTTGAAGGGCCGAATGGCCTACTCCTGTACCTATTTTCTACGTTTGTATGTTTAAAAGGTATTGATTAAGGGTGAATGTTGAGAAGAACTGCATGCAAACATTCTGATCTCCTTTAGAATTGCAACAGTCAATCTTCAGCAAACTGTCTGATCAAGCAGGCTTCTCTCAGATCAGCAACTCATTCATGGATCATTGCCTGAGACAGTACAGTCCTCCCTTAGTTCTACATTATACTGGAAAACTGGCTGAAAAAGTGTACATCTGAATCAGGATCTTGGGGAACGGAGCCGTAGAGACGTATTGCGTGGAAACAGGCCCCTCAGTCCAACCTGTCCATGCTGACCAGATATCCTAAATTATTCTGGTCCCATTTGCCAGCATTCGGCCCATATCCCTCTAAACCCTTTCTATCCATATACCCATCCAGATTCCTTTTAAATGTTGTAACTGTACCAGCCTCCACCACTTCCTCTGGCAGCTTCTCCCATACATGCAACACCCTCTGTGTGAAAATGTTGCCCCTTAGGTCCCTTTTTAATCTTTCCCCACTCATCTGAAACTGATGCCCCTTTAGTTTTGGATATCCCTACCTCAGGGAAAAGACCTTGGCTATTTACCCTGTCCATGGCCCTCACAATGTTATGAACCTCTGCAGTGTTACCCCTCAGCCCCCGAGGCTCCAGTGAAAATAGCCCCAGCCTACTCAGCCTCACTCTATATCTCCAATGCTGGCAACATCTTTGTGAATCATTTCTGAGCCCTTTCATATTTCACAATATTGCTCTTGTAGCAGGGAGACCAGAATTCAATGCAGTATTCCAAAAGTGGACTAACCAATGCCCTGTACAGCCTCAACATGACCTCTTAACCCCGATACTCAAAGCACTGGCCAATAAAGGCAAGCATACCAAATGCCTTCTTCATAATCCTACCTACCTATGACTCCACTTTCAAGGAACTATGAACCTGCCCTACAAGATCTCCTTGTTTAGCAACACTCCTCAGGACCTTGCCAGTGTTTAAGTCCTGCCCTGATCTACTATGTAAACTGTAGTACCTCACATTTATTAAACTCTATCTGTCATTCCTCGGCCCATTGGCCCATCTGATCAACAGCTCATCGTACTCTGAGGTAAGATTCTTCACTGCCCACTATACCTCTAATTTGATGTTATCTGTGATCTTACTAACCATACCTCCTATGTTCTCTTCCAAATTGTTTATATAAACAATGAAAAGCAGTGAAGCCAACACTGATCCTTGTAGCACACTGCTGGTCATAGGTCTCCAGTCTGAAAAGAACCCCCCACCACTACCTTCTGTTTTCTATCTTCAAACCAGTTCAGTATCGAAATAGAGATAATAGGAACTGCAGATGCTGGAGAATCTGAGATAACAAGGTGTAGAGCTGGATGAACACAGCAGGCCAAGCAGCATCAGAGGAGCAGGAAGGCTGATGTTTCAGGCCTAAACCCTTCATCACAAAACATCAGCTTTCCTGCTCCTCTGATGCTGCTTGGCCTGCTGTGTTCATCCAGCTCTACAGCTTGTTATCTCTGTATTGAAATAGCTTGTTCTCCCTCTATTTTGTGTGATCTAACCTTGCTAACTGGTCTACCGTGAGAAACCTTGTCGAATACCTCGCTGAAGTCCATATGCATCAAATTAACTGCTCTGTCCTCATCAATCCTCTTTGTTACTTCAAAAAACTCAATCAATTTAGTGAGTCACAATTTCCAACACACAAAGCCATGTTGACTGTCCCTAATCAGTCGTTGCCTTTCTGAATACATGTAAATCCTTTCCCTTAGGATTCCCTCCAACAAATTGCCCAGCACCAATGCCAGGCTCACTGGTCTATAGTTCCCTGGCTTTCCCATACCGCCTTTCTGAGCCAAACTCCATATTTCCAACAGCTCATCGGTAACTATCGATGGAACAAATATCTCAGCAAGGGGTCCAGCAATCACTTCCCGAGCATCCCACAGAGTTCTAGGATACACCTGATCAGGTCCCAGAGATTTATCTACCTTCATGCTTTTTAAGCCGTCCAACTGCAATATGCAATATAATACCCTTTCATATTCACTATTGCCTCTGCAATATGGAATTTTTCAAAATGTCGCTATCTTTTCCCTCACATTCTATATCTTCCATATCCTTCTCCACAGTAAATGCTGTTGCAAAATACTCGTTTCATACCTCCCGCATCTCCTGTGCTTCCATACATGGACAACCTTGCTGATCTTTAAGGGATCCTATTCTCCTCCTAGCTACCCTTTAGTCCTTAATGTGTTTGTAGAATCCATTTGGCTTCTCCTTAACCCTATTTGCCAAAGCTGTTTCATGTCCCTTTTTGTCCTCCTGATTTCCCTCTTAAGTATACTCCTACTGCCTTTATACTCTTCTAGGGATTCTCTCGATCTCTACTGTCCATACCTGATATAAACTTCCCTCTTATTCTTCACCAAAACCACAATTTCCCGAGCCATCCAGCGTTCCCTATACCTGCCAGCCTTGTCCTTCACCCTAACAGGAACATACTGGACTCTCATTATCTCATTTTTGAAGGCTTCCCTTTTTTCCAGCAATCCCTTTGCCGCAAAAATTGGCCCCCTACCAACTTATGAAAGTTCTTGCTAATATCATCAAAATTGACCTTCCTCCAATTTATAACTTTAACTTTTAGACATGCTGTATCTTTCTCCATCACTGTTTTGAAACTAATAGAATTGTGGTCACTGGTCCCAAAGTGTTCCCCCAGTCACACCTTGTTCGCTTGCTCCTAATTGAGCTAAACTGATTGAGGAATACTTATTGATATGAGAAAATGTAACTTCACTAAATAGCTAAAGCACCCAACATTCTCCAAGTTCACTTTCATTTATCATTTCAAATTTCAGTTAGAAAGCCTCCATTCTATGTGCTGGTCTAAGTTGTGGCCCCTCAGAATGCAGCAGGAGAGCTGGGATAAGGAGGGGTTGGCATGATGGCACAATGGTTAGCACTGCTGTCTCACAGCACCAGGAACGCAGGTTCAGTTTCAGCCTCAGTCTGTGTGAAGTTTGCATGTTCTCCCCGTGTCTGCGTGTGTTTCGTCCGGGTGCTCCGGTTTCCTCCCATAGTCCAAAGATGTGGATTGCCCATAGTATCCAGCGGTATACAGGATAGGTGGATTAACTATGGGAAATGCAGGGATAGGGTAAGGGTGGTCTTCAGAGGGACAATTTGGACTGAATGGGCCTGATTCCACACTGCAGAGATTGCACAAATTGATAGAGGGAAACTGTTACTGGAGTGGAGTCACAATTAAAATCCGGGGACAGATAATGCCTCAAGAGTTATCTGTTGTGTCCCACTGGAACAGTATCAGATGTAAATCATAACATTCTTGCTTTGAGTACAATCTCACAGAGTGCAACACAGAAGTCTAGGCTTGTACTCCATTGCAGTACTGAGGTAATCCTGCACTGCTGCAAGCCTTGGATTTTGAGTGAAGTGTAACACATCTCATGGCACTATTTTGGAGCAGAAGAGATAAGCTACCTTTAAGCCCCAGACAATATTCCTCTCTCTCTCTCTCTCTCTCTCTCTCTCTCTCTCTGTTTCTCTCTCTCTCTCTCTCTCTCTCTGTCTGAAGAAGACAGTTCCAGAGAGGAACCATGAACAAAAACAGAAGTTGCTGGAAAAGTCCACCAGGTCTGGTAGCATCTGTGAAGGAAGAAACAGAATTAACGTTTTGGGTCTGGTGACCCTTCCTCAGAACTCAAAGGAAAACTTCAGAGAAGAGTCATATTGGACTCAGAACATTGACTGTTTCACTCCCCACGGATGCTGCCAGACCTGCTGAATATTTGCAGCACTTTATATTTTTATTTCAGATTTCTAGCAACCACAGCATTTTGTGTTTATCTTAATATTCCTCCCTCAGTTGATATCATTAAAAACAGATTTGGTCATTATTGCATTGCTGATTGAGAGGGAAAGCTGAAATATCCTCATTGTTAATGGCTTGTTACTGATAGTATTCATACACACAAGGGAAGGGAATTGTTTAGTTAAGTGCTCAGAGCACGTAGAAGGAGAAAGTGCTGATTGGTGGGCTCCACAGAGGCTTAAACACATTTTTACTCCTTCCTTGCATTTCAATTGAAATTTAGTATGTTTCCCTCAAATCTTCCTGTGGAAATTAGATGTGCTGCTTCTTTAAGGGGCTGTCTTCTGGTTAATTCAGTTTAAACTGGCTTATTTCATTTTCCAAACAGCACAAAGACTATCTACTGCAACCACAAATTCCATGCCGATTCCATTCATAAGTTTGCTTACGACATCCCTGTTGTAAGAGGGATCTCAAACAACGCCACGGCAGAATGCAGGAAAGAGGTAGAGAGTTTAGTGGCGTGGTGTAAGGATAACAATCTCTTCATCAATACTGGCAAAATGAAGGAGCCAATCATTGACTTCAGGAAGCAGAGTGTCTGCATCAATGGTGCTGGGGTGGAAATGACCAAGAGAGTCAATTTCATGGGAGTGATGATCACCGACAATCAGCATTGGCCCATCCACGTTGACACGAAGGCCAAGAAAGTACAACAATGCCTCTACTTCCTCAGGAGGCTTAGAACATTCAGTACGTCCACAAGGACTGTTACCAATTTTTATAGATGCACCATAGAAATCATCCTACGTGAATGCATCACAGTGTGGTATGGCAACTGCTCTTCCCAAGACCACAAGAAACTACAGAGAGTTGTGAACACAACCCAGTCCATCACTCAAACTAGCCTTCCATCCATTGAGACAGCCTGAGTTAGCGATTTTGAGGGTATTGCAAGGCCAGTTCTTCAAAAGTGAAGAATTGAAATCACTTGTAAAAAAATGGTAGAAATTTGTCTGGCTTTATCACCTTACTCACTCAGTATTGGCATTATATGTTGGCAGTATCGAAAAAAAAAAGCGTTCAGCCATTCTTCCTGTTACAACAGCCTTGTGAACCCATTGCAAACTCTTGCAAAGACCATTGCTGTAATATATGCCTGTTGCTGTCATTGTTAGGTATTACATCACCTGAAATTTAGATAGAATGTTAGGATCAATCCTTCTTCCTAGCCCAGGCTAGAGGAACTTGCAACAGTCTATGGTGAAGGATGGACCACTAGTAAGTCTGTCTTGAGCAACAGAAGATAGGTTATTAATGATAGTAACTAGAAACGTGTTACATTAACACCAAGACATATTGTACAATACTAAGATGAGTAGGTAAGTCATTTTGGTCTCTGTGAGAGAATTGTACCTAACACCTGTTTACAAAACTGCCCAATTGTCCGTGCAGTGGTTGGATTGAATATCAGAGTAAGCAGAGCTCAGGGTCAGCTCAGGTTCACCCTTTCATATTCACTACTTTATAGAAAGCTGCTCTTGTGGTGCATTGGCAATGTCCCTACTTCTGAATAAGGAGGTCTGTGTTCGAGTCCCACTCGCTCCAAAGGTGTGAGCTAACATCACTAAACTGGTTGAGGTGGAAAATATCTGGAACATGTAGCGATCCCCTCATTCAAGCAACACCAGTGGAAACTGGGCATTATTCTGTCTATTCTGATATGGGCCAAACCAAACGCCCTCAAAATATATTCAGAAGATAGCCTAAATCATAACTTCTCCTTACTTTAAAAGCAAGTGTCAAGTATTGTTTTCCAGAGGCAATTCAATTTGTCAGACTTCCAGTTTGGAAGCAAAACAAACTTTATTCATATACAATAGTTATAATAAAACCAAAGAAAAAAGAAATTGGAATAACTCAACTCTATTAAAAGACAACAGAATAATAGATTGTTTAAATGCTAAAAAGAAACTGTTCCCACATAATAATATACCCATGAACACACCCTTGACAAAGGCAAGTTCAGAAAAATAGATTGTCTCGTGTGCAATTCTCCAGCCCAGGAGGAAAAACATCAAAAGAAAACTCTGAGAGAGATAGCGGCAGAGAGAGATGTACTGCAGCTTTCAAACCCAGCTGAGACCCCAGCAACAACTACTACTGAGAAACTTTAAACTAAAAATCCTGGTTCTGTGGGAGATCAACCACACTCAGCCAAACTGCTTCTATTGTTCCTACTTGTTTAAAAATTAATCCCAAGGCATCACAAGCCATTTATTTTATGGGATTTCAATATACAGCTCCGTACCACTTCTTAAAACTTCTGTCTAAAAACACCCAAGACAAAATATACCTCTTAAAGCCATGGTATTGTCACAGTTCATTGTTTGTGGGGTCATACTTGTACTTATGGTGGCTGCAGCTTGTCTAAGCAACAGAATTTATTTCAATTCAATAATGAAGCAACATGGGCTTCTTTCTTCTTTCTTTCTGAGAACAATCCTTAAAGTGCTGAATATTCTTTTCAACAAAAAAGAACAAAGAACAAAGAAAATTACAGCAAAGGAACTGGCCCTTCGGTCATCCAAGCCTGCGCTGATCCAGATCCTCTGTCTAAACCTGTCATCTATTTTCTAAGGGTCTGTATTCCTTTGCTCCCTGCCCATCCATGTACCTGTCCAGATACATCTTAAAAGACACTATTGTGTCTGCATCTACCACCTCCGCTGGCAACGCGTTCCAGGCACCCACCACCTCTGTGTAACGAACTTTCCACGCATATCTCCCTTAAACCTTTCCCCTCTCACTTTGAACTCATGACCCCTAGTAATTGAGTCGCCCACTCTGGGAAAAAGCTTCTTGATATCCACCCTGTCTATACCCCTTATGATTTTGTAGACCTCAATCAGGTCCCCCCTCAACCTCCGTCTTTCTAATGAAAATAATCCTAATCTATTCAACGTCTCTTCATAGCTAGCACCCTCCATACCAGGCAACATCCTGGTGAGCCTCCTCTGCACCCTCTCCCAAGCATCCACATCCTTTTTGTTATCTTTGCTAACTGGTTTATTTTTGTACTGTTTGAGGTTCATATTTGTCATATCCTTTACTGACATATTAATGACCTGCTCTGCCGATCCATCGGAGTTAGAATCCACTGCAGCATTCACTTCCTGGTTTTCACTCTCTCCTGCCCACAAGCACCCACCCACCACTCGCACAGTGATCGGAAGCCTGTTTACTGTGGAAACGAGTGAGTTCTAGGGGAATAGTCTGCTGCTACAACTAGTTGAAGGCATTGTGAATGAATCATTATCAAATCCCTACAGTGTGGAAACAGGCCCTTCGGCCCAACAAGTCTACACTGACCCTCAGAGCATCCCACCCAGACACATCCCCTTATAACCCACCTAATCTACACCTTTCCTGAACACTACAGGCAATGTAGCACGGCCAATCCACTCTAACCTGCACATCTTTGGACTGTGGGAGCGAACCCACGCAGACACGGGGAGAATGTGCAAACTCCACACAGACAGTGAGCTACGGCTGGAACCGAACCCGGGTCCCTGGTGCTGTGAAGCAGCATTGTTAACCACTGAGCCACCGTGCCGCCCTGGCACAGACCCCAATGCATGTGCAGTTTGGTTTTTAAGGATTGCCCGAACCCATGACCTTCATGTGGGCCTGCAATAGGCTACACAACACTGCAAATATTTGTGAGCTGTTCCCGCATTAAGTCTGTTCATTTCACTGCGGGATGGAAAGTGCTGCTTTAAGATGAAACCACAGAAAGTCCTCTCAAAGAATATCAAGTAAGGCCACCCTCCTGTTCTTGTAAATATTCACAGGCGTTAATGAGGCAAACAGAGACCAGCACCATTGATCGAGGCTGCTCTGAATTTAGCTCCTTCAGCCAGCTTTACTGAAGTGAAATTTTAATGATCGTGGACATCTGCTCGACAAGTTTCAAGTCAGGATTCTACGACACACAGCCTCCACATAATTATGTCTTCCCGGAGTTATCACAGCACAGAAGGGACGCCATTGAGACCCTCAACTCTCTGGCAGCTCGCTGCAGAGGAATTCCCAACGTGATCCTGTTCCCCGGCTTCATCACCCTTGGACCCTGGGAGAGTGGCTGTGGGGAATGCTGAGGTTTGGGGAGCAAAGCCAATAATCAGTCGCTGGGGATGATGACAGGGGCCTCAGATCGGAGCAACGTCACTCCTGTAAACAAAAGGAACAGAATCTATGAGGCACTTCTTAGGCCGGTGCCGCTTGCAGTCTGTGAGGTCACCGCTCAAATACTGCTGACAGCGGTGGGCCCCTTATCTAGGGAAGGACACTCTGGCACTGGAGGTGGTCCAGAGATGATTCACTCACTGCTACCACAATCAGAGGGATTCTCTTATGGGGAGAGATTGAGAAGGTTGGGTTGCTCCTCATTGGGGTCTAGAAGAACGAGAGGAGAAGAACGTAGAGTTGAGCATTATCAGATCAGTCTTGATCTCATTGAAAGTCAGAACATGATGCAATGGGCTGAATGGCCTATTTTTGCTCCTATGTTTGATTGACTCATTGTCTAATGTGTTTCAAACCAATATTTGCTACTGGGTGGTTCACCAGAGCTGCTACTAGCCTCATTCGCAGCATCAAACCAGCCTCTCCTCCATCGGGCTACTGGGAAGGGCCTCTATCAAATGTCAAATGAAGGTACAGTAAAGGTATAGCTGGGATTAGTATTAGCCAGGTCCAATAATTACCATGGGCCAAATCCTGGGAGTGAGGTGGGCCAAACCCTGAGAGTGAAGTGATCCAAATCTGGAGATTGAGGTGATCCTAGTTGAGGGACTGATGTGGGCCTGGGGTCCAGAGGTGTTACATGCTGCTGGGACTGATGCAGGGTCAGGAAAAGGAGGTTTCAAGATGAGGGGGGGTGTCAGGGTTGTGAGGGTACAGGTGGTATTTTTACAGTCCATCTGGTGCCAACTGTGCAGAGGGAGTCAGAGGTCAGGCTGGTGGCAACGCTATCTCAGTTCCTCTCTATGAAGGCGCTGTCTGAGAGTCTCCAGCATTCACTCTATAGTGCTCTCCTGCTCTATACTCAATGCTGGACATTTGTGAGCCTTAACTTAAAATGAGAAAACATGTATCATCCCATAAGGGGCAGAAATCAGTCATTTGGTTGATCAAATCTGCTCCACCATTCAATCGTGGCTGATATGTTTCTCAAGCCCATTCCCCTGCCTTCTTCCCATAACCCTCAATCCCATTACTCATCGAGAACCTATCTATTTCTGTATTAACTCAGTGATTTGGCCTCCACAGCCTTCTGTGGCAATGGGTTCCACAGAGTCGCCAGCCTCTGGCTGAACGTAGCCCAACAGGTTGGTTATCAATCCGTAATCCATCCAATCTGCCTCTGGAAGGTTTAGGAGTGGGCAAGACTCCAGCTCAGACAGAGCTGTGAGGTGGCTACTGTGAAACAGTCACCCCCTGTTCACAGACTCATGCCTGCCTTGATCAAATATCATACTCATCCTGAGGGGCGCACACACATGCAAACACATATATGCGTGCGCGCGCACACACACACACAGACACACATGTAAACGCACACACATATATGCACACACAGACACACACACATGCACACACACACACAGACACACACACGCACACTCACACACACAGACACACGCACACTCACACACACAGACACACACGCACACTCACACACACACGCACACTCACACACACACACTCACACATACACAAACACAGACACGCACACTCACACATACACAAACACATAGACACACACGCACACACATGTACACACACACAGACATGTACACAAACACACAGACACACACAAACAATTGTCTCCTTTATTTACCTTCACACGGCAGCTATTCATTCTGTCTGCCATTCACACCCCTTCTAGCCACATCTTCTGTTTCTTCATATGTCTCACTCCTTTAGGTCCTGTGCCACCAAATTAACATTTAATCTCTCCTATCTCTGCCCTAACGCAGTCTGTTTCCATTGCTCTTATTCCCTCATTTCGCCAGCTTAAAATCTTTTACATTTCTAGAGTTTTGCTATTCTGATGAACATTCACTGACCTGAAACATTTTAACTTTGTTTCTGTCTCTAGAGATGATACCTGACCCACTGAATATTTCCCGCATTTTCTTTCATTAATTCGGATCTCCAGCATATGCATTATTTCAGTTTTGTATGAAGGAAATGTAAAAATTAGAAACAAGAGCATTGTGTAGTGATTGTAACAAGGTCAGCCAGGGGTTCTTCGTCAAATATGAGTTCTCTGATTGGGGTTGTTAAACTGGTCCAATTAAACAGGAATGTGAGGGATTCTGTTCGCTCTGAGAGCTGGCTCTGAGGGAGATGGGTCAATGTCATGTACAATGAACATAGAAATAAAGGGTGACAGGATACGGCCTTCATGGAGTCATTTCATAGGCCATTCAGCCCGTTCAGACATTCAATGCAATCATGGCTCCATATCCAACTCAGTGCATTGTTCCTGTTTTCACCCAATACGCTCCAATTCCTTCAGCCCAATCTAACTTTTTAATCATTCAATGTTTCAGCCTCAACCGCTTTCTATGGTAGAGAATTCCACAGTGTCACAGCTCTGAAAAAATTTCTTCCCATCTCAGTCCTAAAAGGTTTACTTGATTTCCTTGGTTCTGGACTTCCCACTCATAAGGAACATCCTTCCTGCACTGATCTTGTCCAGTGCTGTTAGAATTTTATACAATCATAGGGCTATACAGCTCAGTAACTCATTTATGCCGACCAAGTTTCCCAAACTAAACTAGCCCCATTTGCCTGCATTTGGCCCATGTCCCTCTACGCCTTTCCTATCCTGTCCAAGTGTCTTTTAAATGTTGTAATTGCACCTGCATCTGCCACTTCCTCTGGCAGTTCATTCCACATCCTCTGTGTAATGAACTCAAGTCCCTTTTAAATCTTTCTCTTCTCACCATAAAAATATGCCCCCTAGTTTTGAGCTCCCCACCCTTGTGTATAGACCTTGGCTATTAACCTTATCTCTGCCCTTCACCATTTTATACACCTCTATAATGTTAGCCCTCCACCTCCTAAGATCCAAAGGAAAACATCCCAGTTTTCTAGGTTACTATGAGACCTCTCTCATTCTTCTAAATGACAAATCAACCTGCTATTCTTGGGAAGTATTAGTTAATAAGGAAATGTTGACTCTTTGTCAGACTTCGATAGAATCATAGAATCCCTATAGTGTGGCAGCAGGCCATTCAGCCCACTGACTTCACACTGATCCTCCGAAGAGCATCCCACCCAGATCCATAACTCTGCATTTTCCATTAACCTGCACACACCTGAACACTACGGGCAATTTAGCATGGCCAATCCACCTGGCCTGCACATCTTTGAACTGTGGGAGGAAACCGGAGCACCCAGAGGAAACCCACACAGAAACAGGGAGAATGTGTAAACTCTGCACAGACAGTCGCCCGAGGGTGGATTCGAACCTGGGTTCCTGATGCTGTGAGTTAGCAGTACTCACCATTGAACTACTGCACCACATCAATTTGTTGAGGAATAATTTAACCGTTGCTGAAAACAAATTAGGATTAGCAATCTGACTGTATCCAGTTTGTTCTTATCAGCACAACACAAATGAAGAGTTTTAGAGTAAAACGTTGCCTTTAAGAGTTGGCATGTTTCATAAGTTTTTCCATTTGCTAGCGTTGAGCTTGATGCTGTCCTCCAAGCATTTGAAAGTAGGCATTTCAGACCAAAGCCCAGTGTCCACATCAGAAAGAGAAATGCTTAGCAGTATCTGCAGACAGTGGAATGGAGCTTTAATGTGTCAGGACCCTGACCCTGGCCCAGAACAGGAATGAATTGCCTGGCTACAGGTTAGGTATCATCATCTGTTTGTTGAACAGGATCTAAAATGGAATGGTCATTGCACAGAAGAACAGAAGGACTTCCAATTTTGGCCAAGAACGAGTTGGTACAGATAAGTGTGAGGTGTTGCAATTTGGAAGATCAAACCAGGGTATGATTTTTACAGTAAATGGTAAGGTCCTGGAGACTGTTGTGGAACAGAGGGGCCTAGAAGTACGAGTACATAGCTTGTTGAAAGCAGGGTCACAGGTGGACAGGTTGGTGAAGAAGTCATTTAGCGTGCTGACCTTCATCGGTCGAGGCATCAAGCATAGGAGTTGGGCAGTTATGTCACAGTTGTATAAGTCATTGGTGAGGCTGCACTTGGAGTATTTTGTACAGCTTTGGCCACTCTGTTATGGGAAAGACATAGTTAAACTGGAAAGTGTGCAAAGATGATTTACAAGAATGTTGCCAGGACCAGTAGGCCTGAGTTATATGCAGAGGTTGGCCAGGATAGGACTTCATGCCTTGGAACATAGGAGAATGAGGGGCGACCTTATTGAAGTGTATAAAATCATGGGGGGCACAGATAAGATGATTGCATTTAGTCTTTTTCCCAGGGGTGGGGAATTGAGGAGTAGACTGCATAGGTTTAAGGTGAGGGGGGAAAGATTTAAGAAGGACTAAGGGGCAACTTCTTCACGCAGAGACTGGTGTGTATATGGGATGGGCTGCCAGACAAAGTAGTTGATGCAGGTACATCAGAAGCATTTAAAAAACATTTGTATAGGTACATGGATAGGGAGCATTTAGAGGGATATGGACCAAATGTGGGCAATTGGAACTAGCTGAGAGGGCAACTTGGTCAGAATGGACCAGGTTGGGACGAAGGGCCTGTTTCTATGCTGCATTGCTCTATGACTCCAAGACTGGGCACACTCAAAGGCTGCGCAGAATCAAAGAAACTTACAGTGAGGAAGATGACCTTTCAACCCATCGTGCCTGTACTGGGTCTTGGGAAGATCACCATTGTTCATGGCAGCTACAACAGGGTTTCCCAATCTATTGGTCACAACTTCCTTTGAGACTCCTGTTTGGGCTCGTGAACTTCAGGTTTTCTCAGCAGTAGCAAAGGTGACTGTGGGGCAGAGATATTGCTGAGGTAGAAGAAAAGCTGGACTGATGATGCCAAATAGCAAAAATGGTGGCCCAAAGAGGCCTCAGACCTGAGGAAGCGCATGCTGGGGGACCAGGGATGTTTGCCCACTGACCTGGCAAAGGTAGAGGCTGGACTCTGAGTAACTCTGAGTGTGCACAAAATCCAGGGCCTCACACAACTAAAAGCTTTCAGCCTTTGCTGCATTTCTGCTCCTGTCTGCCCATCAGTCAGCTCCTCACCTTGGCGTACAGTCCTCGAACAATTGACGAAAAGTGGCCGTTTGGGGAGAGTTGGGGGTGGCAGGGAGGTTGTTGGGGGGTTGGCGGTGGGAAGAGTCAACATTGGTGGTGCAAGAGTGTGGAGGGTGTTGGATGAGGGATGAGAGTGTGGGTGGTGCTGGAAGATGGGCTGATTACTGTCTGTTTTGTAGGTGAATGGAGGGGATGGTTACACACGGAGGGTGTGAGAGGGGATGGGTCTTGCTGAGTCTCCTGTTACTGGAAATATACTGGGAATACTGAAAGCTTGGCTGGAACTCAAGTGTGTCTACAAAATAATTAGATTAGATTAGTTTACCTACAGTGTGGAAACAAGTCCACACCGCCCCTTGAAGCAACACGGGGAGCATGTGCAAACTCCACACAGACAGTTGCCCAAAGCTGGAATCGAGCCCAGGTCCCTGGTGCTGAGAGGCTGCAGTGACAACTAAGTCAACACTGGCAACACTGAGCCACCGTGCCGCCCTTTTGTACTTGATGTACCTGAAATAATATCATTTTCACAAGGTGTTTTAAAAACAAAAGATTTTTGCCTTTACTTGATGTATTGTATGTTGAGCTACAACACAGGAACTTTAATCCTGAATGTTGCTGTGTCTGTTTTATTGTTGTTATGTTTTTGTTAGTGACTGGGGTAAAATTAATTTTCTAATGTTAAAATGGAGTCACGCTGGAAAATTGTTTGGGAAGCTTTGGTCTACACATCATTTTTTCCTGAGTTCACTTGCCCCTTAAGAATATGAGCTTATTTTGTAATGGAATAAAACTGTTTATCTTTTCTTAAAATGGTCTTCCGCCTGGTAATTAACGGCAGAATTGAAAGCAGGGCTGCATCTATATGTGTTTTTCTATCTATAAAGCAGACATTTGTAACCTCCTGCTCGTGTATCACTTTTTGTGTTAGGCCTCCCTAAGGGCTAAGATTACACATGAATAAGGAACAAAAACAGGCCATTCAGCCCTTTGAGTCTGCTGCCCCAATCAGTAAGATCACGGCTGATCTGATGTTAACCTCAATTCTACACTCCTCGATAATCTTTCATGATTCGGTCATCAAGAATCTATCTACCTCTGCCTTAAATATATTTAAAGATTCTGCATCCACTCTCTTTTGAGGAAGGGCCTTCCAAAGCTTCGCGACTCTCTCAAAGAAAAACATGCTTCTCATGTCTCTCTCAAATAAGCATCCCATTGTTTATAAACTCTTGACCCTTAGTTCTAGATTCTACCACAAGAAGAAACATCCTTTCCAAATCCACCCAGACAAGTCACGTCAGGATCTTAAACGTTTCAATTAAATCACCTCTGACTCTTATAAACTCCAGACGATATAGGTCTAGCCTGCCTGGCCTTTCCTCATAAGGCAATCTATTCATTCTAGGTTCTAATGTGATAAACCTTTTCTGAACTGTTTCCAATGCATTAACAGCCTTCTGTAAGTGCAGTGACCAGTACGATGCACCGTACTCCAGACACATTCTAACCAATGCCCTATATAACTGAAGCAAGCCTTCCGCACACTTGCATTCAATTTGCCTCACGATAAACAGAACAATTTATCCTGGTTGCCTGCTGTACCTGCAGACTAATCTTCTCTGATCCATGCACTAGGACACCCAGATCTCTCTGCATCTCAGAGCCCTGCAACCTCTCACCATTTCATTACTATGCTTCTCTTCAAAATCATTATTATTGTGCTGTAGGCTGAGATCAAGGGGAACAAGAGGATGGAACAAAGGTGGGTGGTATACTTATTGATGGCGCATGCAAGGAGGCTACTGCTCCAACTGTGGCTCACAACCTCGGCTAACTCATCATGACTTGCTAAGACCAATTCTGAGAGTGGAAAGGACAGTAGCATAATGCCACAGGGTCTTCAGGAAGAAAGGAAAGGCTTGCAATTTTGTGAGGCCTTTCACCACCTCACTCTGCCTCAAAGTGCTTGACAGGTGATGAAGTACTCTCAGAAGGGTAGTCACTGCAGCAAAATGGGGAGCTGTCCCACTGCAAGGATTATCCAAGGCCCTGTGTTCTAATTTGCAGGATGTCCGACTTGAAGATGCACATTCCTGAAGGAGTTCAATTGGGCCACAGTAATCTTTTGCTGCAGAACGTGCTGAAATAAAGAATTTGGGTTGATGCTCAACGTACTGATTGAACATCAAACTGGATTGGCCACACCTGATGTTACAACCTGATTGGTCTAAGATGTCTTAGATGGACATTGGCCAGCTCGGGAAAATGTTTCCAGGCAGCCTCTCCCACAACTAACACCATTTTTAAACAATTTATTCAGGGGTTGAGGACATCTCTGACCAGGCCAACACTTATTGCCCATCCCTAATTGCCCAGAGGGCAGTTAGAGTCAACCACATTGTTGTAGGTCACATGTAGGCCAGACCAGGTAAGGATGGCAGTTTCCTTCCCTAAAGGGTATTGGTGAACCAGATGGTTTTTTCCGACAATTGACAATGGATTCTCAGTCATCATTAGACTCTTAATTCCATATTTTTATTCAATTCAAATTACACTATTTGCCACAGTAGGATTCATACTGTTTCCCCAGAACATTACCTGGGTCTCTGGAATAATGGTCTAGTGATAATACCACTCCATTATCTCCTCTCCAAATAGGGCATTCCCTCTTCGACATTCACAGATAGCATTCCGATTTCTATCTCTACCGAAAGATGTCATCTCTGACGGGCTCTCGGACACAATCAGGGCAGAATATCACAAAAGGTCAATTGATAAAACATGTCCTAACAGCATGTCATACATTGGTAATGAAAACTAGTAGTTAAGAAATACAACACGGACAATTTATACTGCACCTTTAATGTGATTAAATAAAGCACAAGCCATTTCATATGAGAAGCATCGATCAAAAAAATTGGTTCCTACACTCTCTCGAGCTTAGAAGATCCAGAAGAGGTCTATACAATGCGAAAGGGGATTGACAAAGTAGATGTAAAAAGGATGTTTGCACATGTGGGGCAATCTAGAATGTGAGCTCTTGGTTTTAGATAAGGGGAAGCAGATTGAAAATAGAGATGGGGAGAAATTACTTCTCACAAGGGGTCATACATCTATGCAATTCACCCCCCAATCTCCCTCCCACCCCCCTCCACCCTGAGTGTGGTGGAAGCTGGGACATGAATAAATTTAAGGAGGAGACAGACAGGCTTTTAATTAGTCATGTGTTGAAGGCTCATGGAGAGCGGGGCTGGGACTGAGATGAGATCAGCCATGACATTATTGAATAATGCAGCAGTCCCGAGGGGCTGAATGGCCAACTCCTGCTCCCAGTTTGGTTAAAAAAAAGACGTAGGTAGGTCTTAATGAGTGATTTAAAGGAGGATAGAGTGTTAAAGAGTAGATGAGGTTCTGTGAAGCAATTCCAGAACTTGGGGCTGTGGCAACAGCAACAGCCAAAATCAAGATGATGAAAACTGGGGAGCTCAGGTAGCGCAGAGACAGTGGGGCTGGAGGTGATGGCAGAGATATGGAGGTCAGGAATGACCTGTACTGAAACTGCGCCTCTTCCATCATTTTTAACCAGTCTGTTGATTGGGGGTCTGAGCTGTAACCTTGAAGCTGCTGCATTGTGCTGGACAGTTCCTGCCCTGAGTCTGCTGTCTCTATCTTAACCCTATACTCGTGCCACACCCATCTAGCTCTCAGTGTGTCTTATAAGCTCTTCAGCAACATTTTAACACAGAGAACACCGACTGTAGGTCTCCAGTACAACTCTTCCACTCTTCTCTTCTCAGCCTCACAACCATGTGTACGAATAATATCAGGGTTGGGAATAAGAGTAGACCATTCAGCCTATCAAGTCTGTTCTGCTATTTCGTATGATCGTGGCCGATTGAACACTTCAATGTCTTTATGCATTATTCCCGTAACCCTTTACCCCACTGATTATCAGAACTCTATCAATCTTAAATTAAATATTCTCAAAGACTGAGCCTCCACTGCCATTGAGGTAGAGAAATCCAAAGATTCACTCCCTCGGAGAATCATTTCTTTGATCTGATTTATTACTGTCACAGGTACCAAATACAGTGAAAAGTTTTGTTTTGTGGGCAGTGCAGGCAGATCATACCATTCAAAGACCATAGGGTGATTGAACAGAGCGAAGTATACAAAGTTACAGCTGCAAAGTACACAAAAAGTGATATCGACATTAGATTTGAAATTTGAGAAGTCGTTCAGAAATCTATTAACAGCAGGAAATAAGCTGTTCTTGAATGTGTTGTATCTTCTTCCCAATGGAAGAGGTTGGAGGAGATTATTACTGGGGGAGGGGAGGGGTCTTTGATGATGTTGGCTGCCTTCCTGAGGCCGTGAAAAGTGTAGATGGAGTCAGTGAATGGGAGGCTGGCTTATGTGATGGACTGGGCAGTGTTCACAATTCTCTGTAGTTCCTTACGGTCCAGGGCAGAACAGTTACCATTTCAAGCCATGATGTGTCCAGACAGAATGCTTTCGATGGTGTATCTGTAAAAGTTGGTGAGGGTCCTTATGGAAATGGCGAATTTCCTTAGACTCCTGAGGAAGAAGACACATTGCTGTGCCTTCTTGACCATCGCGTCTTTGTGGAAGGTTCAAAACAGATTGTTGACCATCGCCCCTCCTAGTAACCTGGTACCCTGAACCCTCTCCACCTCAGCACCATTGATGTGGATAGGGACCCGCTATCCACCTTCCTTCCTGAAGCCAATGATCAGCCAATTTAAGTGACATCCCTATTCATTTTAAACTGTGGGCCTTTGGTTCTAGATGCCCCAACCAAGGGAAATACCTTACCTGCATCTTAACCTGTCTATCCTTTTAATTTTGTATTTAGCAGGTTTCAAAGAGATCACCTCTCATTCGGGGAAAATCCAGGGAATACAGGCCCAGCCTGCCCTATTTCTCTCCGTAGGACAGCCCTGCCATCGGAGGAATAAATTATCATTGCGCACACCATCACCGTTCGACTATCCATCCTGATTGCACCACAAAGGGAGGGATTTAGGAACAAAGTGAAGGATTTCAAAATGAGATGTTGCTGGATTGTGGGTCAGTGGGCACAGGTAAGATTTGATGCGAGTTCAAATATGTTTAACGGTATCTCAGTTGGTCTCAAGTTTACTGAAGGTACATTGGGGAAGGTAGATCAGGGATAGTCAAGAACAGATGGTAGATATGGCATGGCGTACATTGTAGTTACTTTCACAAATAAAAGGACGTACTCTACCAACATATCCAATTTTTTATTATTCTTTTATGGGATTTGGGCATCGTTGACAATGCGGGCATTTATGTCCCATCCCTAATTGCTCCTGAACTCTATTTCAATGAGGGCTAAGTTTGAGGTGGCAGTTTACTCTCATGACTAGAAGGTGCAGGAGCAGATTATGAGGGTCACCAATGGCTTGTGATTGTGTTCCAGACCGGAATCTAAATTCCCGTAACTGGAGGACCTCCCGTTCCCAGAAACCTCAGACATCCATTTCTGTGGCCAGCAGGAAAACAGGTACACAAACAGACTGGGAGATAACACGGTGTGGAGCTGGATAAACACAGCAGGCCAGGCAGCATCTCAGGAGCACAAAAGCCGACATTTCGGCCGAAAAGCTGGTTGTGGAAGTGAATAGCATACAGATCCACACACAGACACTCAGCAGCTGTTGAACCTTCAGGTCGATGACCAAGAACCCCACCAGTACCATACCTCAACAAATTTCCAACAGGGAGCTCAACATCCTGTATGACCTTCCGCAATTTCAATGCAGTGTTCAGCTGGAGGAATACAGCAGGCCAGGCAGCATCAAGGGAGCAAGAAAGTCGATGCTTAAGATCAGGACCCTTCATCAGTCAACTTGCCTGCTCCTCTGATGCTGCCTGACCTGCTGCGTTCCTCGAGCTCCACACTGTATTGGTTCTGACTGCAGTTTCTGCTATCTTCTTCATCAACAAGGGTGAGGGAGCTGACATCTCACTGTCACGTACACATATCCTCCACACACCCATCAATGCTCAAATCACACAGACCATAAGATGTAGCAGTAGGATTAGACCATTCGGCCTATCAAGTTTGCCCCACCAATCGATCATGACTGATTGCCTTAAAATTAGAGGGGTTAAATTTAAAATGGAAATGGGATGACGTTTCTTCAGCCAGAGAGTGGTGGGCTTGTGGAATTCATTGCCACATAGTGCAGTGGAGGCCGGGATGTTAGATGCCTTCAAGGCAGAGCTCAACAAATTCTTGATCTCACAAGGAATCAAGGGCTACGGGGAGAGTGCAGGGAAGTGGAGTTGAAATGCCCATCAGCCATGATTTAAATGGCAGAGTGGACTTGATGGGCCGAATGGCCTTACTTCCACTCCAATGTCTTATGGTCTTATGGCCTTATGGTTTCTCAAGCCCATTCTCACTGTAAGTCTTGAATCCCCTACTGATGGAGAACTATCTATCTCTGTCTTAAAGATAATGGGAACTGCAGATGCTGGAGAATTCCAAGATAATAAAATGTGAGGCTGGATGAACACAGCAGGCCAAGCAGCATCTCAGGAGCACAAAAGCTGACGTTTCGGGCCTAGAGCCTTCATCAGAGAGGGGGATGGGGAGAGGGAACTGGAATAAATAGGGAGAGAGGGGGAGGCGGACCGAAGATGGAGAGTAAAGAAGGTAGGTGGAAAGAGTATAGGTGGGGAGGTAGGAAGGGGATAGGTCAGTCCAGGGAAGACGGACAGGTCAAGGAGGTGGGATGAGGTTAGTAGGTAGATGGGGGTGCGGCTTGGGGTGGGAGGAAGGGATGGGTGAGAGGAAGAACCGGTTAGGGAGGCAGAGACAGGTTGGACTGGTTTTGGGATGCAGTGGGTGGGGGGGAAGAGCTGGGCTGGTTGTGTGGTGCAGTGGGGGGAGGGGACGAATTGGGCTGGTTTAGGGATGCAGTAGGGGAAGGGGAGATTTCCCCTACTGCATCCCTAAACCAGCCCAGTTCGTCCCCTCCCCCCACTGCACCACACAACCAGCCCAGCTCTTCCCCCCCCCACCCACTGCATCCCAAAACCAGTCCAACCTGTCTCTGCCTCCCTTACCGGTCCTTCCTCTCACCCATCCCTTCGTCCCACCCCAAGCCGCACCCCCATCTACCTACTAACCTCATCCCACCTCCTTGACCTGTCCGTCTTCCCTGGACTGACCTATCCCCTTCCTACCTCCCCACCTATACTCTTTCCACCTACCTTCTTTACTCTCCATCTTCGGTCCGCCTCCCCCTCTCTCCCTGTTTATTCCAGTTCCCTCTCCCCATCCCCCTCTCTGATGAAGGGTCTAGGCCTGAAACGGCAGCTTTTGTGCTCCTGAGATGCTGCTTGGCCTGCTGTGTTCTTACAGCCTCACATTTTATTATCTCTGTCTTAAACATGTTCAGCGACTTGACTAGTGTCTACACTTTCAAAGAGTCAAACTTCAGAATCCCAGGTCATGCTTTCAGGTGTCAAGAAGCAAATGAACACAATTGGAATGAACTTGAAACAAACGTATGGGCTATAAAACTAGTCTCAGTAACGAAGACGATGAAACAATAATCGATTGTAAATCACCATCTGGGTCACCAATGTCTTTTAAGGAAGGTAATCTGTCTGATCTGTGACTGTCGACCCACAATAACGTGTTTAACTCTTAACTGCCATCTGAAATTGGCCCAGTAAACCATTGATCCTGATTGGAAATAGTCTGAGTTACTGAAAACAAGTGAGGGAAGATGTCACACGAATATCTTTGGCGGAAGCAAAGCTGAGTCTTGATAAACTGAGTCAGGGTCATTACATTCTACTTAATAACTAGTTATATTACAACTGAATTTCTTGAGAGCCTCTTGTGGAGCTTCAGGCTAAACTACAGAGTGAGGACACTGTTAGCCACATAAAGCCAAATTTGTAACTTAAAACACGCAAATGCACACCAGGAACCATCCTTTATGTTCTAAGGGGTTGAGCTTATCTCGTGATGTCAGTTAACCCTTTCAGGTACATAGAGCTCAAAGGTAACCTTTGAATATAAAGATTTCAACAGCAGATGAGCTGAGGCAAAAACAAATTGCAAACTTACAATCTCAAAACAATGCAGGGAGAAAGCATCAGGTACTTAGAAAGGAGGATAAATTATGGTCAAAGACTAAGGCAAAGAAGAGGGAAGGCAAGTATGTTTTTAATTATTTCCTGTGTAGGCTGGTGGTAATCTGTGCACCAGATTGCCCACTGACAATGAGGGTGGGCACCATTAGCAAGTTCAATGTAGGACCTAAAACAAGTCGAAACTCATTTAGGGGCTACGGTCGGACCAAACATCCTGACTGACTGCACAGGAGCAGCTGTTGGGGTGAACTAGTCTGTGGGGAAGCAGACAGACCTCCTGATGACATGTGGCAATGCTGACCCTGTGCCAGTAGATGAGCTCACCCACAGGCAGTGTGCAAGTGAGGAACAGGAAGGGACTAGGGGAGGAATTTGGGCTGGACTCACTTCTTACTGGGGAAACCTACTGGAAATCCAGCCCCGCTAAACTGGGAATCATCACGGAAGTTAATGATTTTAAAAAGTAGGCAAAATTCACCAATTTACTGAACTGAACTGGGTTGAAGCTTTTACCATTCCTCCACCAGAGACCCACTCCGGGCTTTCCAACCCTCACCATGCCTCCATCAGAGATCCATGCCAGGTTTCCCAACACAAATCATGCATCCATCAGAGTGCCACTCCAGCTCCGCCCCAGCTTTCTAACACAAACCATGCCCCCACCAGAGTCCCGCTCCAGCTTTCCAACCCTCACCATGCCTCCATCAGAGTCCCACTCCAGCTTTCCAAACCTCACCATGCCTCCATCAGAGTCCCACTCCAGCTTTCCAACACTCACCATGCCTCCATCAGAGTCCCGCTCCAGGCTTTCCAACCTACACCATGCCTCTGTCAGAGTCCCTCACCTTTAGAGCCAGGTCAACAGAAAGCAGGTACCAAGTTTCTCTTTTTATCAAGAATTACTATTGATGACAAATCCATAATTTCTAGCTCCAGATAAACAATTATAAAGTGTCAAAATATAACTCTGCTAACTAAATCTCTAAGCCCCTATTAAATCCCCCTTCTATACCCATTAAGACAGGCAGCAACTGGGAAGAAAATGTGGGTGTTATGTGCAGAAGGAAGGATTAGGAAGGCAGGGTTTGCTGAGATGGTTCTTGTGGTTTCGTCTCAGTCTTCCTTCTCCAGATGCTTTCACCTGTTTGTAGCAGGCACAAGGAAACTGGTAAACTTTACAAAGCTCTTTGACTCACCAAATAAAACTCACAGTTTACAGCAAATGGAAAGGGGGAAAGAAAATGTTATCTTCCAGCTGGAGATTAATTAAAACAGAGCTCTTTGGTCTCCAGATGGCTTCTCCCAAACATCCGCACCCTCAAGCTGTTCAAGTAGGCGCCAGAATGGTCACAGTGCAGAACCAGATAGGGTGAATGGCTGTGCCACCATGCCTTGAATTCTGGTACTTCCTGGCCCAAACCACAACAACATTGGCATTACCCAGATGCACATCAAGCACGTGAAATATGCACAGTGCTTCACAGGAGTCATAGAGTCATATCGGCACTTAGATCCAATTTGTCTATGCTAACCAAGTTTCCCAAACCAAACTAGTCTGACTTGCCTACATTAGGCCTGCGTCCCTCTAAATCGTTCCACTTCATGTGCTTATCTAAATGCCTTTAAAATGTTGTAACTGCACCAATAACAACCACATCCTTTGGTGAGTCATTCCAGACACAAACCACCCTCTGGGTGAAAAAGTTGCTCCTCAGGTCCTCCTTAATTCTTTCTCCTCTCACTTTAAAGACATGCCCCTTAGTTTTGAACTCCCTCACCTTTGGGAAAAGAGCTTTGCTGGAAACTCAGCAGGTCTCTGCAGCAACTGTGAAGAAAAAAATCAGAGTTAATGTTTTTAGGTCTGGTGATCCATCTTCAGGGCAAGTCAGAGTTCTGAGGAAGGGTCGCTGGACCTGAGGCATTAACTCTGATTTTTTTTCTTCACAGATGCTGCCAGGCCTACTGAGTCCTTCCGGCAAACTCTGTTTTTGTTCTTGATTTACAGCACCCACAATTCTTCCAGTTTTTAGAAGACCTTTATTATTCATCCTACCGATACTCCTCATGATTTTGTAAACCTCTGTGAGGTCACCCTCAACCTCCTATGCTCCAATAAAAAAAACTCCCAGCTTGTTCAGTCCGCCCTTATTTCTCAAACTCCTCATTCCCTGCAATACCCTGGTAAACCTTTACTGAACCCGCTCCAGCTTAATAACATCTTTCCTTTAGCAGGACGACCAGCGTATTCCAAACGTGATCTCACCAACATCTTGTACATCCTCAATATAACATCCCAACTCTTATACTCAAGAGAGTGAGCAATGAAGGCAAGTGTGCTAAACACTTTAACCACTCTGTGACGCAACTTTCAAAGAACTATGTACCTGAACCTATAGGTCTTTCTGTTCAACAACACTACCCAGGGCCCTACCATTAACTGTGCAAGTCCTGCCCTTATTTGTTTTATAAAAATGCAACACCTCACATTCATCCAAATTAAACTCCATCTGCCACTCCTAAGCGCATTGGCCCAATTGATCAAGGTACCTTTATCTCTTAGATAACCTTCTTCACTGTTGACTATGCTACCAATTTTGGTGTCATCTGCAAACTTACTAAGCACACCTCTGAAATTCTCATCCAAAAGCTCTCAAGCCACAATGCTGAGCCTCCCAACATAACACTGGGGTAACGAGGGGAGCAGGGGATGGAATAAGAAACACTTTTGTTGGCCACAAATTGTTTTGGGTCTCCTGTGGCTATGAAGAGTGCTATAAAAATGCAGGACCTTGAAAGTAGGAGCAGAAAGCTACCTTCTATTTTAAATTTTTAAATTTGGAGGATCTTTGAGCAATTTATTGAAGAACAGAGCATTGTGGCCCACACCTTTCCAGGGTGGTAGGTCCTCCTTTATGGGGACATAGATGCTGATTGGTTTGCACTGATGTTTCAGTAACACTGCAGTGTCAGTTTAAAGGGAATTGCCAGCTGCGAGTGGCTTAATCTTCCAACCCAGTTGTCTGCAAATCGTTAAGTTGTACCATTGATTTATGAGGGAGAAAAGTGAGTCATTCCCCCAAGGCTCGTATCTTCTCATTACAGGCATGAACGAAGCTTTGATTTATAAAGCTCAACCAAAGAATTAGGAGGCCAGATAAAGAGCAGTAGCGTGATCTCGGAAAATAAAACGATGTAGCAATCGATTACCGTAGCTGGGTATTTTCACAGCCATTACTGCAATTGGATGCCTCTTCTCTGGTGTTAGATTGACATGAATGCCCCTTCACACATGTGAACAGACCGTTAAAAAAAGGCTTTTCCAGTGAAGTTCCCTCAATTCATTGGGAAACCATAGAGCAACTACACTGCAAAAGGAGAGCATTCAGCCCATTTAGTACCGCACCACTGCCTTTCCCCTAAGCCCTGCAATTTCTTCACGGTTCAGCTCATTCTCCAATTCCCCGCTGAAAGCCGTGATTGCACCGGCCTCTACCACACATTCAGGCAGCACATTTCAGATCGCAGCAATTCTTCCCCCCGCCACCCCCCCCCCCCAACCCATGAAGCAATTGCTTCTTTTGCCACTCGTGTCAAGTTCATGCCCTGCTGCTTCTCAATCCTTTGACCCACAGAAACAGTTTCTGCCTATCGAGAGTGAAAACAAAAACTGCAGGAGATCACAGCAGGTCAGACAGTATCCATGGAGAGAGAGCGAGCTAATGTTTCCAGTCTAGACTCTTCATCAGAGCTGATGTGAAGTGGGGAGGAGGGAGCATTATGGTTATAGTGGGAGTGTGGCAGGAAAGGGGATGTTGATAGAGCAGATAAAGTGACCAGAACGTGAGAATGGCAGAACAATGGTGTGTCTAACTGCCAGACTGGGAAGAACAGAGAGTCCCACTGGAGTGGGAGGAAGGGGAGAGAGGATATGGTGACAGAGAATGCGACTGTTCTGAGGAAGGGTCACCGGACCTGAAACGTTAACTCTGATTTTTCTCTTCACAGATGCTGCCAGACCTGCTCAGCTTTCGCAGTAACTTCTGTTTTTGTTCCTGATTTGCAGCATCTGCAGTTCTTTTGGTTTTGATTGTGACAGAGAATGTGACAAGTAAAACTAAAAGAAAGGGAAGGAATGGAAGTGGGTTCGCAATCTGAAGGTGCTGAACTCATATTAAGCCCAGAAGGTTGTGAAGTGTCCAGTCTGAAGATGAGATGCTGTTTCTCCAGTTTGTGCTCCATCCATGTAACTGAAACCCCTCAGGCCTAAAACAGTTCCTGTGAATCTTTTCTGCAACCTTTATAATGTTTTCATGTCATTCCTTTCATAATATTTCTCAATGTGCGGTATAACTTTAAGGGACCTTCTCAGAACGTCATCATTATGTCGTGGATTGTGATCAGATGGTGCAGAGCTTTCTGTCTCCATCTTACTGAGCTCTGTCCTCTTGCAGCATGGCATGCTACCATATATCCAAACTGCTTAGTTTGAGCTGGACACACAAGTGCGTGTCGTTGTCATGAACATATGTAGATACCAGGAATTATAATAAATGTTCTTTAAATTCTTCAGTACTACATAAACTACATGTTAAATCCATGTTAAGGGAACTAAGCTAAGTTTCACAGCATGGCAGTTGCAGATCATTAGTACATCATGCCATACCATATCATAACAACAGTGTAGTAGTGAACAGCAGCAACTACTTACAAGAGGATCCCCGCTGAAGATCTGAGAGCCCCAGATCATATAACATTCAGAAGACAAATCATCGTAAGTTTATCTAAGTACATATCTCCAACTTAAATATCCAGGGGGCAGACTTTATTTCTCTCCATTTAAGGTTCAGACCCATTAAGCTAAAATCCCTCTATCGCTTTTGCAAAATTTTAAAAAATTCAACCTGCTTTTGACACGAAAAGCTAAGCCACAGCAGTCAAATGGCTTCTTATAGATTTAAAAGTAAAATCAACAGCCAAAAGGCTGCTTGCAGGCTTAAAACTAACATTGACAGTAAAAAGGTGTTGTCAGATTAATTATAAAACCCTCCTTTTAAAAATGTGATTTTTAAAGCTCTAATGTTCTGTCCGTTTAATAATACATTCCTCTTATTTGGCCAATGAAGCAGTGTTTTAAACTCTAAAGAGCACTTTTCTAACCTAGAGACACTTACCTGTGTGCAGCGGTCGGTTGGCTTCACCATTTTGTTTCCTTCAGCTCTGTCCCATTGCTGAATTCAGCACTTCTGGTCGATCTCCCCTGAGCAGCTGAAAGCTGCCATTGTATCTCTTAAAGGCACAGGCACACACTCCACAAAACTTAATAACGAACCCACAGCCATGAACAACAAAGTAAAACAGAAGTAAATGAAGGAAAATAAAAGCTGAGAACAATAAGCTAGACAAACGAAAAGAACAAACAAGCCTTGCACTGTGCTTCAATAACACAATACACCATCTTGAAATGGGAGGAAACATTTGATAATGGATTAGGCAATGAATGAGATATTCACTGAATAAAAATAACATGTAGATTTATTTCACAGGTTAAGTCATAATTGCTTCTACTAGGAACATCTTGAAATATTACTATCAGCAAGAAGAGGCTTTGCAAAATTAATAGACCAATCTTTTCTGAGGATAATAAAAAAAGGACCCAGAGTAGTTCAGGGCAGTACTCAATGACCAGCTCAAGGTATGAATCTACTTGTGAATTGGCAGAATCCAACTCATGTTGTAGAGACAGAATCTTTAAGAGTCTATGGTTGACTTTGTCGCTAGGTGACGATGCAAAGGCATTGAACATGATGAATCGAGCTGATAATAACCTTTACTCTGATCAAAGCCTTCCTGAACGATCTTCTGGGCAAGAAAAAGGGCCATGCTATTCATCTAAAGGCAAAATACTGCCAATGTTGAAAATCTGAAATAAAATCAGAGAATGCTGGTGAAACTCAGCAGTTGTGGCCCATCTGGGGAGAGGGAAACAGAGTTAACATTTTGAGTATGATATGACTCTTCTTCAGGACAGTTCTGAAGCAATCTGAAGAAGAATTATACCAGACTCAAAACATTAACTCTGTTTCTCTCTCCCCAGATGTTACTAGACCTGCTGAGTTGTTTCAATAATTTTTGATTTGATCCCATCCTGACGAAACCTTGCTGAAAGCTGATTACCAGCATGAAGTCATGGTAACAGGCTAACATCAATGTCACACTATGGTTGGAAACAGCACCATTACTGCCAGTGTCAGAGTGCAGCAAACCAGAGATCTGTCATAGACGTCTCTCTGACACAGGCACTGTCCAGAATTTTTCACATCTTTAAAGCACAAATCACCAAAGGACATTGGGCACAAATATCAAGAAATCTGGTTTCAAAACCGAACCAGGCTGTGGAACAAGACCCAGGTGACCAATGAAGTGGTCTGATGCTGCCAGCATAGAAAGTTGTCTGAATGAGCATATTGGCAAAGAGAACAAACTTGAAATAATTCCACCAAGGCCGAAATCCCATCACCAAGTCACCCTTTATTGACACATGAACAGACCTTGACTTTAGTACTGCTTCTTCAGAGTCAGCTCTCAGAGTGAGCAGAACCTCTGACACCCCTGTTTATATCTGTCAGGCAGGGCTCCCTAATTGGACCAGATTAACAGCTCCAAACAGCTCAATATTCTGAAGAAGGGTCCGAACCCGAAACGTCAGCCTTCCTACTCCTCTGATGCTGCCTGGCCTGCTGTATTCATCCAGCTCTACACCTTGTTATCTCAGATTCTATGATGTCCGGTTGGCTGACCTCATTACAATCACCTCAAAACCAAGAAACAAACTTTAATCGATGACCAAGTCTTTCACCATGTCAATCTCTGACACCACATCGGCAGTACATAATCAGAATCTTTTATCGACCTCGTAAGTTCCCAAAAGACAGGTCAACATGGCCTAAAAACCAAAACCTCGTGCCAACACATTGCCACCACGCATCCTAAAGGACACACACCCCTCCCAGATAACTGGTGTGCCTTTACATTCAATGTTATAGTTTATTTTGCTGTGTTTTAAGATGGTGACACTATACAGCACTTTTCACTGTATTTTGTAACTAGATACACATGACAATAAATAAATCAAGTAAAATCAATCTACAAAATGTAGAGCTGGATGAACACAGCAGGCCAAGCAGCATCAGAGGAGAAAGAAAGCTGATGTTTCGGGCCTACACCTTGTTATCTCAGATTCTCCAGCACCAGCAGTTCCTATTATCTCAATCTACAAAAGACTGGATTGCAGTGTATAATGGATCATTAGTTCCACACAGTGGCAGAATCACACCACAGTGCCAATACTCAAGCTCGGTTTGGATTGCCGGAATCTTTGACCTCTTGGATATACTGGTTCAGCTGTGTCAGGATTACCAGTGGGCACAAACCTCTGCATTGCAACCATTCATGACGTTCAAACCACAACTCTCGCGGTGAGAATGAAACAACAACAGGACCTTTCACTTTGTCACAGGCGGGGGAGAATGAAACAGACACATCACCAGCTGGACAGGGCAAGAAAGTCAGAAACCCAATCTCAAATACCTGGCCACAAGCCAAACTTTCTAAGCTTATAGAATCAGCCCAGGTCATATGAAATCATTATAATGTGCAAAGAAACGGGAGGCAGCCCAGTCAGAAGGGTGACATGCCAATCATGCTCACAGACTGAGGAAGACATCAGTAATGATGATGATTGTTAAATGATGCTATTGACAGCTACCAGCATCAGCAGAAGCAACTTACCAGCTGGGAGCATCTATGGCTTACACAGAGCTCTCCAGATGGCTGCAAAATCATCAAATTTGGAAAGGTTGTCAAAACACTAAGGAATAATTTCAAAGTTTGAAAAACTAACCTTGTTAATTTTTATTTTTAACATGTCAATATTATTGTTGATTTGGTGATGTTCCATAACTGGCAACTGGTTGGGAGCTCTTATCTATGGAATAGGGACGATTCTGTGCTATGTCTCACACCAGATATGCCATATGTACTTGAAGGACGCGTCTGTGATGTAATCACTATGTCACGGCATGTGACCAAACGCATGAAGCTCTTAGTCTCCATCCTCCTGAGCTCTGTCCATTTGTACCATAAAGTTTCACAGTATATTCAAACAGCTGAGCGTTACCTCAAAAACGCAACTATTCATGTGGTGTACACATATCGACACCAGGCACTGTTAATAACATTACACCAAATTCTTCAGTGCTACCTGATCCACTCTGCAATTTTACACTCAAAGAGTGAACCTAAGTATCAGTTTGATAGTTCCAAATCATCAGTTATCACACCCTAATACACTAAAGTTTCCACCCAGGACTGAATGCACGACTCCAGTGAAGTTTGAATGAGTCCTTCACAAATACTTCTCATCCTCTCCTTACCTTTGAGCTCTTTTTATGAGCCACTTTTGAGACCTGCCCCATCCCCTCAATGCCTGAAGGATATGCACTTCCAGTACTCTGTGCTCCTGTGATCAGAGATAAAGGGAACTGCAGATGCTGGAGAATCCGAGGTAACGAAGTGTGGAGCTGGATGAATACAGCAGGCCAAGCAGCATCTTAGGAGCACAAAAGCTGGTGTTTTGGGCCTAGACCCTTCATCAGTGAGGGGGATGGTGAGAGGGTTCTGAAATAAATAGGGAGAGAGGGGGAGGCGGATGGACGATGGATAGAGGAAAAGGTAGGTGGAGAGGAGGGTATAAGTGGGGAGGTAGGGAGGAGATAGGTCACAGGTCAAGGGGCAGGGTGAGGTTAGTAGGTAGGAAATGGATGAGTGGCTTGAGGTGGGAGGAAGGGATAGGTGAGAGCAAGAACAGGTTAGGGAGGCGTGGACGAGCTAGGCTGATTTTGGGATGCAGTGGGGAGAGGGGAGATTTTGAAGCTTGTGAAGTCCACATTGATACCATTGGGCTGCAGAGTTCCCAAGCAGAATATGAGTTGCTGTTCCTGCAACCTTCGGGTAGCATCATTGTGGCACTGCAGGAGGCCCAGGGTGGACATGTCATCTAAGGAATGGGAGGGGGAGATAAAATGGTTCGCGACTGAGAGGTGCAGTTGTTTATCATGAAACGAGGGTAGGTATTCTGCAAAGCGGCCCCCAAGTCTCCGCTTGGTTTCCTCAATGTAGACGAAGCCACAGCGGGAACAGTGGATGCAGTATACCACATTGGCAGATGTGCAGGTGAACATCTGCTTGATGTGGAAAGTCATCTTGGGGCCTGGGATGGGGGTGAGGGAGGAGGTGTGGGGGCAAGTGTAGCACTTCCTGCGGTTGCAGGAGGAAATGCCAGGTGTGGTGGGGTTTGAGAGTGGCCATGGGAACCCGTATGGGCCCAAGCTATGCCTGCCTCTTTGTAGGTTACGTGGAACAGTCCCTTTTCCGCACCTACACTGGCGCTAAACCCCACCTCTTCCTCCGTTACATTGATGGCTGTATCGGCGCCGCCTCTTGCTCCCAAGAGGAGCTTGAATAGTTCATCCACTTCACCAACACCTTCCACCCCGACCTTTTTTGCCATCTCCAACACATCCCTCACCTTCCTGGACCTCTCTGTCTCCATCTCAGGCAACCACCTACAAACCAATGTCCATTTCAAGCCCACCGACTCCCACAGTTACCTAGAATACACCTTCTCCCACCCACCTTCCTGCAAGAGTTCCATCCCCTATTCCCAATTCCTCCGCCTCTACCGCATCTGCTCCCAGGATGAGGCATTCCACTCCCGTACATTCCAGATGTCCTCGTTCTTCAAGGACAGCAACTTCCCCCCGACGGTGGTCGAGAGCGCCCTTGACCGTGTCTCCCGAATTTTCCACAACACGTCCCTCACACCCCGCCCCCGCAACAACCGCCCAAAGAGGATCCCCCTCGTTCTCACACACCACCCCGCCAACCTCCGGATACAATGCATCATCCTCCGACACTTCCGCCATCTACAATCCGACCCCACCACCCAAGACATTTTTCCATCCCCACCCCTGTCTGCTTTCCGGAGATACCAGTCTCTCCGCGACTCCCTTGTCCACTCCACACTCCCCTCCAACCCCACCACACCCGGCACGTTCCCCTGCAACTGCAGGAAGTGCTACACTTGCCCCCACACCTCCTCCCTCACCCCCATCCCAGGCCCCAAGGTGACTTTCCACATCAAGCAGATGTTCAACTGCACATCCTCCAATGTGGTATACTGTATCCACTGTACCCGGTGTGGCTTCCTCTACATTAGGGAAACCAAGCGGAGGTTTGGGGACCGCTTTGCAGAACACCTCCGCTCGGTTCGCAATAAACAACTGCACCTCCTAGTTGCGAAAAATTTTAATTCCCCCTCCCATTCCTTAGACGACATGTCCATCCTGGGCCTCCTGCAGTGCCACAATGAGGCCACCCGAAGGTTGCAGGAACAGCAACTCATATTCTGCTTGGGAACCCTGCAGCCCAATGGTATCAATGTGGATTTCACCAGCTTCAAAATCTCCCCTCCCCCCACTGCACCCCAAAACCAGACCAGCTCGTCCCCACCTTCCTCACCTGTTCTTCCTCTCACCTATCTCCTCCTGCCACCTCAAGCCGCACCTCCATTTCCTACCTACTAACCCTATCCGGCCCCCTTGACCTCTCCGTCCTCCCCAGGATGACCTATACCCTCCCTACCTCCCAACCCATACTCTCCTCTCCACCTACCTTCTCCTCTATCGATTTTCTGTCCCCCTCTCCCTCTCTCCCTATTTATTTCAGAATCTTCTCCCCATTCCCCTTTTCTGATGAAGGGCCTAGGCCCGAAATGTCAGCTTTTGTGCTCCTGAGATGCTGCTGGGCCTGCTGTGTTCATCCAGCCCCACACTTTATTATCTCTGTGCTCCTGTATTCTGTTTAGAACGAATACATTATTTTCTGTTGTCTCTACCTTTTTAGCCTACTTCACGCTTCTCTATGTGAAATTTCGTTGACCATTGTGTACTGATTCAAAATGTCCCCTTGAGGTATCTCACAGTCCTCCTCATTGTCACAGTCACTCTGTAATTTTCTGTCATCCACAAACTTTGAAACTGAGCCCTGCATGCCCTCATTCAGGCCATTCAGATAGATCCAGGAAAGCAATGATTTTGACACTTATTCCTGCGGAACATCAATATACAACTACTTTGCCTTTGGAAATAAACAACAATTCATCGCAAATCTGCTTCCCAACATTCATCCAATTCCATAGTCTTGTTGCGACGGCCTATTTAATACAGTGCAAAATATTCTCAAATGGGGGAGGGACCAGTGGGAGGGAGTTGTATACTTTGGAACTAATGACATTGGAACAGAAAAGGACAAGATTCCGAAGAAAGAAAGTAGAAAGTTAGGTGGGAATTTAAAAAGGAGTAGCAATATCTGGATTACTCTCAGTGTTATGAGCAAGTGAGGGTCGGAATAGGAGGATAGAGCAGATGAATGCGTGGCTGAGTTGCTGGTGAGGGGAGAAGGATTCAGATTTTTGGTTCATTGGAATATCTTCTCGGGTAGAGGTGACCTCGATGAAATGGATGGATTGCACTTGAATTAGAAGGGGACTAATACACTGGCAGGGAGATTTGTTAGAACTGTTTGGGAGGATTTAACCTAATAAGGTCGGGGCGGAAGGTGAACAGTGAGACCCAGAGACATAGCGAGGAAAGTGATCAAATCCCAAACCTACATGGAGTTGGGAGATGCTTTCAATTTGATTGGGTTTAATGCTATTTGTGCTGAACTTAATCCACTCACCGCAGTAAGTGCTACACTTGCCCCCACAAGTCACCAATTCAACCACCATGAAGCTGAAATTAACATTATACCAAAATCTCAATTTAATTTGCCCAATGTTATTCAAAGGTTAAGCAGATTTTAGAATCACCAATGATCTACCGTATTTATGACATTTTTATGAAGATGCTGCTGATGAGTTGAGTTAGGTTCATTGAGATTGAAGGCAAGCATGACATGGCATTGTCATTTCGAGACTGAACCTTGTCCTTTTCCACTCTGGCTAACGCCTGATCTTAACATGTAACTGCCTTCTAAACAGTGACCAGAAATGGACCATCAATACTGGTCTTGCCAGTGACGCCGATATCCCCGAGATAACAAATTAAGTCAAAAAGTTCAGGGCAGCAAATTTTACCTTTGTTGAAAGGAGATATAGAGTCAAACAGTCACACAGCATGGAAACAGATCTTTCAGTGCAACTTACCATGCCAACCAGGTTTCCCAAACTGATCTAGTCCCATTTCCCTGCATTTGGCCTTCTAAACATTTCCTGTCCGTATACCCATCCAGGTGCCTTTTAAATGTTGTAATTGTACCAGCCTCCACCACTTCTTCTGGCAGCTCATTCCATGCACGCACCACCCTCTGCGTGAAAAAGTTACCCCTCAGGTCCCTTTTAAACCTGTCCCCCTCATCTGAAACCTGAGCACTCTAGTTTGGGACTCCCTCATCCTGCAGAAAAGACCTTTGCCATTCAACCTATCCATGCCTCTCACAATTTTATTAACTTCAATTAACCTCTAATAGGGGAGGCGATGGCCTAGGGGTATTATTACTGGACTATTAATCCAGATAACGTTCCGGGGATCTAGGTTTGAATCCTGCCATGGCAGATGGTGGATTTTGAATTCAATAAATATCTAGAATGAAGAATCTAATGAAGACTGTGAATCCATTGTCAATTATTGGAAAAACCCATCTGGTTCACTGACATCCTTTAAGGAAAGAAACTGCAATCCTTACTTGGTCTGACTTACATGTGACTCCAGACCCACAGCAATGTTGCTTACTCTGAACTGCTTTCTGGGCAATTAGGGATGGACAATAAATGCTGCCTGGCCAGCGACACCCTCATATTGTGAATGAACAACGAAAAAAATAATCCTGGACCATCTCCAGCACATCCCTCACCTTCCTGGACCATCTCCAGCACATCCCTCACCTTCCTGGACCTCTCAGTCTCCATCTCAGGCAACCAGCTTGTAACTGATGTCCATTTCAAGCCCACCAACTCCCACAGCTACCTAGAATACACCTCCTCCCACCCACCCTCCTGCAAAAATTCCATCCCCTATTCCCAATTCCTCCGCCTCCGCCGCATCTGCTCCCACGATAAGACATTCCACTCCCGCACATCCCAGATGTCCAAGTTCTTTAAGGACCACAACTTTCCCCCCACGGTGATCGAGAACGCCCTTGACCGCGTCTCCCGCATTTCCCGCGACACATCCCTCACACCCCGCCCCCGCCACAACCGCCCCAAGAGGATCCCCCTCGTTCTCACACACCACCCTACCAACCTCCGGATACAACGCATTATCCTCCGACACTTCCGCCATTTACAATCCGACCCCACCACCCAAGACATTTTTCCATCCCCTCCCCTGTCTGCTTTCCAGAGAGACCACTCTCTCCGTGACTCCCTTGTTCGCTCCACACTGCCCTCCAACCCCACCACACCCGGCACCTTCCCCTGCAACCGCAGGAAATGCTACACTTGTCCCCACACCTCCTCCCTCACCCCCATCCCAGGCCCCAAGATGACATTCCACATCAAGCAGAGGTTCACCTGCACATCTGCCAATGTGGTATACTGCATCCACTGTACCCGGTGCGGCTTCCTCTACATTGGGGAAACCAAGCGGAGGCTTGGGGACCGCTTTGCAGAACACCTCCGCTCAGTTCGCAACAAACAACTGCACCTCCCAGTCGCAAACCATTTCCACTCTCCCTCCCATTCTCTTGATGACATGTCCATCATGGGCCTCCTGCACTGCCACAATGATGCCACCCGAAGGTTGCAGGAACAGCAACTCATATTCCGCCTGGGAACCCTGCAGCCATATGGTATCAATGTGGACTTCACCAGTTTCAAAATCTCCCCTTCCCCTACTGCATCCCTAAACCAGCCCAGTTCATCCCCTCCCCCCACTGCACCACACAACCAGCCCAGCTCTTCCCCCCCACCCACTGCATCCCAAAACCAGTCCAACCTGTCTCTGCCTCCCTAACCGGTTCTTCCTCTCACCCATCCCTTCCTCCCACCCCAAGCCGCACCCCCAGCTACCTACTAACCTCATCCCACCTCCTTGACCTGTCCGTCTTCCCTGGACTGACCTATCCCCTCCCTACCTCCCCACCTACACTCTCTCCACCTATCTTCTTTACTCTCCATCTTCGGTCCGCCTCCCCCTCTCTCCCTATTTATTCCAGTTCCCTCCCCCCATCCCCCTCTCTGATGAAGGGTCTAGGCCCGAAACGTCAGCTTTTGTGCTCCTGGGATGCTGCTTGGCCTGCTGTGTTCATCCAGCCTCACATTTTATTATCTTGGAATCTCCAGCATCTGCAGTTCCCATTATCTCTGAAAAAAATAATTGCCCACATTTGGTACATATCCCTCTAAACCCTTCTCATCCATGCACCCATCCAAACGTTGCTATTGTGCCTGTCTCAACCACTTTCTGGGGCAGCCCATTCCATATTCACACCACTCTCAACGTTGCCCCTCAGGTCCTTCTTAACTCTGGAGTTGTTGGATGGTTGGCCGAGCTGACTGGTTTTTATACATGAAAACTAGTGGCTTGGCAAACCGACCAACAATCGTACTGCAACTCAAGCGACAGATCTATGTTAAAACATTAAGCTTTCTTAAATCTTTCCCCTCTCATCTTAATGCCCTCTTGTTTTCAATTTCCAATCCCTGGGAAGAAAAGACAATATACATTCATCCTATCTGTGCCCCTCATGATTTTATACACTTCAATAAAATTGCTCCTCATTCTCCTACGTCCAAAGGTATAAAGTCCTATCCTGGCGAACCTCTACCTGTAACTCAGGCCTGCTAGCCCTGCTATCATCCTCATAAAATTTCATTGCACACATTCCAATTTAACTATGCCTTTCCTATAACAGGGTGGCCAAAACTGTACACAATACTCCAAGTGCAGCCTCACCCACAACTTAAACGTCTATAACAGAACATCCCAACTCTTATACTCAATGCCTCGACCGATGAAGGCCAGCATGGTATATGTTTTCTTCACCGTCCTGTCCACCTGTGACCCTACTTTGAAGGGTCTAGGCCCGAAACGTCAGCTTTTGTGCTCCTGAGATGCTGCTTGGCCTGCCGTGTTCATCCAGCTTCACACTTTGTTATCTTGGATCCTCCAGCATCTGCAGTTCCCATTATCACTTATGCACTTGTATTCCTAGGTCCTTCTGTACCATAACAGTCACCAGGACCTTACCATTTACTGTATAAGCCTTACCCTGGTTTGATCTTCCAAAGTGCAATACCTCGCACTTATCTGTATTGAATTGCATTTGCCAATCCTAAGCTCACATCCCCATCTGCCCAAGATCCCTCTGTAGTTTTTGATAACCTTCTTCACTATCACTTATACCTCTTAATTTTGTGTCATCCACAAACTTACTGATCATACCTTTTGCATTCACATCCAGATCACTTATGCTAATAACTAATAACAAAGGCCCCAGCACCGACCCCAGTGGCATACCACTCGTCACAGGCCCCCAGCCCCAGAAAGAAAATCTACCCATCACGCTCTGATCCCACCATTGAGGTAATTTTAAATCCAATTAGCTGGTTCTCCCTGGAGCTCATGCGACCTAACCTTCATGGCTAGCATGCCATGTGGGGCCTTGTCAAAGACCTTACTAAAGTCCATATAGACAACATCTACTGCCCTACCCTCATCTATACCCTTGGATACCTCTCTGAAAAACGCTAAAAGGTTAATCAGACATGTCTTCCTGTGCACAAATCCATGCTGACTATTCCTAATCAGACTTCGACTGTCCAATTGTTGTGTGATCCTGTCTCTCAGTATCCTCTCCAATAGCTTGCCTACTGCTGATGTCAGGCTCACTGGCCTGCTGTTCCCTGTCTTGTCTTTGATACCTTTCTTAAACAATGGAACAACATTAGCCACCCTTCAGTCATCTGGAACTTCACCAGTGGCGAAAGATGAAGCAAAAATCTTTGCAAGGCCTCCACAATTTCTTCTTCACCCTCCCACCATGTCCGGGGATGGAATTGATCAGACCCAGGGGATTTATCCACCTAAATGTGCTTTAAGGCTGCAAACACCTCCTCTCTGTAATGTGTACGTGATCCAAAACATCCCCATTTGTTTTCCTTATTTCCTTAACATCCATGATTCTCTCCTCAGTAAACACTGAGGAGAAATAAGGTTTTGGAGTCGATCTGTGGCTCGGGTTATGGGTGTTGAGGTTGGTTGACTCATCAAGCTGGTTTGTTGCTCCGCAGACGTTTCGTCACCATTTTTTGGTAACATCCTCAGTGCAGCCTCTGATGATGCGTCGGTGTATTTTCCCCCCTGGCTTTTAAATCTGGGGTCCATTGCGATGGATTGTCTTACTTCCGGGTTTCCTCCGTAGTGGAATGTATCTATGGTCGAGTTCAATGTGTTTATTAATAGCATGCTGCATGGAGTGCCATGCTTCCAGGATTTCTCATACTTGTCTCTGCCTAGCCTGTCCCAGGATCTTGGTGTTGTCCCAGTCGAAGGCGTGGTTCTCCTTGTCCATGTGGATTGAAATGAGTGAGTATTGGTCGCGTCTTTTTGTGGCCAGTTGGTGTTCATGTAAACAAAGTATAGAGCTGGATGAACACAGCAGGTCAAGCAGCATCTTAGGAGCACAAGATGCTGCTTGGCCTGCTGTGTTCACCCAGCTCCACACTTTGTTATCTCGGATTCTCCAGCATCTGCAGTTCCCATTATCTCTGGTGCTCATGTGCTCTTGTTGTTAGTTTCCTTCCTGTTTGTCTGATGTAGTGTTTCTCACAGTCTCTGCAGGGGATCTTGTAGATGACATTGGTCCTGTTCATGGTGGAGAGTGGGTCTTTAGTTCAGGTGAGCACTTGTCGAGGGGTTGATGTGGGCTTGTGTGCCATTCTGATGCCCAGCGGTTGGTAAAATTCTAGTGGTGAGTTCTGAAGTGTTCCTGATGTAGGGTAGTGTGATGAGTTCATCGAGACATGTAGAATCTTTCTGATACTGTTCCTGTAGGCATTTTCTGACCCAGTTCCTTGGATATCCATTATCCCTGAACGCTTGGAAGAGGTATTCTTCTTCCTCTTGGCCTAATTCCGTGTTACTGCAGTGTGTTGAGGCCCTTTTAATAGTGTTCACATGCAGCTTCGTTTGTGTGTGCTGGGATGGTTACTATTGAAGTTCAATACCTGTGGTTTTTCGGCGTACTTTCGTTTGCAGTTCCCCACTTGTCTTGCACTTTACCATAACATCCAGGAATGCTGCACTGAGGATGTTACCAAGCACAGTAACGAAACGTCTGCGGAACAACAAACCAGCTCAGCAAGCCAACCAACCTCAACGCTGAGGAGAAACATTCATTAAAAATCTCCCCCATCTCCTGTGGCTCCACACATAGACGGCCATGTTGATGTTTTAGGAGGCCTATTCTCTCCCTAGCCACCCCCTTACTCTTAGCATGGCTGTAGAACCTCTTGGGATTATCTTTAACGTTATCTGCCAGATCCATCTCATTCCCTCTTTTTGTTCTCTGATTTCCCTCTGAAGTGTGCTCCTACACTTTTTATAGTCATCTAGTGATTCACTTGAGCCCAATAGCTTAAACCCAATGTATGTCGCCTTCTTTTTCCTGACCAGAGCCTCAATATCCCTCGTCAGCCAGGGATCCCTAAACCTGCCGGCTTGTCCCTTCACCCTAACAGGGACATGCTGTCCCTGGACTCTTGATATCACACTTTTAAAAGCCTTCCATTTGCCAATCGCTCCTTTTCCTTCAAACAGACTCACTTAATCTCCCTCTGCTAGATCCTGCCTAATGGCCCCAAAACTGGCCCTGCTCCAGCTTAGCACCTTAACCTGTGGACCCACCCTATTGTTTTCCGTAGCTATGTTATAACTAACCGGGCCCACAGCGCTCTCCGACTGACACTTCAGTCACTTGCCCGACCTTGTTTCCTCAGAGGAGGTCTGGTGTTGCACCCTCCCAAGCAGGGCCATCTACATATTGATTTAGGAAACTTTCTTGGATACGTTTGACAAATTCCACCCCGCCAAGCCTTTTACACTCTGGGTGGCCCAGTCAATGCAGGGAAAACTAAAATCTCCAAACAATCCCACTCTGTTACTCCTGCAGGTACCTGCAGTCTCTCGACACATCGCCTCCTCTAGGACTCGCTGGCCATTTGGAGGTCTATAATACAGTCCCAGCAGAGTGACCATCCCCTTCTCGTTTCTAAGTTCTAACTACATGGCTTCATTTGATGGCCCCTTCAGAATATCCGCTCTAAGCACTGTTGTTATGTTCCCCTTTATCAGAATGGCAACTCCCCCTCCTCACTTACTTGTGCTTCTGTCACGCCTGTAGCTTCTGTATCCGGGAAAGTTGAGTTGCCAGTCCTGCCCTTCTCGCAGCCATGTTTCTGTTATGGCTGTAATAGCCCAGTCCCCAGAGCCAATCCATATTCTGAGCTCATCTGCCTTACCAATCAGGCCTCGTGCATTGAAATAACTGAACTTTAAACCAGAAGTCTTTTCTGTCCCTTTACTGTGCCCCTGAATGGTAACCTTGCTCTGGATACATCCCATAGACTAAAGCAGTTTAAGAAGACATCTTCTCTCGGGAAGTTATAGGTGGATAACAAATGTTGACACTGCCAGCGACTCACATAGCTCACAAATGAATATAAAAAAACTCTTGAAATCTCTGGCTGATGTACTTTCCTCTGACATCTCATTGGCCCTTCTCTTATTCAGAATACCATCCCCCTCCACCGCCAAACTCGTTTAAACTCTCCCGGGTAACACTAGCAAATCTCCCCACCAGGATATTGGACCCGGTCTGGTTCAAGGGCAACCTGTCCCTCTTGTACTGGTCACCTCCACCCCAGAAGAGATCCCAATGATCCAAGAATTGAAAACTCTTCCCCCCGACACCAGCTCCTCAGCCATGCATTCATCTGGCCTATACCTTTCTATTCCTATCCTCACTGGCACGTGGCATTGGGAGTAATCCAGAGATCACTACCCTTGAGGTCCTGCTTTTTAACTTCTTACCTAACTCCCCATACTCATTTCACAGGACCCCATCCTTTTGTCTACCTTTGTCATTTGTACCCATGCGCACATTGACCTCTAGCTGTTCACCTTCCCCCCATTCTCTCTAACCTGCTGTACCATCGTGATGACTGTGGCAAGGCCTCCCAGAATTCCAATGAGATGACTCTCAGCCGCCCTCTGATTCTCGAGGTTACTCATTGGAAATGTAGGATTATGAGGATTGGTAAGGTGTTCTGGGTGGGATGCTGTTTGGAGGGTTGGTAAGGACTGAACAGTATGCTTCCACACTGTAGGGATCCTATAATTAAAAATAAGTTGTGGGAAGCGTTATTAAGGGAACACCACCCCCCGCAAGCTCCCCTCCAAGCCACACACCATCCCAACTAGGAAATATATCACTGAGATAACAAAGTGTGGAGCTGGATGAACACAGCAGGCCAAGCAGCATCTTAGGAGCACAAAAGTTGATGTTTCGGGCTGAGACCCTTCATCACAGCTCCTTCAGTGGATCAATATCCTCGAATCCCTGCCTGACAGCATTGCATCTGCACAAATCCCATATACTGAAGCAGTTCAAGAAGGCAGCTTACCACCCTCTTCTCTAGGGAAGTTACAGGTGAACAATAAATGTTGACCCAGCCAGCGACGCCCGTATCTCTCAAATGAAGATTAAAAAAATCTCTTAGAATCTCTGACTGGAGTTGGGGTGGGGGGACATCTCTACACAACAAAGACTGAAATGTCCAGAATTTATATATCATAACTCAGCTCCCCTGTGTTACCAATAGCAGGAGCCTGGATACTATTATTGCTGCACACTGTCTAAACAAAATCATCTTTAAAATAAAATCTGACAGAAAAGAAAGGTTGTTAATATTCATCACAATTCTCTCCGGTGCTGTGATTCTGTGTTTAAATAGATTTAAGATTAGAGTGAGCTATTGTGATGCTGTCTCTTCTGAACAATGTGCTTCACAGCTCAGAGACAGGTATATTGAGGGAATTATTTCAGAGTGTTAAAGATGAAGAATAAAGGAATTTAACGCCTGGTGTGTCTTGTCAACAGAGCCAATCTGGGCCAGCAACGAGTTTAAATAAAGCGTTGTTACTTTTGAGTTTAACAATATTTAGCATGAAGTATTTTCCTCCATTTGCCAAGACTTTGTTACATGCCAGATTTCTGAGGACTAAATAGAATTTTATAGCATTCCACCCTGGGATAAAGACCCTGACTATCCATGCCTTTCATAATCTTATATAATATTCAATCAGCTTGCCCCCTTAGCCATTACACAGGGCCATCCACAGCCCTGATTTTAATTGCTAGTCTATTTGCCTCAGTGCCTTCAGTAACCTAGGCCCTAAACTCAGGACTCCCCTCCTTGCAGCTTCTCCAACACTGTACTTTTCTTTAAAACATCACCTGACACAGAAAGGCTTTTTCTAATGATCTGGGGAATTAAAACTAAATAATAAAGACTGCCACATTTGGGGATTTGTGTGCAGTTCTGATCCTCATGATATAGGAGGGGTGTGAAAATTGTCAAGGGGATACAGAAGAGATTTACCGGGATGCAGCCCGGATGGAGGTTATTCGCTGTAACGGGAGGTTGGACAAACTTGGTTTGATTTCAAGATGTGGGGCTGGATGAACACAGCAAGCCAAGCAGCATCTTAGGAGCACAAACGCTGACGTTTTGGGCCTAGACCCTTCATCAGAGAGGGGGATGGGGAGAGGATTCTGAAATAAATAGGGAGAGAGGGGGAGGCGGACTGAAGATGGATAGAGGAGAAGATAGGTGGAGAGGACAGTATGGGTGGGGAGGTAGGGAGGAGATAGGTCAACCCGGGGAGGGCGAACAGTTCAAGGGGGCAGGATGAGGTTAGTAGCTAAGAAATGGAGGTGCGGCTTGAGGTGGGAGGAGGGGATAGGTGAGAGGTTAGGCAGGCGGGAACGAGCTGGGCTGGTTTTGGGATGCAGTCGGGGGAGGGGGAGGTTTTGAAGCTTGTGAAATCCACATTGATACCATTGGGCTGCAGGGTTCCCAAGCAGAATATGAGTTGCTGTTCCTACAACCTTCGGGCGGCATCATTATGGCACTGCAGGACACCCAGGATGGACATGTCGTCTAAGGAATGGGAAGGGGAGTTGAAATGGTTTGCGACTGGGATGTGCAGTTGTTTGATTTCACTGAAGTGCCAGAGGGATGCGATGGTCTAGTGGCATTGTCTCCGGACTGTTAACCCAGAGACCCAGTCAATGTTCTGGGGACCCAGGTTTGAAACCCATCACAGCAGATAGTGGATAATAAAATGTGAGGCTGGATGAACACAGCAGGCCAAGCAGCATCTCAGGAGCACAAAAGCTGACGTTTCGGGCCTAGACCCTTCATCAGAGGGGGGGATGGGGGGAGGGAACTGGAATAAATAGGGAGAGAGGGGGAGGCGGACCGAAGATGGAGAGTGAAGAAGATAGGTGGAGAGGGTGTAGGTGGGGAGGTAGGGAGGGGATAGGTCAGTCCAGGGAAGACGGACAGGTCAAGGAGGTGGGATGAGGTTAGTAGGTAGCTGGGGGTGCGGCTTGGGGTGGGAGGAAGGGATGGGTGAGAGGAAGAACCGGTTAGGGAGGCAGAGACAGGTTGGACTGGTTTTGGGATGCAGTGGGTGGGGGGGAAGAGCTGGGCTGGTTGTGTGGTGCAGTGGGGGGAGGGGATGAACTGGGCTGGTTTAGGGATGCAGTGGGGGAAGGGGAGATTTTGAAACTGGTGAAGTCCACATTGATACCATATGGCTGCAGGGTTCCCAGGCGGAATATGAGTTGCTGTTCCTGCAACCTTCGGGTGGCATCATTGTGGCAGTGCAGGAGGCCCATGATGACATGTCATCAAGAGAATGGGAGGGGGAGTGGAAATGGTTTGCGACTGGGAGGTGCAGTTGTTTGTTGCGAACTGAGCGGAGGTGTTCTGCAAAGCGGTCCCCAAGCCTCCGCTTGGTTTCCCCAGCTGTGTTTATCCAGCTCTCTCAATCTCTCTCTGCTATTCACCACAAGCACAGTATGTGGTACCGTTAACCCTGGAACTAAGGTCTCTCTGGATCTCGGAGATTTTTAGATTTTGGGTAGGACATATTGAACGGTGTGCAGTTCGAGTTGAGATGATGGGGGAGGCGATGGCCTAGTGGTATTATTGCTGGGCTGTTAATCCAGAGACCCAGACAATGTTCTGGGGACGCAAACTCAAATCCCACCACGGCAGATGGTGGAATTTGAATTCAATAAATATCTGGAATTAAGAATCTAATGACGACCGTGAATCCATTGTTGATTGTTGGAAAAACCCATCTGATTCACTAATGTCCTTTAGAGAAGGAAACTGCCATCCTTACCTGGTTAGGCCTACATGTGACTCTGGCCCACAGCAATGTGGTTGACTCTTAACTGTCCCCTGGACAATTAGGGGTGGACAATAAGTGCTAGCCTAGTCAGCGACGCCCTCATCCTGTTAATGAATAAAGGAAAAAAAAGGGCGATAACAAGGTGTGGAGCTGGATGAACACAGCAGGGCAAGCAACATCAGAGGAGCAGGAAGGCTGGCATTTTGGGCCTAGACCCTTCTTCATTTTCTGAGAAGGATCTAGGCCCAAAACGTCAGCCTTCCTGCTCCTCTGATGCTGCTTGGCCTGCTGTGTTCGTCCAGTTCTACACCTTATTATCTCAGATTCTCCAGCATCTGCAGTTCCTACTGTCTCTCAAAGTAAAAAAAAGAGTTGGCTTAGAGTGAGCAATAGGTTGGTGTGGAACTCCAATAGCTAGTCCGGAATCACAATGTGCCAATGCTTCACCTGACCAAGATGCACAGGTACATTCGAGATAATGGGAACTGCAGATGCTAGAGGATCCGAGATAACAAAGTGTGGAGCTGGATGAACACAGCAGGCCAAGCAGCATCTTAGGAGCACAAAAGCTGATGTTTTGGGCCTAAACCCTTCTTCATTTTCTGATGAAGGGTCGAGGCCTGAAACGTCAGCTTTTGTGCTCCTGAGCTGCTACTTGGCCTGCTGTGTTCATCCAGCTCCACACTTTCTTATCTTTGCACAGGTACATTCATTGTTAAAGCTGCATTGAATTAAAACTGGTGCATAAGAGTATCCGGTGTGGGATATCTCCAGTTTTTAAGCAGCCAGAACTAGCCCAGCTGTAACAATTTCCACATTCTCAACACTTGGTCCTTGGAGCATGCTCTGCCATTCAATATGATCATGGCTGATGGCCCAAGCCAGTCCCCCATTCCTGCTTTCTCCCCACATCCTTTGATTGCTTTAACCCCACTCCTCCAGCTCCATACTGTGTTATCTCTGACTCCAGCATCAGCAGTTCTTACTATCTCTGAATATTTACAACTATATCTAACTCCTTCTTGAATGCTGCTTTGTTAGTATTTCCCTGCACCAGCCTGAACCAGCAGCCATTGGCCCTGCCGATAAATTGAATTGAATCAGCTTTATTGTCACACGTACTCAAATGTGGACAGTGAAAGGTTCAAAATTCACCGCTTGCAGTGCTATCTTGGCTAGAAAGGTACCCAGGCACAATGCTCAGTCGCCAAATGGAGAAATGAAGAATAAGTTAAATTCAGGTATGCATAGAATAACCATAAGTCAGAAAAACAACAACCTAAAAAGGCAAACATCACAGTCTCTCCCAAAAGGCTTTCAGCAGTAGACCAGCACAGAGTGGGGCGTCCATGTGGCCTAACTCTGGACTGCCGCCCCAAGCCACACTGGGATGCTGCCCCTACTCTAGCCGTTGGCTCTGTTCACTTTCCATCCATTGTTCTCACTAATGGCTGGAAAGACCCAGTTTGAAGCAAGCTCAAAGAGAGCCTTGGATTCACAATCTGGTGGAAGCAATTCCACAGATGGACTCCAACATATTTAACGCTGATTAGCTGAGTATAGAACACAACGTGTTTTTCTGAAATTGGGAATCTGAGAATTTGATAGCGCAAACCCATTGGAGCCTGGAGGGTGAACACACACCAAAAAATGTGGGCACATCAGCGTAGGATCAGATTTCAACCATTTCGGAGAGAAATCCGCAAGTACACTTTCACACAAGAAGTGGGAGAATTGTGAAATTCTTACCCCAGCCCCTCTCAAAAAGCCTATGGAAAGCAAAGGGGGAACAACTGAAGTATTCAAAGACCGGGGTCACATTTTCAAAGGAAGGGGTACAGGCAAAGTGAATAAATGCAAGCGAACTGTACGTCAGCCATGCTGTCATTGAATAGTGGGGCTAGGTTAGAGGGGCTGAATAGCCTCCTCATCTACTTTTACGGTGGGTCATACTCTGAGAACAAAATGTTAGTTACACGCACAGAGGGAAGCAGGACCGAAGAACACTGCTCCATTCGCCATTCAATGAGCTTGGGCACGACACAAAAGCTGTGAGTATACAAACAGAAATTAAAATTGATTTGCTTCTTTTGTCGAGAGTTTACATTTCATTCAGAATATCCATCCTGCTCTGACTCCCTTCAAATTCCAGCGCCTGGGGGACTGTGCACTCAGACCAGATGCTTAAGACTAATTAGCACACAAATCAAAGAGTCAACAATCGGGATTTTGGAAGTGTAATGACTCCTAAAAGGAAAGCAATTTTATTGGCCTTATTTTTCAAAAGAGTTTCAATTTTCCAAAGACAAGAGGACGTAAGTATGATGTTCATTTTTAACCCTCAGACTGCCAGCATCGTCACAGATAGTCTCCAGCAAAATACTGACAGCTTTCTTTCGGTTCAGCTAAAGCTATCTCATGCCACCCCTTTCCCCCTCCTGATCTCGTTCTTCAGTAAACCCCTGTCTCTCCCATTTACCTCCAGGGATTCCCTTGATCCCAGCTGCCTGCTCCTGATGCCTTCTGGTCAAAGCCTCAATATCTCTTGTTATCCAGGGTTCCTGATTCCTGCTAACCTTGCCCTTCACCCTCACAGGAACATATAGACATTGAACTCGAGCTATGACACTTTTAAGGGCCTCCTGCTCAACAGAGGACCCTTTGCCTGCAAACAAACTGCTCCAATCAACCCCTGCAAGCTCCTGTCTAATTCCATCAAACTTTACCTTGCCCCCAGTTTAGAACTTGAACCTGTGGACCTGTTTTGTCCTTCTCCATAGCCATTTTAAAATTAATAGAACTACGGTCATTGGTCCCAAAGCGCTCGCCCAGTGTCACCTCAGTCACCATGTCCTACCCTATTTCCCAACAGTGGGTTCGAGTTTTGCCTCATCCTGGTAGGACCATCCATACACTGCTTGAGGAAACTTTCCTGAACACATTTAACAAATTCCACCCCGTCTAACCCCTTAACACTATGTCAGTTCCAGCCCATGTTAGGAAAATTAAATCTTCCATTACGACAACCCGAATTCTCCTGCAAGTCTCCCCAGTCTCCCAGCATATTCGTTCCTTTAGCTCCCATTGACTGTTTGGGGGCCTATAGTACAACTCCATCACCATCCCCTTCTAATTTCTTAGCTCTACCCACAAAGCCTCACTGGATGCTCCCTCAGTTATTTCATCTCTGACTACTGCTGTGATAGTCCCCTTAATCAAAAATGCAATCCCCCCTCCCCTCTTTCCTCCACCTCTGTCCCACCTAAAGCACATGTACCCTGACACATTAAGCTGCCAGTTCCATTCCTCCCTTAGCCATGTTGCTGTAAAGGCTATAATATCCCAGACTCACATACCTATCCATGCCCTGAGTTCCTCGGCCTTACCTGTCAGCCCTCTTGCATTGAAATGGATGCAATTTAATCCAACAGGCATTCCTTGCTCCCTGTCCTGTTCCAGCCTGACCTGTCCCTTCAACTTGCCATTTCTGATGACTGTGTTTCCTTGCAGCCTCATACTCGCCTCCCTGCTGTTGAGGATCCTACTCCCCTGCCAATCTAGTTTAAACCCTGCCTTGCAGCACTAGCAAATCTGCCTCCAGGATATTGGCCCCACTCCAACTCACGTATTAGCCGTACCTCTTGAACTCTCACCTCCGCCCCAGAAAATATCCCAATGATCCAGGCGCTGAATCCCTGCCACCCTGCACCAATTTTTTATCCTTGCATTCAACTGTCTTATCCTCCTGTGCTCACCCTCACCAGCTTGTGGCACTGGAAGTAATCGGGAGATTACCAGAGTTGAGGTCCAGGTTTTTAACTGTTTTCCTCGCTCTCTCTAACCTCTCCTATTTCTGCCTATGTCGTTTGTGCCAACATGCACAATGACTTCTAGCTTCTCACCCACCCCTTGAGAACATTTTGCAGCCACTCCGAGAAATCCTGGACCCTGGCATTTAGGAAGCAACACGCAGTCCTGCATTCAAAGCTAGTAAGAACTGCCGATGAAGAAGGGTCTAGGCCCGAAATGTCAGCTTTCCTGCTCCTCTAATGCTGCCTGACCTGCTGTGTTCCTCCAGCTCTACATTGTGTTAACACCATCCTACACTGCCCGCCTGCTTCTGCAGAATCTTCTGCCAGTCCCCCGAACTATGGAATCTCCTCTCACTAAGGTCCTGACTACCTTTACCCTCTCCCACTGTGATGCAGACCCAGTTACCGTGCCACCAACCTGGCTTCTGCTGCTTTCCCCTAAACGGTCATCCCCCCGAACAGAATCTAAAACTGTATCCTTGTTTTCGAGGGGAATGGCCACAGGGGATTCTTGCACTCTCTGCCTACTCCCTTTAACTTTTCTGGTGGTCACCTGGCTATTCCCTGCCTGTGCCTTAGGTCTGACCACCTCACTAAAACTCTTATCTATGATACACTCAGCATCTCGGATGATCCTGAGTGCATCCAATTCCAGCTTCCGAACATGGTCTTCCAGGAGCTGCAGTCGGGTGCATTTCCCACGCGTGTAGTTACCAGGGACGATGGAAGTCTCCCTGAAATCTCACACCCTGCAGGGGGAGTATGCCACTGCCGTAACTACCACCTCAAATGCTCTAAGCCTAAAGAGGAGAGTTAAAAGGACTTTACCTGAATTTTCCTGAACGTTTTGCTGAACCGCTGCTCACTAAAGCCTCTCGAGTCATTGCCTCACTTCTTGCTCTAATACCAACAAACTTTCAACAGTATGTGAGATAACAAAGTGTGGAGCTGGATGAACACAGCAGGCTAAGCAGCATCTTAGGAGCACAAAAGCTGACGTTTTGGGCCTAGACCCTTCACCAGAAAAAGAATGTCAATAGTATGTTTCAATAGTATGTCTCTCCTTTTTGGAGAGAGGAGGAAAAAAAGGAGGGAAACGCTACAATGGTGTAACTTTTGGAGCTTAATGATTCATTGATACCAGGCCCATGACAATCCGATCCTCAGAGCAGTTGACTCTTTCCAGGCTTTACTGTATGCGCCAAAGAAATGCCCCAGTCTCTCTGAGGGAGCTGTCCTGAGGAAGGGTCACCAGACCCGAAATGTTTACTCTGTTTTCTCCTTCACAGAAGCTGCCAGACCTACTGAGCTTCTCCAGCAACTTTGTTTTTGTTCCTTCCTCTCTCTCTCTCTCTCAGTTGCACTCTGCTGACATGTTGAGATCAGTTCTGTTCCTGTCATTAGTTTCTCCCTGTCTGGGAGTAAAGTTGCTTTTTTGTTGGATTTGGGAGGAAGTGGTAAACTTATTCACAGTAAAACGGCCAGCGAATTCCCTGCACAGCAGATATTTGCAAATAACCTGATAACCTTCCAGAAAGGATCTGACAATGTTGTTCCTCCTCAGAAAGGTATAGCTCTATGTGGGAGAACCAAATGGTACCACTCTTCATGACCAAGTGCAGCTGTTCATAAAATCCCTTTACAAGATCTCTGGCAAAAAAAATGCACTGGCCAGACAATACTGAATGCAAGTGACTGAAGCAGCTCTAGGCATCCTCTTTCCATCTCAGAATGCAATTGCCATCAAGGCAATGTGCACAAAAACATGCAGGATCTGATTGCAATCGGGTGAAGCGCTCAAATTACAAATGAAGACTGCGTGAACATTAAGAACTAGGGACAGAAGTTGACTCAAGTTTGTCCTGTCAATTAACAAGATTGAGGCTGATCAATAAGGAGAGGCTAGAAAAACTCGGGGTGTTTTCTCTGGAGTGATGGAGGCTGAAGGGAGACTTCATAGAATTCTGTAAAATTATGGGATACATAGATAGGGCTGATGGTCAGAATCTTTCACCTAGAGTTGAGATATCTAATAGTCAGGTATGTGCTTAAAAGTGAAGGGGGAAAAGTTCAAAGGAAATGTGAGAGGCAAGTTTTTTTTTGCACAGTGAGTGGTAGGAGTCTGGGACACGCTGCTAGGTGTGGCGAAGGAGGCAGGTATGATAGGGGCCTTTAAGGGACTTTTAGATAAGCAAGGAATGGAGAGATATGGACCAAGAGCAGACAGATGGGATTAATCTAATTTGGCATCATGTTCTGCATAATGTTGTGGGCCAAAGGTCCCCTTCCTGTGATGTACTGTTCTATGTTCTATGTATTTGCAGCCTCAGCTCCATTTTCCTGCCCATTCTCCACCTCTCCCCACCTCACCCTTCACTCTTGCCTCAATCTGAAACCTGCATACCTCACTGACTCACGGGCAAAATAATGTAAGAGGCTGGAAATCTAGCATAAGAATGAAACAAGTTTTAAAAACTCAAGGAGAGGGATTGAGTTAACATTTTAGGTTGAGTCAACAGCGTTTTGGTCCGAATGGAAGAGATATTGAGATATGCATGTAAGATCAATCTATTTTCGGAACTTAAGAGTACAGAATGTAAATGTAAGAGATTTTAAACCAGTGAAATAGGAGGGTGTTAGGAAAAACAGAAGAGAAGGTTTGTGATGGGGGGGTGCAAAATGTTTGTTTGAGGGCTGTTCTTGTGATTTTTCCCAAGGGATGGCATTTGATTTTCAGGGTCTGGCTTTTGGTTTTGAGGGTCTCCTTGTCTCTTCTCTTACCAACTCATTTGTACAGTAATGCATTGACATGTATTCCTGTTGGCATTTATAGCATTGGAACGCAGCAGAACTAGAACTATCATCAACATCCTCAGTAATTATCACTGCCACTAAACTTGAAGCTAAATTCTTAGGCACCATAGTATTTAAATTGGCAAAAGAAGCACCAGTTAGGAACTTTTTCAAACTAGTTGATACACATTAAAAGCAATAAGCTACTAAATACCTTCCCAGATTGGTAAGGTCAAAGCTAATGACTTTCACTGAGACTTACACATAGCTGAAATATTTTAACCAGATTGTTACAAACCTTTTACAGCGTCAATATCAAACTTCAGCGCAACAGCCGATTGTAACACTGTTTATTGCATCAAATACAGTTTTCCCTATGGTAGCTCCTGAACATATGCAGTCCTAAAGTCCACAAGATTTTGGATTAGAGTTTACTATCCCAATGATTTCAAGTGTTCCTAGTTAGCTGAGTACAGGCTGAAACGATTCATGAAAGCCTAAATTACAAATATCGTACTTACAAATGAGTTGCCACACAGGATTTTATTAATATTAGTTTTAAAGATCTAACATGTTAACCTTTCCTAGTACTTATCATCAACAGGTTTATGTTGCCCTGCTTTGTCTTCTGACTTGCATACGCATCAACTTATGAATGCACTCAAGAATGGGGCCTGATTGCAAGCTGGGGATTGCCTGTATACCCTTGCTAAAAGGCCATGGAACCATAGGACGGAAAAACAGAAGCTGGCCATTCAGCCCATCGGTTCAATGAGATCATGGCAGCTTTGACAATGCTCAACTCCACTTTCTTGCATTTTCCCTATAACCCTTGATTCCTTTACTGATTAAAAATCTGTCTGTTTCAGCTTTGAATACACTTAATGACACAGCCTTGCCAGCCCCCTGTGAGAAAGAGTTCCATACAGAAGGTTTAACACTTTTTAAAAAATTCTTGCACGGTATATGGGTGTCACTGACCAGGCAGCATTTATTGCCCATCCCTAATCATCCAGAGGGCAATTAAGAGTCAACCATATTGCTGTGGGTCTGGAGTCACATGTAGGCCAGACCAGGTAAGGATGGCAGTTTCCTTCCCTAAAGGACATTAGTGAACCAGGTGGGTTTTTCCTGACAATCGACAATGGATTCAGGGTCATCGCTAGATTCTCAATTCCAGATATTTTTACTGAATTCAAATGCCACCATCTGCCATGGTAGGTTTCAAGCCTGGGTCCCCAGAACATTATTTCAGAGATAGTAGGAACTGCAGATGCTGGGGTATCTGACATAACAAGGTGCAGAGCTGGATGAACACAGCAGGCCAAGCAGCATCAGAGGAGCAGGAAGGCTGACGTTTCAGGCCTTGACACTTCTTCAGAAAAGTCTTCTGAAGAAGTGTCAAGGCCTGAAACGTCAGCCTTCCTGCTCCTCTGATGCTGCTCGGCCTGCTGTGTTCATCCAGCTTGGCACCTTGTTATGTCAGATACCCCAGCATCTGCAGTTCCTACTATCTCTGAAATAATGTGTTCTGAAAAGTTTTCTGAAGAAGGGTCTAGGCCCAAAAAGTCAGCCTTCCTGCTCTTCTGATGTTGGTTGGCCTGCTGTGTTCATTCAGCTCTGCACCTTGTAAACTCAGTTTTCCCAGAACATTACCTGGGTCTCTGGATTAACAGCCCAGTGATAATACCACTAGGCCAGTGCGTCCCCTGATAACTTGATAACCTCTGTCTCTGTAGCCTCCATCACTCCTAAATCAGCTGACCCTACAGCTCCCACTGCTTCTCTCTCCATATATCCCTGCATTACCTTGGCACCCAGAACCAGTTGGCAGTTCTCCCTGCCTCGCCACCTCCGAGCATCTCACCACCTACCAAGTCCCCCACACCCTCTCCAAATTCCTCTCCTCTAGGGGAGACTGTTTCTCCTCCTGCTGCTGGTTCATAATGAACTGTTGACCCCGGGGAATCCAGACAGTGGGTCAACTTCCAAGGATGTAGGTTACCCATTTGGGACTGAGATGAGGAGAAATGTCTTCACCCAGAGAGTGGTGAGCCTGTGGAATTCTCCGCCTCAGAAAGCAGTC